>NC_135540.1:59057017-59368517 GCF_045843805.1 Urocitellus parryii
TGATCTTGATTTCTTAATGAGAATTCTCAGATTAAAGTTTAGAGAAGTGAAAATGAGAGAGGTTTCTCTGTTACCATGTTTTATATTTTTGTCTAATTGCAATTGCCTTTTTACCCCTGTATGCATTTTTCTTTATCACTTTGTTTGTAATCAATAATCATATCGAGCATATCATGTGCAAAGCAGTTACTTTTTTTTATAAGTCTTAAAACACTTGCCATTAAATCATTGTCCTCATATGAAAATAGATGACATCAAGCAACAAGAGTAATAAGTTTTGAAATCTCTCAGGGTGGGATATGTGTGTGTGTTTGGGGGTGGGGTCTAGTCTCTCCTTGGCCATTGCTGCAGACATGCCCTAACAGAAACATTGTTGAAAGTATATTATGGATATTATTCTATACCCAAAGACAAGTGGCTGATCATGTAGCTTGACTTTCACTGGAGTGAGGGAATTTTTTTTTTTTTTTTTGGTGCTGGGGATTGAATTCAGGACCTCGTGCATGGGAGGCAAACACTCTACCAACTGAGATAGATCCAAGCCCCTGAGGGAATTCTTTAACATCTTATTTGATTACTGGATTATGGGCTCATGGAGATTATGAAGCCTTGAACATTCATACTTAGTGTTGAACAATAGAGATGTATTTCTAAAACTATAATTTTCTTTATCGACATATTTTTGTTTTGAGATGGTAGCAGACTTGAGTTATTTGTGTCACTTCTTTTGGTCCATATCTATGCATGGAACCTAGGTCAGAGACAAAAACAAAAAAACAGCAGAGGCCCCAAATCAATGCTTTGGTGAAATTATTCAAGATAGGAATTGTATAAATTGATCTTTATTACTAATTACTGATTTTAATACATTTAATTTTTTAGATGCTCTTTGGTGAATATGATACATTTTTGAAAACAGTGTTAGCTCTAAATATCATATTTGAAAGCAGCACTTTGGATTCAATTGAACTTGGTTATAAATATTTCTCTTAAGTTAATCGAGCACCAAGAATAGGAATCATTCCATCTGTAGTCTTGTGGAAGGGTGAACTCTGCCTCCCACTTCTCTGTTAATCAGGGAAGAGTCCTCTGAGAGGGCTTCTGTTAGTCTTGTGCTGTTCCAAGACTCACAGGCTGAGGCATTAGCCTGGATGGTCAATGCGGATGTATCAGACAATAAATTCATTTATTTTTGCAAATGAGAAACTAATATTATTATACTTGAATAATTTGAAAATGTTCTACCAGCAATCAGTATGTTTTTTCTGAAATTATAACTTGAATAATAGACATACATTCAGGGTATGCCTGGGTGACAGGAAATATCAAGATAAAAATGAAAAAATCAATTATGTTTTAAAATACAACAATTTGACATTTTATAAAATGATATCCGGAGTAGACTGACTTTTTTTTTTTAACATTTTGACATGACTTTTTGGCAGTACCTAAATGTAAAATAAAAATATCTTGACCACAGTTGTGGAATTTTGGATTGATAATTACTCTTCTCATTTTGGATCTTGCTTCTCTACAGTTAAAAATTATTTGCAGTTAATGTTGCTGATAGCACAGAAAAATTTCTGTTACCTAAGTTATCTGAGAATTTATTGAGAGTGTTTTAAAAACAAAACCACTAAACCCACATATCAACTCAATAGAAAAACAATGATTGTAATTTAGAAAATATTTCTTTTAAAGTAATATGGTACACATCAAAGTTCAGTTCAAATAAAAAAGAACAATAGAAAATAATCAGAAAACGGCAGGATGTCATAGCCAATTAATACTATTTTAAGTAATGAAAATAGAGTGAAGAAGATGATCAGATCTTTGTGCAATTTAATAAGAGTTAAGACATCTATTGTGATGATTAATGTCTTTTGGGGAGCAGGGGTTACTGGCGATTTACCCAGGGGCACTTAACTCTGAGCCACATTCCCCCTTCTTATTTTTTTATTTTTTGACAGGGTCTTGCTAAGTTGCTTAGGTCCTCACTGAATAGATGAGGCTGGCCTTGAACTTAGAATCCTCCTTCCTCAGCCACCTGAGTTGCTGGGATTAAAGGTGTGCGCCACTGTGCCTGGCCAAAAGTTTTAAAGCAAATTTTCATCAAAAATAAATAAATAAATAAATAAATAAATATCTACTTTTCTTTACATAAAAAGTTCAGATGTTATTTTTTTAACATTTTCAGAATAAATGATTTTCTAATGCCTGTATAATTGATCTAACCTGGTTGCCTTAATCATATTTTATTAATAAAAATTAGTTTAATTAGCATTCAAAATTGGACTATGCTGAACTTTTATTTTGTATTCATATTACTACCAAGTATATTATTTAATTTTTCTTTAAAATTTTTTTTTCATTATAAAACATAGCCTGATTAATCAGTTGTAAGGATATGGAAATACCATGACAGGAATTTGTAAGAATTTTCACAGTTCCAAAGACATAATGTCAACCAATGCTATTTTACAAATCAAGAACAAAAACACAGGTTTGAAACCTTCTCCCAAGGAAACCACATTTTTAAAATTCACAATGTGTTAATTCTATGGCTGAAACTTTATGTTTTTTAATCACATTTTGTTTTTCTCTATTATGCTAAATCAATTCAAGAAACATGGTTTGGAATAAGCAAATCTGATAAATAGATAAACATTTGTGATAATTAAAAATAATGAAACCAGTGAATGTAGAATATTTATTTCTTTATATAACTATATATTGCGCATTTACCTCTTTATGTAACTATCACCACATAACACTACAATTTGAAGAGTCTTTTTAAAGCATTTATTATCTAAATTATGTTTCTCATATATTAGGTAAGCGGTAAAGTATGTGATTTTCTTCATTGGTTTGGTGACCACAGCATAAAAAGTGAAATGCTTTGTCAACTGCCATTTCTTTTCTTTCCACAGAGTGGTTTTACTCCTTTGCACATAGCTGCACACTATGGAAACGTCAATGTGGCAACTCTTCTTCTAAACCGGGGAGCTGCTGTGGACTTCACAGCCAGGGTATGGATTGAAATAGTTTCATATCTTAGGCAGCAATAAACGGGTATTTTATGAAAGTAAAAGTGAACACCAATGGCTTTCTTAAAGATTTTATTTTTATTTTTTCCCCTTTCTTGGAACTTCCTAAAAGGTACTAGATTTTCCTTTTACTTTTTTTTTTTTATATCACAAGAAGTTCTTGGGATTCAACAAGTAAAAAATAGGAATGTCCTAAATTCACATGCACACAAATTATTTGCAATAGTTGAGGAGACTATTAGTTTTGACAACAGCTTTAGCAGTTATTTTTAAAGATCATTCTGAAAATGATGAATAATCAGCTACAAGTTAATAAACAATGGAATATTATACACAGAGAAATTTTTTGTTTAATGAATTGAGAATTCATTCATACGAAGAGTCTGACTAAAATATAGAAACAGAAATAACATGGAGTATTATCTGCTTAATGGTATGGAAATAATTCATTTACATGAAAGATATAAAATTCACATATGTGATAGTATATAGTATAAATCAATTAATGCAAGATTTGAATATTCAAAAAAGTATGACAAAATAAGGTACATATTCTTACCATAGTGATAATTTTTATTGTGTTTTTCTCCTAAGAAGTTTTCTGCACTGGAACTATGTTGTGCTGTTTTCAAGTTGCCTTTATTACTGAATTATTCTAAAAAATATGTTTATAAGAATCATTTTCCATTGGATATTAATATGTATATTTGTATGCTATTTAAAAAAACTTGTTATTTTTAGTTATGCATGACAGTAGAATGTATTTTGACATATTATATATACATGGAGTAAATTCCCATTCTTTTGGTTGTACATGATGTGGAGTTACACTGGTCATATATGAACATAGGAAAGTTATGTCCAATTCATTCTACCATCTTTCTTGTTTCCATCTTCCCTCCCTCCCCTTCACTCCCCTTTGTCTAATTTAGCTATACTTCTATTTCTAAGTGTAGAAAACTTTGAGATCCCAGACTTTTTAAGAACATGGATATTATCAAAAGACTTTATCCTAGGGACTATATCCTATGTTAAATAGAATTTGAGCTTTTGTTTCTACTACACCAAAGTTCTCCCTTTTCTACTCACTGTAATGTGTACGTTCAGTACACTCATAGCCATTGATAATTTATGCTGTTTTATTCCATTTTGTATTCTCTAACAATAGTGCTTTGTAGTTTGTGTGCTTCTTTGGTCCTTAAAAAAAATCAAAGATATTGAAACAGTAGAAACCATGGGTCAAATTACCAGGTGGTCATTTGTGCCCTTTGTGCCCTTTGACACCAAGTCCCTGCTATCATGCCGTCATACCCAACTTGCTCTGTTTTGTCTTTCCTTGATGTAGAATGGAATTACTCCTCTGCATGTGGCTTCCAAAAGGGGAAACACAAACATGGTGAAGCTCTTACTGGATCGAGGTGGTCAGATCGATGCCAAAACTAGGGTGAGTGTCTCTGTTCTTTAATTGACTTCCATTATAATTTCTTTCTATCCTCTTACCAATCACCTTAAAACACTAGTCAGTAAACACAGACAGTGTGTTTTCAAGGAAATTGCTACCTTGGATTTGATTTAAATCTCATACAATATTTAAAGGCTTCATATCATAAAGTGAAATTAGTATTTGCTCAGAAATGCCTGAAAACAGAATGTTAGCCCCTCAATGTAATAGTTTCACATTTTTTTTGTCTTACTGATTTTCTGGGAACAAAGATCAAAGATTGAACTTATACATCTCTCTTTTGGATAATTATAAATAAGAACCCAAATTTGTTAGAAAATATTGGGCTATGAGAATGTGATTTTTACACAAAATATTTTAATACATGCTGAAAATCTTGTTTCTAACATCAATTCCTAAGTCATTTTTCTTTCTTTTTTTTTTAAGTTGTCAGTGGATCTTTATTTTATTTATTTATATGTAGTTCTGAGGATCAAACTCAGTGCTAGGCAAGTGCTCTACCACCGAACCACAACCCCAGCCCCTTACATCATTTTTCTTAAGTGATTTTGTTAGACTAATCTTAACAGGGGATTTGCTATTATTCTTATTTAAAAAATACAGTTGTCCAATCTCCAGGACAAAAACAAACAGACAAAACCCCCAAACAATAACAACAACAACAAAAAAACAACAGTTGTTATTTTGTACATTTACTTGAATATCATCTTGATGGATATGCTATCCTTCATTCATTTCAAACTTGAGTAAAATGTCATTCTGTGTTTTTAATGTATTCCCAATAAATCAGATAATATGATGAGCAGTAAAGTACAATTGTTACTAGGACAGATTCTGAAAAAGACACTGATTGATTTCAGTCTCTACTTGCATCATTTTCTAATATGAATAATATTGCCGTGTACTGATCTTCTCTGAATTTAAGCTAATACTACTTTCTACCTCATAAAGTTGTATGAGAATTAATTCTTAGCTGTTTATTTGCCTTCTTTAAAAATGTGGAATGGGTAAATGACTTAGCTACTTGTAATTTTTTAATAATATTGCTGACATTATATGCAATTATTTGCTTAAATATAATCTAGTGGGTTAATATTAGGTTTATTGAAGTAGATTAGGTTAATCATTGACTTTAGCAAAAACTTTAAATATTCCTGTAATATGAAAATTTTGAAATATGTGATATTAAAAAGGCTATGAAAGTTAATGGATAGAATGTATAATTGTGCCGGGCATGGTGGCACACATCTGTAATCCCAGCAGCTCAGAAGGCTAAGGCAGGAGGATTCCAAGTTCAAAGCCAGCCTCAACAAATCAGTGAGACCTAGTCTGTAAATAAAACACAAAATAAGACTGGAATGTGGCTCATGGTTAAGTGCTCCTAGGTTCAATCCCTGGTATCAAAAAAGAAAAAAGAAAAAAACATGTCTCTTGTAATATTTTCTCTTTATTTTGATTAATTCTGGAACTTCATGTTCTCAGTCCATGCAATAAGGATTACATCTAGTACCCTTGCACATCTTGAGGCAAGAAAATATTTTTAAATAAATCTCACCATCTTTAAGTCTCCAGAAGCTACGCCCATCGTGGACTACAAATTCTGGTGTTAGATACTCTTGCAGAATATTGCTTTCTAAATCTCATTTTTCCAGGACATTTGGTTCAAGCTGGCTGTGTCAAATTACATGGGAATTCTGGAGCAGTTTGTTTTATCTGTCAGGAGCTCTGTTGTGGTGTCCAGTGTCTTTGCCTCAGTGTTTCATGTGGTTCTACCCTTTGCCTTGTAGGCATGTCACTTCCCTTGCTATGCTGTGGGCACATACAATTTGGAACTCCCAGAGCTGCATGCTTTACACCCTTGCTCTTTATATTTAAAGCAAAAGAGTTTCTGCATATTCCTCTATTACTATCACCATTACTAACATTCCTAACACAATTCTATATTACTAACATAACCATCAACACTGTTTCTCCCTTATTCTGACTTTTTTTTCCCTATAAGACACCTGAGATTACCTAGAGGAAGAGCACTTTATTAATGATTTTCTGCACTATTCATTCATTATTCAGGCAGTTGATTTTATTATCATTGATTACCACAATATTTATTTAGCTCTTTAAAAGATGCTCCAATTTATGTAGCTCATCTACATGTCATACAATTAAAAAGTTTACCTTCCAAAAGACAATTCTTAGTACTTACAAAAAGTGGACTAAGAAATGAAGAGAAATGGAGTCTTATGCTAGTTCTGCCATTTAACTAATTACCCTCATTTTATTCATTTTGCCAGTTAAAAATCCACTGTGTTAGGAGGCTGGGAATGGAATATTTGGATCATTTTTCACTTCTCATAGTTAGATAGAGCAAATAAATTACTTTCAGGGTTTTAAAAAGAAAGATTTTCTGATTGTGTGGATTTCAAGGACATTCTATTCTTTCATTCTTTCAAAACATAGTTATTGAATTCCTGGTACTGTGAACCCAGAAGATACAAGTTAACAAAATAGACTAGATCTCTGTATTCATAGAGATGCAAAGTTCCCAATACCCAAGAGACGAGGTTAGCAGTGTGCTGTTAAAAGTTTAATTCAGGTTCTCAGAAAAGCAAAAGGAAAACAAAAATCTTGATTTGCAGTGTTTTCCTGGGTTTTTTTGGTATAAATAGCTCCACCATGGTCAATTTAGCTACCAATATGGTATCCCTAAATGCAGAATTGGGAAGAGATATACAGAAATTAGCTCTCTCTGCTCAGTGTGAGCTAGTTGGCTTCAGCACATGCCAAGATTGTGCACAATATGGAATAGTACAGTATTGGGCACAATATGGAATAGTACCAAAATGTTTCCCCCTTAAGTTCAAATACTTACTCTACTCTAAGTGGTAGGATATTAAAAGTACTGTTAAATTATTTTCATTCTGGCTGAAGCTAGAAGACCTATATCCCTGTTATCAAAGACAAACTCAAATAGGAGGTAAATGGGACCAAGACTATGGTCTGGAATTGAGAGGACAATTCTGGAGATATCCTATTTGATTACTAAAATAATGGACTATAAGGGCCAGGGGTGCAGCTCCGTGGTAGAGTGCTTGCTTAGCATGCGCAAGACCCTCAGCTTAATTCCCAGTACTGCAAAATAAATAAGTAAAATAAAAATTTTTAAAAATAAAATAGTAGTTTGCTTTTTCTTTTGTCCTTTGAAAATGTATTTTTAAATAAAAATATTTAATTTGTTCCTACTTTCATTTTAGATTATATAATAAAATTTCTATACATGAAATTTAAGATTATATCACTTTTTCATTTTTGTTACAGAGTTCTCAATTTCCTCTAGCAATCAAATTGACCATGAATACTCTGAAATTTTGTATATCACATTTGCATCTTGATGACATTCTCATCACTGACAAGGTTCTACTATGTAATTCAGAGAAATTTTAACCAGATCCCTTTTCTAGTGTCTAAAAATCCTCATTTTAATATTGAAAAATAAATTTTAGAAATAGTTAAAATGAACTTGTTAATTCAGGCATTATTAAGGGCATTATTCTTTTTTGTTGTTTTTAAACTTATTTATTATTTAGATGTGGAGAGGCCCCATGTGAAGATTATGTTTAAAATATTGAATTATGGATTTCAATGAAAACAATGAAAGTATAAAAAATTAAAGGATAATGAACAAAAAAAATCACACCAGAAAGAGGGATCACCCTTGCTACTATTAAAACCATAATAATAATGGCCACTAATTGTCACATGCACATGATGATCTAGGCACCCTACTAAGCCCTCTACGAATATCATCTTATTTCATCTTCCTAACAACTTGTGAAGCATATCATTTTTTTCTTGGTAAGAAAATATGCTGAAATTAACAGGTATTCATTTGAAAAATGAGACTACCAGAAGGGAAAAATGAATTTCAACCTAGTTAAGTCATATGACCAGGATGCACAGCTTAGTTATTAACATTTCATTATAATAAAAGGACTTTAGGAGCTATTGCTACAATGACCTACGCAGACAGGGAGGAAAGGAAAAGATAAAAAAGAAATGGCTCTAAAAAGCTAGTGCGGAGATACCAACTAGATAGATGGTAACCCAGCAATGTGGATTGATTGTCTCCTGTCAGAGTTATCCACATCATGGTGGTAGCACATCCATGTGGAATGAACTGCTCCTAGTGGAAAAAAAAAAAAAAAGGAAGGGGACTTTGGAGAGTGAGACAAAAGCATAATTTTCAAATTCAGGATTAAAAATTTAAGTAAAAATATCAGAATACAAAACTAGGGCAAGATTTTTTTCAGCATTAACTCAATACTGTACTTTGTAGAAAAGATTCAAGTTCTATTCAGATTGAGCATATTGAGCAACTTGAATTTGAGATCATCATTCACACGTCTTTTATAAGAACAGACACATTGCATCATTAAACATAAGATTTAGAACTAATCTAATCCATATTGTTCCTTAATGTTCTTCTAGGCATCTTAATGTTCTCCATGATGTTCCCATTGTTATCCTGGGATAACAATCATGTTGAGGTTTCAACATGATTACACAATGACCATTCCATGGAATTCACAGAAAACAGCATTCCACATTTTCTAAAAGTGATGTAAGGCACCATCTCCTACCTCATCTTCCATACAATGCTGTAAGTTAAACAGGGCAGGAAAAATCATCCCAGTTTTATATGTGATGAAGCTGAGTCTTAAGGAGAGGTGCCCCAGGCATCTGATCCGAGATTTTCCCCAGGTCTCTGTGACTCATTGCACTGGATGCTCTACCCACTACATGGAATTCCTCAAACTCAAGATATCAATTGCAGCATCCACCAGGAATATGAGCAGTCATACTATATCCAGTTATTGTATAGCTTTTATAGCAACTGTTGCTCTGTAGTTTCAGCAGGGTACTGTTATCAAGACACAAAAGCATAATCATTTTGCCAGCACACTTTCCTTTATAGACTCCTATCTGGTAAATTCATTAAAAAAATGTGAAATCCCACCTATGGTAAGTACTTTTTTCTGGAAAGGAAATCTTGTCATGTTAGTTCTCCTGTACCCCAAGTTGCAAAATCTTTTAGTTATTCAGTGTCTTCATATGAGCTAAATACATTTAAATATCAGACAAGGTCTTAGCCAACAACAGATGGCACACTCTAACTGATCATTTGATTAGAGTTTATTAAAGGGTCTATTTATAATGTCGTGGGTAGTCTGTAGGGAGGGCACAAAGAATAGTGTAGACTCTAGAAGCTTGTCACCACAGACCTGAAAGAAGAGGAGTAGAAGAGGCCCCCAGACCACGAAGGAGAGACACGGGTGGAAAGGCTGCTTTGGGAGGAGTTTAACCTTTGGTTATGGTGGGGTGCTGGGTGCCCCGCTAACATAGTTTCCTGCTCAGAAGATGATGAGCTACTTGAGAAAATGAAAGTCTGAAATAATTAGCAAAGAAGTAAGAGACTAAACCAGAAATTAAGTTTGAAAGGGAAAGTGGAGCTCCTAATAGGTTCTCTAGTCCACCTAGGAGCTGGAACTGAATGACTAGAAAATGGCTCTGATCCTTTATATAAGAGAGAGTACATCAAAGGCAGGGATAAGGTTTCAGTGGGTGGAGTCTTGCTTCATGGTGTCTTGCAGTCAACAGGTTTATTGGCATCTTGGCAGCCACGCCCATCTCTGAGATGCTGTGTGGCCATGTGGCTGCAGCAGGTCACCCCATCTCCAGTGTAGTGCAGAACCTGACAGAACTAGGTCAATTTTAATATGTAATGGGTGATATCAAACCAGCAGGAGTGATGCTGGGAGTGCAGCTGGGAATTACCAGATACCAGACTTTCCCATCCAGTGACTTTCATGCCCACTGGGTTCATTCACGGGTGGCTTCCAGCATCTGGTAAAGGCACACAGCCAGACTTGGGAGATCCCTTGGAGAGCCCCATCCATGTCTTGCTGCCTTTCCCATTGGCCAGGCAGATGCCAGAGGGCAAGGTAGCCCACTGATGCAGCCTAGAGTCAGTCAGGATACAGCAGAGCGTGGATCTGGAGGGGCAAGTGAAAAATATCCAGCATGGAAATCCCAGAATATTATACCAGAATGAAATGTTGTAACTCAGAGGAATTATTTTTATTAAGAGTAAAGCATTACCTGGAAAGGTGGTCTTGGAAGAAGAGACAAAAAAGATAGACTGTCACAGTGCTGGATGAATTGGATCCTTCTGGAGCCTCTGAACTGAAGCCTTGGAAATACTCTTACTTGCTCCTGTACTTGGTTCTTTCTGATTGCTACTTGCCTTCTCCACCTCTTTCAAGGGATAATCTCTATTTTTTTTTTCTTAGTGGGTTAATTATACATTCAGGATTCCATTTTCTCTCTCACTTCTTGCTCTTTGTTCCTTACAATGCTTTTGCCTTGTATTTCACCTTATATTCCCTACATACCCTGCCTTTGGGCCTTGCCATGCTTCCGGAGGAAAATAAAACAGAGACAGTGCACTTGGGAATTGTTCTGGAATCAGAAACTATCTCGAAAGTTTTCACCTCAGAAAATTTTATAAATAATATATGGTTGTACCACATTCTATTTGACATAGTTTTAATTCTACTATTAATAAATTTTATCTTTGGGAAACAATTATTTAAATATTTATGTAATGATGTAAATAATCATATAATTATGTAAGATATGTTGGAAATCCTTGGAAGAATCTGACAAAGACAAACATAACAAACCTTCCCTTCCGATTCACAAGCATCTGGGTGCAATTTAGGAAAATTTATTAAAGTAGTAGGATATATATGGACAAATTGTAAGAATTATCAGGTGAAAGTTGTGTTAGGATAACCAAAATGAAAAGAGTATAACTTGATGTCTTCCTGAGTTGTAATTCCAGGTGAGCAGGGTTTTCAAGTTCAACAAATGCAAAATGCGTTATTTCTTCATGACAAAGCAAACACATGGCCAGAAGTCGGTTTTGTTCCAGTGAAACCCCACACATAGGATTTCTCCTGCCCTCCTCCTGCTTGTTTTGTCTTTGGTTTTCTATTTCTCTTTGTGAAATACCCTTTCCATCTTGTATTCTCTTTCACTCATCTCTTTTTCCCTCTTGTAACTATTTGCAGTTCTGTTACTTTAAGCCCCGAGAGAGGGCTTCTTAAACAACAGATGTAGTCTCAGTTTAAAAAGAAAAGAAAAAAGTGAACTCAGCCCTAATTCTTTAATTCTTTTGGCAGGATGGGTTGACACCACTTCACTGTGCTGCAAGAAGTGGGCATGACCAAGTGGTAGAACTTCTGTTGGAACGAGGTGCTCCCTTGCTGGCAAGGACGAAGGTGAGTCATTATGGGTGAGAAGGGATCCAGGATACCCTTTGTGTCACTTTGTAGAAATTTATTTTCTTTTTGAAGTTAAAGAATCAGTTAAGCATTTTCTAGTTACTCAATACATGTATACTCAAAATGAGAAATATAAATCAAATCGATTTAAAGTTATTAAAATGAACATATCCATGCAATTAAGTTGTATTAAAAGTGTATACCTCCAGGTTCTACCTATATTTTGCTGTACTTACTACAGGTGAAAACTATATAATTATACATAAGTAAGGATATCATATAAAAATTAGAATATATTTTATATTCTGTGAGTCTAAATTTTGATTCTCTGAGATAATCATAAAAAATATATAAATATCTTTTAAAGGAACACAAATAGCAATAGAAGATGGATCTTTTGCATATATAATTTTTATCTTTTAGGCAATACTAGTAAAATAATTCCTTAATGGTCTTGGTTGATTACATTTGGATTAGGAGTATGATACAGAAAACATAAGATTGTCCACCTACAAAGAACCAATCAACAAGCATATTATTATTATGGCATAATACTTCTAGTATTTTTTGTTTTATTTTGTTAATATGCTTAAACATAAAGTAAATCCTTTTCTATATAAATAAGAACCACATGGTTAGTTGGTTTGTTGGAGGTTTTAATTATCAAATGTAGTTTAAAAGCTTTATTGTGGTGTAGTTTGCCATTATCTAGCCTTACTTTGGGTTATCAGAAAATATCATGAAACAGATTGATGTTAATCATCCAGAATTATATAATGGGATATGCAACAACTTTTGGATCATTAACTATAACACCAATTTAGACCAAGTACACTTCTTATGTTTTTCCTCATTTCTTCCCCACCTCCCACCCTCAAACAGGATTGATATCAACTGATGCTTGTACTTGGTTCAATTAAAAAACTAAGGCAGCTGACACAAGCAAATATTTTTCAATTTATATTATATTTCAATTGACTATTTAGTTAAAATCATCCAGAACAAACTAAATTACTCATTTAAATATATATCTAAATATTTATATTGTATTGGAAAAGATGAAGTAATCTGGTTGAAGTGAGATGATACCTCTAATCTAGGAGGTACCAGACCGCCCTCCCTCTTCCTCCATAAAAGCTCTTGGTTTTGAATCACCCGCAATTCCTCCTTGAAACAACTCCCCCTCAGTCTTTCAAAGTTCTAGCTCTCAGTTAACTGAATCTTTATCACAATTCATTTTGAATTCTTGGTAGTTTTAATGACCTTTATAAGAGCAATAGATTTAACAAATTATTTAAAATATTAATTTTTGTGTGTGTGTGTGTGTGTGTGTAGACAGAGAGAGAAAGAGAGAATCAAATCTTTAAAGATGTGTCTAACCAGCCATGGAAAGGTGGATTGAAATCAGAAATAAAAAAAGAGAAATAAATTATCTGAATTAATTAATTGCATTATCATATTGATACTGCAAGTGTTATAAAAATATATTTTAAAATGCAAAATTTGGGGATGGATAATTCAGAGATAATTATGAAAAGTTTGGTTGAAATTTAAGTGGAAATAAAATTTTGGACTGATCATTTTATAACCAACAAAAACGTATATCAAATTTAGGATATGCAGATATTTTATTCCACAAATCAAACAATCTTGTCTATGATGTTTTCCCATAACTGTCATATCATTAATGAAGACCCTGGATAACCAAGAGGGGGTTATTTTAATGGCCTTCTGAAAAATCAAGTGATATTCAGATGTAAGGATCCAACATAAACTGTTCATGACATGATTATATTCATTCACTCAAGCATGCATCCAACTATCATATTGAGATAATACAGTGTGCCAAGCAGCGTTCTGCACACACAGGACTATTAAGATGAATAATACACAATTTACATCTTTAAGATGTTCAGATTTTGGTGGGAAAGCTAGACAAGGAGATAATTACCAAGAGTAGAGCTATGTGCAGGATTAGGAACATGGATAAGATGAAGTAATCAGGTCAGAGTGAGATGATACCTCTAACCTGGGAGGTACCAGACTGCTTTCCCCACCTCCTCCATGAAAGCTCTCAGTTTTGCATCACCCATGATTCCTTCTTGAAACAACTCCCCTCCCCCAGTCTTTCAAATTTCTAGCTCAGCAAAATGAATCTTTACCACAATGCATTTCGAATTCTTGGTGATTTTAATGATCTTGATAAGAGCAATAGATGATTCTTCTACCTGGCCTCTTGGTGCAATAACTGTAAACCTTCTATTATTTCTGTTTCTAGCCTTCCCAACTCCAAACCACCCCCTTTTATATTTCAGCTCACTTTATCCAGAACCCACTTGCCCAAATTTTCTTATTCTGGTGGGCCATTCAGTCATAGCTTCCCTTGTCTCTCTTCATCTTATGCCCTCAATTCTCAATCAGAACCCACACGGTCTATGTTCTCTTCTGTTACTATCATCTAACACAACTCCTTACTACTCCTTTCTCAAAACACCTTCCTTATTTGCCTTCTAAGAAATTACATTCTTCTGGATTTCCTTCTGTTTTTCTGGCTTTCACTTCTTAAGCTCTTTAATGAGTTCCTCCTCAACTCTCAGGTCTCTGAACGTTAGAACTTCTGGAGCTCAGTCTTTGTGTCTTTCCTCTGTTTATTTGTACTCACTCCCTATGAACTCTTTAGATAGCATCTTCATGCTGATGAGACACAAATATATATATATATATATCTAAAATTCCATATGTTGATGTCAAGTCACCAAGACTATCAACTGGGCGTCTCAAATTTAGTAAGTTCAAAACTGAGCTCCTGGTATTTTCCTCACTCCTAACCATATCCTCCTATAGCGTCTCTTATCTCAATTCAGAGCCATCCCTTTCTTCCAGTTTCTTAGGCCAAATGCCTCACATCATGCTGGAACCCTCTCTTACTCTCCACATTCAGTCCCTCAACACTATAGCTTTCTCCTTTAAAATGTGTCATTAAGCCAGGAGCTTCTCAACAATCTCACTATTACTAGTCACCATCCCACCTGGATGGTTGCAAGAGACCCCAATTTGACCTTTCTTCTTTTCCCTCTAGCCCAGTCTATTCTTTTTTTTTTTTCAAATTTACAAACCAGACAATGGTATTCTTAATACAAGGATCACTGCAATCTTGTTGCCCTAATTCTTTCAGCAGTATCTCATCTGAAATAAAGTTGAATTCCCTGTTCTGACATGCAAGGTTTCTCACCTCTCTCAATTCTTCTCCCTCCTAACTCATGTAAGCAACATGATTCTCTTCTTTGCTGCCTATTGATCTATCATGCCAGCTGTGGTCCCAAAACAGCATGTTTCACTTATTTTTCTTCTGCCTCATATGCTCTTTCCCCCAATCAATAACGCCAGCTCTCTTATCTTCATCTTGTCGAAACTCACCTTCTCAGTAAGACCATTTATGGCCACCCTAACACTGTTTCATTCACACCCACAAACTCTCTTGGCCATTTTCTGCTTTGGATTTCCCTGATGCAATGATGATTCAACATGTGAAATATTTTAATTTCAATCTTCATTGTTTTTGAATTATATATCTATCTCCAACCTAGAAGTTAACCTTGATGAAGATGAGCATCCCTGTCTGTGTGTATATCCAATACTTGAACAGGGACTTGAGTAGGTTCCCAATAAACTAAAGTAAAATAAAGGATTATAATGGTGAATAGTTTATTTTCTACATATCTCAAGTGAATAAAGTAGCATCAAAGAATAATAAAATTTTGGAGAAATATTTAAAACTGCAGTCCAAATAATAAGACTTGTTATTCACTTAGACATTATCTTTGTCTCTAATGCATGGATAAATTCTTATTAATGTGCTTCTCTTTTCTCTGTTCATTAATGGCTTTCTACATATAGAAGCAATAATTTTGGATAGAGATTATTTTAGAAACAATGAAAAATATTATTTTTTAAGTCACTTGAACTCTATCACCCACTAACTATGGTAATCAGGACTTTAATCCATTTGTTTTTAGTCATTTCTCACTGTTGAAATTGTCCTTCTTATTGAGAATATTGGAGTGTGGGTCTCTTCTGGCATCTTATCCACACACAATTTTTACTTTCTTGAATGTAATTATTACCAAAGTGTGGTTATTTCATCAACAATCATTTTTATAGTGACTATATTAGAGTTGGTTAATAAGAAAAATTAATGGTACAGTCTGTTGAATGGGCAAATATTGCTTAAACCTAGTTTACTTCCTGGTTTTGCATATATTTCATATACACATGTATATTACATATACAGTTTATTTATTTAGTGTTTTCAAAAAAAGGAGAGTCTTACTTACTTACTTACTGGTAATTAACAGTGCATAGCACTGCTATCTTATATTTCTGCTGGTGGGAAAGATAGACAAGAATTAAGGTTAAAGTTGCTTAGGACAGTATACATGATGACAAATTCAGATCCTCAAATTCAAAATTGTGAAGTCAGTACACATGGTCCACATTGGCTTCATGTTCCTCTAGGGTTCAATCCCCAAATAAGACTCATAATATTATTGGAAAATGGAATCACAGAATTTCAGAGCAGCGTAAAACCAAGAGTTGATCAGTTTCTTTACCTCCGTGAAGCATCCACTTGTTCCTCCTTCACTTACCTCCCCCTCTGTAACAGATGAAGTGCTGGCAGAGAGATTAATTGAATGTCGACTGTTGTGTATGGAACTGGATGCAAATAATTTAAACATCAGCTATCACTTATTTTTATAGATTTAATACTGCCCTAATAATTATAAAATCAGGCTGCATTTCCACATATATTATTGCCATATATATTACTCATGAAAAGCATGTTAATATGTGTTTTACCTAAGAGTAGTACAATTATACTTTCCTTTCCATTGAACATAATCTGTTATTTATGCAGACATCAAATCAATATTATTTTCCCCCCTATCACTTATGTTAGAGATCAAGGATTGACTCTGCTGTGTTTCACAAACTTAAAGTCATTTTTGAAATGGTAAACATAGTTCTGCTTTGTTTTAACATACAGAATGGGCTGTCTCCACTTCACATGGCTGCACAGGGGGACCATGTGGAATGTGTGAAGCATTTGCTACAGCACAAAGCACCTGTGGATGATGTCACTCTCGACTACCTGACGGCCCTCCACGTTGCTGCACACTGTGGCCACTACCGCGTAACCAAACTCCTTCTGGACAAGAGAGCCAACCCCAACGCCAGAGCCCTGGTAAACCTGGCCCAATCCACATTTACCGAATACAGATTGAGACAAAATCCACATTGATTGACCAGTGGTGCCTACACCAGCAGTGCATGGTTACAGATATATAGTTAGTACTGCGAGTTTGTCAGTTTGTCACCTCCCACAAGTTGCCTGCCAACTTCATGCCTTCATAGTTTGCTGTTAAATGATGGTAAGCAAGGATGGATTTAAGAGAGCACCCAGGTAACATTCCTGAGATGAGTGAATTGCAAACAGATAGATACAAAGTTCTGGAGTAATAAGTGATATTAAATGGAAAATAGAAAAGAAAAAAAAAGGAAAGTTCTAGATATCTCTAGATATTAAATAGAGTCAGAATACAGGTGTGTTGAACTTTATTAATCTCTTTTGGGAAAAAGAAAGAGTAAAGTAATGACTGTATGTAATACATAGGATAGTATAAAATAAAAGCCTGTGAAAGTTCACATGCAGATTTTCCTTTTTGACATGATCACCCAACCATAGGTTAATAGAAAAGTGATGCCTGGTGTACTGTCTCTTTGGGAAGCATTTTATAGAAACCATTCCAAGAATTGCTCAAGAGAAAACTGCAAGAGGCAGTCCTTAGATTAGCTTCTGTGTCTCCCAAGATCTAATATTAAATAAATCTTCCTTGCTTCACTTATATTCTAACAGTAATCACTGGAAGTTTTAGGCATGTACTAATTCATGCAACTTGTATCCTAATTCTCAGACTAAAAGCAAATCATTTTTCCACATGTTTAAATGATTTATGTCAGTGCAGATTCCTCTCTAATTAGTATGTAAGTTGAGAAAAATCATTTATATCATTGAATATGAATTATTATTCTTATTTGAAATTTTCCATTGGAATCAATTTATTAATAATTACATAGGAAATAAATCTACCCCCAAAGGTACAATTAGGTGATGGTATTCATTTTTTCATAGGGAAATGAAGTATTAATTTTTAATTGAATAGAGCTCAATAAGCTTATGAAATATCACAATCTAATAATTGCAGATATATTTTAAGTGCTACATGTTCATATGGCTATTTATATCTGGCTTGTTATACAGTCTATAAATAGGTGAAATGACTCAATGAACTAATTATGTTTATCACTTCACTGTGAAGGATAAGAAGTCATTAGCTTAAATAAAACCATGTGTTTTCCTGAGAACTGCTAACATATAAAAATGTCGATTGATGATCATTACCCATTGGGACATGTAAAACTGTTAACTGGCAGAATAGATATAACTCAATAAAGGGTCATTGTTCAAATAAAAAGATGACAAATATAACATATAATGCTTAACCTTGGGATTAATTAAAATTTCACATAATTTCTCCAGTTCCTGGACATTCACCTAGTTTGCAAGGTTACAAAGTACCTCATAATCATCTTCCCACCTTCCCTTGCCTCTCAGAGGTATCTGCTTGTAATGATCCCAGAAATTCTCCCTTTTTATTGAAAATATTCAGGAACTTAGTCATTTCTTTATGAAATGAAATGTGTCTGATTGGCATATATGTGATAAATATTTTCAATAGAAAAACAACCTCGGGATATAAATCTATAACATAAATAATAATTTCTGGTAATTTGAAACATTTCATCTCTAAAGAAGAGGATAGCAGAGCTGAAACATTACTTTCAAGGCAGTTGTCAAAGATTTGCAAAGAAAAATAAGCAATTCTTATGCTCTGAGAATGGCTCTTCATCATGAAAACACATTCTTATTTTCAAGGCATCTTCAAGTCATTTCATCCAAGAATATCTAAAATATAATTGCCCCTCTATTTTTCCTTCTCTGAAGAGTAGGCCTGTGTATTTTTCTTCTCTTTTTGTTGGCTTTGTAAGCACACAAACAGAATTAAGAACAGGCCCGACGACACAAGGAAGCAAAATCCAGTGCCCATAGGAACACACCGCCCCTTTTCTTTCCAAATTCAGACACCTACAGAGTTTGAAGAAATGGTGACATTTTGTGACGATGTAACATTATTGCCTGCAATGTGCCAGCATGGAGTTGTGTGAGAATCGTTTCTGCATGTTTTCAACTAACTTGATTGTCTTTTGCACAGAATGGTTTTACTCCACTGCACATTGCCTGCAAGAAAAACCGCATCAAAGTCATGGAACTGCTGGTGAAATATGGGGCTTCAATCCAAGCTATAACAGAGGTAGAAAAATGTTTCAGCTCATCAGGAAACATTCCTTCTCTTACTCCTACCCTTCCTCTCACCCATCTTCTGTCCTCTTCACCAAGTTGTATTTATCTGAAGAAGCCCCAAAGTCCCACCGGTGCAGAGGAGTAAAACTGCTGTTGCTTTGTTTCGCAGTCTGGCCTCACACCAATACATGTGGCTGCCTTCATGGGCCACTTGAACATTGTCCTCCTTCTGCTGCAGAACGGAGCCTCTCCAGATGTCACTAACATTGTGAGTATGGCTTGGGTCAGAATAACCGCAGGGACAAAGAAAGAGAGGAGCTGAGAGTGTGGGTGTGTGTAGGTGTGTTTGTGTGTATATCATCAGAGCCAGCAACCTAGCTTTGAGAAGGGCCCTCATAATAAATAACATACTGTGAAATAATTGCTGGAACATCCCTGAAAAGAACCTCCATAGGTAAGAAATGGGCTCAAGAATGAAATGGGAGTTGTGAAGTGAGACAGCTTGAGCTACCCAAAGTAGATGGATTGAACATGCACGTAACATGCATTTACTCAAACTACATTTTAAACACTCCTCTGAGAGTGAATAGATGATTGTTGGAAAACAAAAAATCTTCTGGGCTCATCCTAGTTGCTTGAGTGAATTATATTCCAGATAGTTTTCAATAAAATTTCAAATCAGTTCCATAATCAGTCTTATCAAAAGATTAACTAGAGATCAACCAGGCATTAAATAGAGATTTTTTTCCTTGATAACAACTTCTTCCTCTTTTCAATGACATGGATTTTCCATTTCCTAACCTTCCTTTGATTTTTAAATTTTGATTTAATTTCCTCTGCTGGAGTGGAGACCTGTCTTACTTGAAATAGTTACACTCTCCCAAAATGAACTTTGATCTCCAGTCAACTTTCCTTCTGCCAGGAAATACTGTTTATCCCAGGATCCTTCTATCTAACCTAAATTAGGATTTTTGACTTCTGAGTTCTTTATATTTCTCTCACTTTTGTGGGTTCTTCCCCCTTTAAACTCTGGCTATTATATCATGGAAAACCATCTAATTCAAATTTCCCCTGAGCAAGGGCACTGTCTTGCACATGTGCCATCATGTATCAGAAGCTCAAGAGTGGCCACTGGAGTATTGGGATTTTTAAAAACATTTGCAAAAGAAATAACTATCCCTCAATAAATGTTAGTCACATTATTAAAAATGAATCATGTTTATAGAAGCATTTGCCTAACTATTGTCGCTGATTTTTATTTCATATAAGTTGTGAAACAGAAATTTCCAATTTTGCTTTTTTTTTTTTTAATTTCCCCTCACATTACTGTTTTAAACATTGCTTCTTTGCTAAAGTTTTTGATGCCTAGGCAAAATCCATTGTGGAACTAAACATTTTTTTTAATTTTAAATATTATTTAATACTCTATATTATCCAAGAGTTGATGCATAAAACTATTAAAGTCTGTATTTTTGTTTTCCTAGTTATTGATTTTTGGTCCTAAGTTTACACTATTATATGCTAATTGTTACTATTGTAATTATTAAGCAGATGTAATTTCATAATGTGCCAACTTGAGTTTAATTTCTAGTCACTTTAAGAACTCTAAAAGAAGGCATTTTTTATTTATTAAGATATGATCAAAAAAATTTTTGACTTGAGTAGGTTTACATACAGGCCAGTAACTTAAAAAAAAAATACTGTGTATATTCTCCTATTCTTCTCGCCCATCCCCCGCTTTCATTATTTGAATTCAATACTCAAAAACTCACAGGAACAATAATGATAACATGTTAAATCGCTATCATATTACAATAATAACAAATGCAATTATATTCCATGGGGTTGTTTTCTTAGGGGAGATTTTTTGTAAAATCTTTGAGAATAATCCATACAAAATGGTTGTGGGATTCTGTGACCATTCTTGCTTTGCTTCTTAACTGACCAATTCCAAATCTTTGATGGCTATTTCCTCCCAATATGTTCCCTTAGGGATGGGAGAAGGGAAATTATAAAGAAGACATGTAGATTTTTCAATAAAAATAAATAAAACACTAATTGAAACAATAAAAATGTTCAATCTCTTAAAGACTCCCAAATCTGGCAATTAAACATAAATCTATTAAACATAACTCTCAATTAGTCTTTCTAAAGTTCTTCATTTTGTTCTGTTCATTTGTCCATTACGTTTTCTTCCCCTCCAGCCCCCTAAAAACAAATTCTTGAGAAGCACCTGCCAAACTAATCCTCTTCTCAACAGGGTTCCTAGTTGGTTTTGTTTGTTCATTGACTTTTAGAAGATGTGTTCTTTAGGAAGTATACATCTGTAGTTAGAGTTGCTAGATAAAATACAAGATTCCCCATTAAATTTAAATTTTAGATAAACAATGACTTTTTTTTAGTATAAATATGTCCCATGCAATAGTTGAGACATACTAAAATAATTATTCATTGTTTGTCTGGAATTAAAATTTAACTGGCCATCTGTATTTTTATTTGCTAAACCTGGTACTCCTACATTTAGAGAATTTAACTTTCTCTAATGGTAGGATGCCTGTGAATATGAGGATATAGCTACTCAATCCAGAACTCTTTGCAAGTTGATTAAGAAGCCGTGTGAACACTGATTGCCTGCTTGCTGTGTTAGAGTTGGTCATTTCCTGACCCCAAAGTACCCCACCCTTGGAGCCTCTGTGTGCTGCCTGATATCATGTTGCATTTTTGAATGCAATGCTGTCTGTTGTGCTTTGATGCTTTCCAACTTGATGCAGCCAAAGTGGAAGTCCATGTAGCTGTCTGCAGTTGATTTTAACAATTGAGAAGAGGAGCATGAAACCTAGTACCTGCTTTGGACATGAGCATATCCATTCTCTTGCTGGTCTTGTTTTTGTCTGAAAATTCACTCCAATGTAAAGTGTACCAGTAACTCAATCAAGTGCAGATATTTTCCCTGAAAAGCTTCTTTTGCAGGAATCTTATAATGCACCTTGA
Organism: Urocitellus parryii; assembly: GCF_045843805.1. Taxonomy (NCBI): domain Eukaryota; kingdom Metazoa; phylum Chordata; class Mammalia; order Rodentia; family Sciuridae; genus Urocitellus; species Urocitellus parryii. The sequence goes on from NC_135540.1 coordinate 59,079,281, forward strand.
AAACTGCCCTACCAGTTACAGTACACTCATAAGCCGATATATTCATTGACACGGAAGTAGAAAAGCAAGCAGTTTTAGGACCATTGAGAGTACAATCATGCAGGTTATTAAAAAAGCATCTCTTCTTCCTATAAGTCATGGTGAAGTTCACACTTTGCATTATGTTTAAAAAATTTCCCCCAATTCTTAAAGTTAATTAAGCTTAAGATAATGAAAACAGGCTAACAATCGAGAAATTGAAATTATTGAGGTAAACAGTATATACTTCCTTTTATTTTCTTATTTATACCTATGCAGAAACAGTGGAAATACAAATAAATAATGAAGGGCAAGGGCAATTTATTATAAATGCCAATTGCTCCAGAATCATTAAAAAAGAATTAAAGACCATCATTAAAAAGTGGAAGGACCAGGTCTGCATACATATGTAACTTTTCTTTAAATATGAAGTTTAATACTTTAGGTTCATATCTAACTCATTAATTTCATATGTGTAAAAATCATAAAAATAACTTGTTTTATGTATAAAGTAAAGCTTTTCAAAATATTAAGACTAGTACTGAAAACATTTTTAGATTTTGACAATTCCTATTGATAAAGCTTGGCTTATAAAACAAACATGTAAATTCACCATTGAGTAGAAACTTCTGGGGCCTCTTTGACTTAACCTCTTATCAAGAAATAATTTGTTCTTGCCTTTGTTTCTACCAAAACTAATAAGATTGCTAACCTTTTATCAGACCTAGAAATGAAGATTTGTACTTTTTTTTTAAGCAGTTAGAATCAGCCTCATCTATTGAGACTCAAGTTTTATATGTTATAGAAAACAAATTAGAAATCATGGTTGTCCAAAAAGGAAAAAAAATTGCCATATGTTTAAGTGCTGAAGACAACTATTGCTACTCCAGGAAAAATACCATGCTTTTATAAAATAACATATTCCAGATAGATTTACTTTACAAAAGTCACGGTTTGCTATCAGATAATTACTAGAGATAAGTGAGTCATCAACAAAGAAGAGAAAATTAGAGCAGACATTCAGTTTAATGCATTCACCGTTAAGTCATTTGACAGGAATTTCTCATAACTTCAAAAGGAATGGGTCTCTGAAGAGTGGAAATGAACTGTGAGCCACATACCTAAAACCCTCTAGATTTAAAGGTTTGTTGTGCAAAGAATCAGAAGACATTAATCACAGGAGTTTGTCAGAAATATTCAATTATCACAGCCAGGTTTAAGATCCATTTAGTGTATTTGGAATGATTTGCTTTAGTTGGTTGGAATCAGCCTTATGTTCTAGAAACATCATGGCAAATCGACATAGAATAATTTTTATTCCACTATCTTGTTCTCACTGTAACATGATTTGAAGGAAATCCTGCCCTCTTCAGCAATAACAGGCTTCCCAGTGAACAGATCCTCTTATATCTAACCCTCATGCTTCTCATCTCCCAGTGAGTGTGTCAGATACTTGAGCACTGGTGTGTCATACTTGAGCACTGATGTGGTGCCCGGTGCTGCCAACTTCCACAGATGACCCTGTGAACAGCCGCTTCGCTCCTCTCTCAGGCGCTTGCTCAGATCACTGCCTATAATTAATGTTAAATAGGCCACCTCCAAGATAAATCAGACTTCTTGTATGAAGCGTTGTTATCTAATCTCATAACACAAAGACAAATCAGATATCAAATAATAGTGTATTATTATTATTCAAAAGTTAAGTTTGAAATTTGAAAATAAATATGCATGGTACAAGTTATATGATTTTTTCCTCCTGTTACTGTGTCTTTTGTATTTGAAGTTGCTCATTGACATGGGATCCATGACAGATTTTAGATTTGTAGGGTGAAAAAAAATCTTTTATCTCTAAACCAGTATAAGTTATGGCAGCTTGATTGTGAAGTTAAACCTTAAGGTATCCTGGATGTGTGGGTAAGTTCACTAGTTTGTCAAAGACTGAAAAACAAATAAATAAAACATTTGCTTTATCCTTATGAAGATGGAGAAGACACAAAACTGTATTTTTCCAAACTCAATAACTATGCCTCTTCGTAGATTTCTTAAATCCTTGGATGTATTGCTGAATTTCGTAAAAAGGGACTCTTTATTCTTTACCATCAACAGCAGAGGGTTTATTTATGATTGGACGATTTTTGTTTCTTGGCAGCGTGGGGAGACAGCACTGCACATGGCAGCCCGGGCAGGGCAGGTGGAAGTGGTCCGATGCCTCCTGAGAAATGGTGCCCTTGTCGATGCCAGAGCCAGGGTAGGTTCTGGGGCTCCCAGGTTCTCTCCTGTCGCAGTGCATGGTCTCATCTTTAAGAGATGTGTATTCTTCAGTTCCTTGGTTTGGAAATGCCATAGGACCTAAGTGAATGCATCAGTAAAATGACAACATTTTCAGGCCAAAAAAAAAGTGACACACAATATATAAGTATGAACAATGAAAAATGAACCCCAGTTTCAGAAACATTTGAAAATATATACAATTTGGCATCAAAGACATGCATCATTGACTTAAATCTTAATATAATTGTTTAATCCAGGACAGTACACACATCTTTTTATTGCCATGAACTTAAAAACCTTATACCTGCATTATATAGATGTTATACATATTAAAATTAATTTCTTACTACCAACACCAAAAACAATGTCATTTAATAGTCATTCCTTTCAAGTTAATTAAAAATCAAAATACCAGATTAAAAAAAAAGAGAAAACACAAATTATCTTCAAAATTTTAATATTTCTCTTTTACCTGTTTCACTTTCCTTTCTTTTATATTGAGGTCTACTTTCCTTTCCACTCTGGACTTTATACATTTAGATGTTCTGCATTTTTGCTATTTCAGAATAGAAGAATTTGGGCACTGGAGATTACTTGATAAGACTTGATCTGTTTCTAATGACTTCAATTTCCTCATGGGTTGATTTTACCTTCTTTTTTTTTTTTAATTTTATTTCCCAATTTCTTTTCCCACCTTCTCTCTTTCTGCTGAACACACTAGTAATGTCTCTCTATTTCCCTTTCCACATTGTTCCATTAACTTTTGCACTGACATCATTGAGATCCTTATGGACTACTTAAACACTTTCTCTCCTTACCCAACACTGGAAACCTAAGTTAGGATTCACTGTAGCTTGATTCCTACCATTGAGGCTCCATTTAAGAAGCCATTGTCTTGGAATGAAAACATCTGGCAGGAGTCATCAGAATTTTCAGGGATGTTAGTTAAGTCACTTCATTTCTGTCTTTATCATTAAAATATGAAGACTGGACTCAGAAACCTCTAGTCTGCTTTCCAGACTTCCTCAGCATTCTCTGACTCAGTGACTTTAATAGGCTTTTGCTTATAACAGGTCCCATGGATCACCATGCAGAATTCAGTGGTATCCACACAGCCTTGACATCACTTAAGTTGTTTTAGGTTTTATCTGACTTTCTATTCATTATGCAAGTAGTGTAACTTATATGTTCATTGATAACAATCATGGATATTTCATGTTTTTATATTTTTAAAGCTTTGGTTATTCAATGTTTCCCCATGCCACAGCATTTTTCTCATTTCCTTTTAAGGTCACCTGGCATTCTGCTATTTAAAAAATATTTCTGTTGTCAGAATATTTCTGAGTACCATGAACTTCACTTTTTTTTTTTTTGAATCAGAAATGGTCATAATGTTCTCACTGTATTTTTGTAATCCATGAATGCATTGCAATTCTTATTACATATATACAGCACACTTTTTCATATCTCTGGTTGTATATAAAGTATATTCACATCAATTCATATCTTCATACATGTACTTTGGGTAATGATGTCCATCACATTCCACTATCCTTGCTAATTCCCTGCCCCATCCATATTTAATAATAAAAATTTCCAATTTTCCTTTTAAAATAAAACACCTTAGAATTTTTCTGATATTCAAAAATTTTTAAATAATTTATTCATTTTCATGTTTTTAAGCCTATTTTCTACATTGATTTAACCTATCATTATAGGCATATACCCTTTGGATACCATCTGAAACCCCTTCTTTAAAAGCACCACTGGCTACGTATTTTTTCCTTTGAACTAGTGTAACAATCACTCATTTATGTATTTATTTATTTATTTGACATGCAGGCTCTCTTTTACAACTACTTTTAGTCTTGTAGGCTTCGTATAAAAACAAATATCTCTTAATTCTTCATTCCTTCTAATTTTTTATTATTATTATTATTATTATCATTATCATTATCATTATCATTATTATTGTACAAGGATTAAACCCAGCGGCACTCAACCATTGGGCCTTATCCCCAACCTTATTTTAATTTTGTGACAGCATCTCACTAAATTGCTTAGGGCTTTGCTAAATTCCTGAGGCTGACTTTGAACTTGTGATCCTTTTGCCTCAGCCTCCTGAGCCCATGAGATTACAGGCGCCGCCATGCCCAGCTCTCCCTTCTAATTTAAATATTAAATTTCATATGTTTTCTTTTCTCTTTACCTTTCCACTTACTCTAAAATGCAGCTGAAATCCCTTCAGAATAGCATCTTTCTATTAGGAACAGGAAAAACACTATGCTTTATAGAGCAGTTCTCTCCAAAGGCCAATGTGCATAAAAATCACCTGGGGCACATTGTTAATGGGAGATTTGAACTCAGCTCTACATTTCTAACTCACAGGTGATGTCATTTCTCCTGTTCTGGGATTATACTCTGAGAAGCAAGGAACTAGAGTTTTCATGTGTTCTATTTTTAGTGGGGGCAGGGTTCTGGGGATTGAACTCCTGAGTGATTTACCACTGATAGTCACATATTCTATTTTAAGGCAAACTTTGCCATGAGTTTTTTACTTTAATTTAATCCTTGAAGGTTTCTCTGAAACTCTTTAATTTTGTTAACATTTTTGCAGTGCTTTATAATTCATGAAGGATTTGTAACAAATTATCTTATTTGACACACAGAGCAGCCCCTGTTGCAGGGCGGTTTGGGGTCCTCCAATTGAACCTAGTGCTGCCTTGGCTGTGGCCGAAATTAGGCTAAAGAGGATTTCTCTTGTGGTCCTGCATCTTCCTCCTAACTTTGCCTAGAGGAATTAATTCCCTCACCATAAAGCATCATTGCAAGGCAGCCTGGACAAGGAAGTAGCTGAGCTCTAATCTACTTGATTTCCTTACCTCCTGATTCAATGTAAAGAGAGCTTTCCTCTGTCTCACCCAAACAAATCGCTGGTTTCTTATTAGTCACATCCCCTTCCTGAGCAGGTGGCTGTGTCCAGGACACAGAGCAAGCCTGGGCCCATTCCCATTCACATGGCCCATTCATGAGTTGGCATAAATGCTCTAGAACCTCTAGATAAACCCTCTAGAGCCACATGTAGTGCAAAAGAAGGAGGACTATTCTCAGAAAGAGGTGCAGGGGTACTGGACAAAAAAAAAAAAAATGAACACATATCTGCTGTTTTACTTGGTTTCCCCTGAAAACTTCCTTTCTTAACCTCCATATCATTGCTTTAGAACTCACCCTCTCCCAAATAGGAGATTAAAAAATTAGGTTTACATTAAACTCAAAGATCAGATCTCTGGGTCACCTGTCATTCTTCTCAACTGAGTTTTGAAATGAATACCTCATGGTTTTATAACTCAGGACTAAATCATAAATTTTTTGCCTACTGCCAATGTATAACAAAAAAAATACCCTGCATAATCACAATAATATTTCTAACTTTAAACTGCAAGCAGCATACTCTATTTAGTCAGGGGCATGGGACATATTTTTGCTGGACAGAGTGGACAGCAGGGGCTACAGTGGCATAAGTTCCTTGGTCAACCAATCTGTGGACCTTATCTGAGAAAGGTACTTCTTGTTCAGGATTCACAAGAGAAATGACCAGGAGGACCACCAGGTCCAAGTTCTCTTGCTTTAGGAACTTATTCTGTTGGGGCTCAAGTTTTGCTTTAGGGATCCAGTGATCACAGAGACTTAACCTCACTTGCAACTTAACTCATTCAAAACTTTCAATAGCTACCAGTAGACTTGGTTCCTTGGTACCCTGTTACCTGGTAACTAATAGCAGAAATATCATCAATATTTTCTATTTATTTTTCATTTTTTGGCACCAGGGATTGAACCTAACAGCACTTGATCACTGAGTCACATGTGCAGCTTTTTTATTTTGAGACAGGATCTTGCTAAGTTTCTTGAGGTCTCACCAAGTTGCTTAGAGCCTCACTAAGTTGCTGAGGCTGGCTCTGAACTTCCAATCCTTCTGCCTCCGCCTCCTGAGCAGCTGGGATTAAAGATGTGTGTCACTGTGCCTGGCTCATCAATTTTTTTTATAACCATGTACCAGAAACTGTTATTTCTGTCTTTGCAAAAGAAGTTGGAGCTTAGCAAGTCTTCCTAATTTTGGTTGCCTCTAAGCCAAGTAAAACAGTAGGCTCTGGAGGTCAAGCAGGGTTCACCTACTTCCTTGACCAGGCTGTATCACAGTCAGTGATACTTTATAATGAATAATTGTTGCCTTTCCTAGGGTACCAGGCTCCCCCCAACCCCCTGCATAGCTTTACCTCTTCCTACCAGTCTTCTGTACTTTTCCAGTTATTTTCCTTGGCTTTATTTAATTTTAGTTTGAAGCAGCTAATTCTGCATTTGCTATTCCACAGAGAGATAACTGCCCAAACTTGAAAAGGTCTGATATCCTGGTTACAGGTTGCAGGATTTTCTTAGCAAAATCTTTGTGTCCTTTCCTTTCCCATTTTCTTATAGGACTATATCAAAAATTGAAAAAAAGTGGGCAAGACAGCTTGTTTCTTAACTGAAAAAGCAAACAAAACAACAAAAACCTTGATCCTCAGAGCAGAAATAGTTGAGCATTTACCTGTTATCCATAGCTACCGCCAGTCAAGGGTCAAGGATTGCCACTTCTTATCGGTAGATGAGAGCTGTCATCACCTGCCTGCCAAACACACTCATTGAAAAACACTTTTGAGAGTGTGTTGCTTCTATACCCAGCTCTGTTGAGTTCTGTAGGTTGGAGGCCTGAGAAGGGAAACCCATCAACAGCGAATGTTCACTGTAGCTATTCTCAAGTTCCTTGATTTTTTGGTGGTTGTATATTTTGCTAACCACTTATTTTTGTAAATGTTCAACTCTTCATTCCTATTGAGAGTCAATCTTTCTTTCTTTTTTTTTTTTTTTTGGTATTGGGGATTGAAACCAGGGGTGCTTACCCAATGAGCAGCATTCCTAGCCTTTCTTTCTTTTTTTCTTTCTTTCTTTTTTTTTTTTTGAGACAGAGTTTGATTACTTTGCTTATGTCCTCACTAAGTTGCTGAGACTGACCTTGAATTTGTAATCCTCCTGTCTCAGCCTCCCAAGTCACTGTGATAACAGCTGAGATTCGTTCTTCATGCATCTTATTTTATCTATTTCTGTAGAATATGTAGCCAAGAAACATTGTCTCAAGAATTCAGTACCTTCATTTGAGTTTAATAGTTTAATGACCTTGTATAATCCTTGAGAACTTATTAAATTACTTTTATTCTCTTCATCTGGAAAATGGTTTAATAATACATTCTATGCCTTCCTTTCAGATCTGTTACAAGGATAAGTCACATGTGCCTTGTACATAAAGGAAACTTATAAACTGCAAATTTTTTATGAAACTCCAGTTCTAATACTGAAATAATCATTACTATTGTTTATTATTTACTTCTGAATAATCATTACTATTACTTATTATTTACTTCTGAATGAGAAGTAAATAACACTAATATGATTATTTCAATATCAGAAGCAATGCAATTTCATCTTTTCCTATAGTTTCTTTTTTATTTTTCCTCATGACTTTAAGGTACTGCATTCCTTTAGACATATCTATCATAACTCTTCTCCACTCATTCTTAGCCCTGGAAGCTGGCCCAGTTTTTTATTCTTCAGTTTTATTATGAGATTCCCTGGACAGATTATAAAGATAAACCCTCTTTCATCACTAAGGTTACACCTAATTTTCTTTTTACATGAGACAGTGGTTTGGTCTAGTTCTCTTAGCTCTGAAAACTTGATTCCTGACTGCACATTAGAGACAGGCAATTTCATGATCCTTAAATATGTCCTTCCTCTCATTTATACCCAGCTATATCCTCTCTCTGCTTTTAAAATAAAGCATTTGACTAATCGTTCATTCCATTTGCTTCTTGCCAGAGTTCCATTTCATCTTTGAAGTCCTGGATGTAAATCCCAGGCCCATCTTCAACATTTCTGTAACAAAATCTCTTTAAATCAGATTACAATATCTTCTTTATCCACAGTTCCTCTTTGAAGGAAATGACCAGCATTTGTGTCCTTGGCTTGTGGGTGAAGTAAGCACAAAGTTTTCCAGCTTCTCTGGGTCTTTTTCTCTTGATACAGTTCCCAGAATAAATTTTGCCTCTAATTGAAAGCTCTTAGAAGTGAATCTAGGTCTTAGGACGTCTGGATTGAGTTTCTTTCTTCTTCAAAACCATGGTTTTCTATTTAAACGAAAGTGAGGACTAAAGCTTTATTGAATTTAGAAATATTTTGGGGTGCCCAGTAAACTGTGAACAGGTTCATGAAAGTATATACTATTTAAAATCTAAGGAATAGGGGCTGGGGTGTGACTCAATGGTAGAGCACTTGCCTAGCATTTGTGAGGCACTGTGTTCCATTCTTAGCATCACAAATAAAATAAAATAAATAAAATAAAGGTCCATCAACAACTAAAAAAATTTAAAAAATCTAAGAGATATTTTTAAGTTCAACTAGGTCATTTGATAGTAAAAATACAAATGAAAGCATGGTTCTAGTAGTAATGATTTTCTTCTTGAAAGAGGTCAGTGGAGATTCCAAGAAACATCATGAAGCCTCTGAGTGAAACATAATATCAATGAAGTTTGGTGTGCCTGCACTAACATTTTGCTTGACTTGAGTTGTAGGAGGAACAGACACCTCTACATATTGCTTCTCGCCTGGGTAAGACAGAAATTGTCCAGCTGCTTCTGCAACATATGGCTCATCCAGATGCGGCCACTACCAATGGGTACACGCCACTGCACATCTCTGCCCGGGAAGGCCAGGTGGATGTGGCATCTGTCCTCTTGGAGGCAGGGGCAGTACACTCCTTAGCTACCAAGGTAAGAAGAATGCCTTAATAACAGTAGGACCAAGAGAACTCCTAAGTCAGGATCCCTCTGCTCTGCTATACATGGATTCATGGGCAAATCTCTGTTAGGCTTCTGACTTACTTCCTCCTCTGAATATTTTAGATTCATTGTCAAAATGATCAAAGATGGTAAGATTTTTATATAATATTTTTTAAAAAGAGTGCTGGATTCTGTTTTATCATTTCCTTAATGCAAAATCTACTTTTCCTTCCCTTTTCACTATAAAATCTATAGTATAATTCTCAAGAGAAAAAAAAATAAGATTCCCAAACACATTGAATTGGTATTACTAATGAGGAAGAAAATGTCAAATTAGATTGAAAGTACATTTATGGGTTGTAGTACTACGTAGAACTTCCCTTGACTTAATCTTGCATTTTCCCAGTCCTGGGATGAGCCAACACCTATTTAGTATCTCATTCCTTTTCTAGTCTCGACCGACTGTACTTTTGTCTGAGTATTAATGGGCTCAAAAATCATACTTTATGATTTGTTGTTGACATTAAACAGAGAATATACACGAGCCTGAATTTTACTTGTACTCAAAGTTTCGTGATAGGATAATTTGTCCTTTTCTTTTCGCATTCTATTTGAAATTCACTGTTTGGAGGTAACTTAGGGTGAAACACAAACACACCCAGTTAATTGGAACAAAAGACTTTGAGAAAGTCTAGAATAAGTGAATTTGTCACAGGGCTAAATAATTTCCACAAGCACAATTGTAATTCATATTAATTTTAATAATCTCAATTTGTTTATAATAAATAGGAATAAATACTGCCAACTGGGATGAAGAAGGCTTACAAGTATGAGCTGAGGCAGGGAGGTGGCCCTTAGAAGAGGAAACTGATCACTTATGCCTTTAGGACTTAACTGGTGGCCCATGGCTATAAAAATGTTTGCATGTAAGAAATTGATTATTATTTAAATTCTGACATCTGAACAATTGAAAGGACTTTAAAAAATCTTTAAAGAGAAAAAAAACCCAGAAATTCAGAAACTAAGCAAGAAACATATAATAATAGTTATTATAACTCAAGGGAGACTGGATGATTGTCTTATAGGTGAAGAAGGTATAAATAAATAGAACTAAGATATGTGAAAATATAGAAATGCAGGAGAGTCCCTTGTATTTCAAGGATTATTATTATTTTCAATTTAAAAACATATGCTAAATCCGTACTCAATCAGGATGGTAAAATTGGAGGAACTATTAACCAGGGCAGTTTAACAGTGCAACTGAAGGTTGAACATAGGTGACTCCTCATCATTAAAGCCATGTAAGTGTTATAAATAAGGGAGGGTAGATGGAATCCTGATGAGGTTGACATGGGTGAGAAAGGGCTGGGTGACTAAGAGGTGCTTTCTAACCCCGACACTGTGATTCTATAATAATCAAATCCAAGTGGTTTCGTCTAATGAGAGTCTCCAAATTTATAAAGGGATTGCATCACTACCCAGAAGGATAAGGAGTTTATTTTTTCTTCTTCCTTCATGGTTTGCCTCAAAAAACAAAACTCACCTTCTTCCCAAAAGAGAGTCACCCCAAGCACTGTGTGCACTGGGCCTGGGCGGCAGAGCTTTTGACAGTGAATGTGGATTTGTATGGACAAATGCCAGAAGGAAGAAATATTTCCTACATTTGTCCTACTCTTGGAAAAACCCAGAAGATTCACTTTCTTCCAAGAACTTATTGGTACCAAATGTTAAAAAACAAAACAAAACAAAAAGAAAAAAAAAGAAAGTCATCTTAATTAAAAATAATTGGTCTGGTGATACTGTGAAATGGTAATATTGATTTTGGGGGCATATTTGGTGTTTAGGGCTTGAACAGTCTGAGAATAAACCATGTCTTAGAACACCTATTACAGGCATATTTGCTGTGTGTGTTTCAGGGTTTCTGGTCAGTGTTAGAATCTTTTTCCCACTCCCCCTGGGGTGCCAGAAGAGCATGTGGTTGAAGTGTCTGGCCAAGAGAATGGATTTGAGATCATAGTGCATGAGCTATATCATCCTCAAGATCCTCATCCAGGAACTTATCAATATTTATAAATACTGCTAATTACAGAACATGGCTATTTGTTGGACACAGAAGCCATATGTACATGTATGTATTAGCATGTACATATAAATGTGCAGGACAGCTATCTTTTAAAAAAGCTTCAAAGCTCCAGTGTCTCAAAGCCTGGTGTTAATCAGCCCAACATCATACCAGAAGTAGAATGTGTTTTACAAGACAAATTGGTCTTTTAGACAGTGTGGGTCTTCTGGGACAGGAAACAAAAATCAGGATGTGAGGAGCTTTTTAATAGTGAGAGTTTTTTTTTCTGCAAACCATTTATCTTGCATTTATATTTCTACAGCAAATACGTCAAACTGAATCTCAAATAATTATTCATTTTTTCCAAAACCCCCAAAATATCCTAAAACTTAAATAAATTGGGAACTAAGGTGTTATAAAAAGGATTGTAAGAAATAGAAGGCAGCTGTTGTTTCAATCCTATTAATTTTAGAGGCCAGAAAAAAGGCAGGCCTTGTTTTTCCACTCACAAATCACAGCCAGTTTCCTGACACTAGTGGTTATTGCAAATCCCAAACCTATAAAGTGAAATTTCAGTCTCCAAGCACTTAAAATAAAATTTTCTTTTGTCTTGCCTATTAAACCAAACCTTTAAATGTTAAATTTCATTCTTTTTTCTTGTCCTTGTTTATGACTAACTGATCTCATTCCATTTTTCCCAAATGGAGAAGGAGCAAAACTTGTTTAGTATATTAATAAATAAAGATCTTGATAGGTGTTAGAAAAATAAATATTAAATTTTGCATTTCTTCTTCACATTTTCAGAAGGGTTTTACTCCCCTGCACGTAGCAGCCAAGTATGGAAGCCTGGATGTGGCAAAACTTCTCTTGCAACGTCGTGCTGCTGCAGATTCTGCAGGGAAGGTAAAAGTTTTCAGTAGTATGTTTTAATTGTGAAAATCTCTTGGGTTGATAAATCTGGAGATCTGTGGAGCTATTTTTTCTCAGTGTTCAGAAAGGAATGTGATTCCAACTGCTGCAACTATGCCAAGTACATGGTGTGGATTATCTGTTCATGATTTTCCTCGTACACACAGATTCAGAAAATGTTTTGAGCTGAGCCTTTAGTGTGTGTTCTTGTCACAACAGGGCCCACAACTTCTCTATGTTGAGAAGAACCCCTGTGATGTCAATGTGGCATTTCTTACATAGCATTTGAGTTCTTCATTTGTTGTGACCATTGAGATGCCCTTTGCTATTTGTAAGCCCATTTTCAATTTTAGTTATATGTCTAATTTGAAATTTATTATGTATTTGTTTATTTATTTTGGTTCTTTTCTATTGACTATATTAATTAATTAACACAGACTTAATCAACATCAATTTCCATGCATCCTAGTAGCTTCAGGGCAGCTAATGCTAATTTCTTAACACTGACACTTAAACACACCCTTTTCAGAATGGCCTTACCCCGCTCCATGTTGCTGCTCACTATGACAACCAGAAGGTGGCGCTGCTGTTACTGGAGAAGGGTGCTTCCCCTCATGCCACTGCCAAGGTGAGGACTACAGGAAAGGATTTATAGACACAGGGCATAGCTGTAATCTGAAAGCGCATGGGAATTGCTTTTTAAACACATCATATTGTATCATTGCAACTAGCTAATAATAGTAGCGTTTGTTATTGACATTTTTTCCCTTCTATTTCTACCAGTTGCTTCTACAAAACCTTTTAACTGTTAGAGTCAGCAAACATTAAAGCGAAGGGCCCATAAACCAGTAGAGATGAATCTTATTTCCAGGAGTCAGTTTTGAATACTGACATCTGAATTTTTAGAAACGAAACAGGATAAAGGCATGGCACATTTTTTCCTTCTTTCCTATAAAACATAATATGATACAACCATCATTTTATACTTCTATGCCTTCAGAGACCTCACTGTGCTGTATGAAGAACTCTTGTTTTCTTGGTCTCTTAAAATGATTCAACCACGTTCACTGTAGTGTGGATCCTTTTAGGTCCCTAGACTAGCAATGACAGTCTAGACTACTAAAACAGCTCCAGCTGAGTCCAATACCTATGGACTAGGCATTTCCACCACTGGTATTGTCCTTTGTTATAGAATGAAAATATACATGAAAGTCACACAATACATATAGCCATCATTATATCTTTCATTTGTTTATTTAGCAAACATATTTTAAAAGAAAAAAAAATATTTGTCGTGTAGGAAAATATCCATGCCACATTAGAAGAAATAATAAGACAATAATTAGCATGTCTGTGACACTGTACATAGACCTTTACATTCAGGATCTCATTTAATTTCATAGTAATCCTAAATTGATATTATAGTGATACCCATTCTACACCTAAGAAAGTGAGATTTAAATAGTTTGGTTTTTCCAAAGTCACATAAATAGTTGGTGCTAGAGCTATCCTCAGGCTACCTGACAGAGCTGTCACTCTTCACCACAAGGTCCGTTGTGTCCCAAAGCACTGGAGGAAGATTTCTTCCATGGTCACTTTACAAATATGTACCTGTATACTCTCGTGTCTATTTAAATGGTACATATTATATATAAGTAATAAAATGGAATACTATGTATATAAGTATATTCTATAAAATACCAGACATTTTGTATATAAATGTTCCCTCTACAAACTATTACAACTTACATAACTTTATACACACACACACACACACACACACACACACATATAAGTTTCCATGATATCATTATAATTTCCCCTGCCCCTAACGCACAGTCCCTTAATCCCACAAACTCCTTTTTTCTTTCTGTTAGAATCCAGTACCTTCCCTGGGGGTAAAGTAGGATTGGGTGAGAGGAGTTTCAGTTACTTAGTTCCGAAAATGTTTACTCTTTCTGGAGTAGAGGACTCTTCAGGTCTTCAGGTGGAGTATCTATCAGACAGTCAGACCTCTTACATTGCCCAAATCAACTCTGTCTTCAATGATCTCATGTCTTGTTTTGTTAAAACATCTTTGTCTTCTTCTACATCAGTCTCATTAACAAATGCCCTGGTACTTTCCTACCTCGGTAGAGCTTGTGCTGCAGGAATGGGGGAAGTTGGCACTGAAAAAGCTCTTTATAGCAAAAAGGAGATGCCTTAAATTTATAGGGTCCACAAAAAATCTGTGTGGTATTCAGTCGAGCCCCTGGAGCCAAGTGTGATATTGTGAAGCAACTGGGGTACCTGGGACCTATGATCAGCACCTGAAAAGATTTTCAAGGATAGTGTCTGGATTTCCTTCAGCAGCTGAAAAAGAAATATTATTTATTAAAAAAAAATGGTGCTTGTTTTTGCTTGGGAAATGGGAATAGTGAAGATACCATAGGGCTGTTTGAAGACTGAGATTTGATGATGGCACAGAAAGACATTTAAATTCTCAAATCTGCTTTTCATGTTTTGGTACATATTTGAGGAAATACCATATCCTAAAAATACCTCTTAAGGTAGTCTCACAAGGAGCACTCCATCAGTATGCCACCTGTTCCTTCAGTGTGTCACAGTTAATGGCAAAACCACTGCTTTTCATCTTTATCACACATTTTTTTTCATGGAAAATTTTACCAAGTTTGATAATGATAAGGGAAGAAAACAATACATGTTCCAGAAATGCACTTGTTCCAGTGATTTTGCTTTTTATTTTCTTTTGACCAAGTATGAGGATTAGTATTTGGTTCTTCAATCCACAAACTCCCGCATTAAGCAAATAGCCTCATGTTTCTACTTTTGAGGCAGAAGGATAAGAAGGGGAGATACTGGATTTAAAGTGACCCCAGGATTAATAGAAGCCTATTTTGTTGGTTAATATCTTTTTCTATTAGAATGCAACCTCTTAGAGGCAGAGAACATGCCATGTGCACCTCTGTGTCCCTTCATTCTGCCTGGCATCTGTTTGGTACACTTGCTGAATGTGCAAGAGGTACAATCCAATCAGAAACATGTTAGTAGGAGATCAGAAACAATCCCATTTTATTCTGTATGATTAAGACTATGTCTGAAGGGTAGCATTCACTTCCGGCTAACTTGACTCAAGAGCAACATTGACAAACTCTAGTCAGCTCCAGACAGTTCATCCTTGGTGGAGAGAGGTCTCAAAAGGATGTCTTCTATCAGGAATAGTGAAGGAAAAGGACGTTTAAGCTGGAAAAGAGAATCTAATAGGAGATATGAAATGCACCCTAGGGCCAGGTGTGGTGGTGCATGCCTGTAATCCCAGGAGTTCCAGAGGCTGAGGCAGGAGGATAGCAACTTCAAAGGCAGCCTCAGCAACTGAGCAAGGCCCTAAGCAACTTAGTGAGACCCTGTCTTTAAGAAAAATATAAAAAGGGCTGGGGACATGGTTTGGTGGATAAGCATCCCTGAATTCAATCCCTATACCATAAAAGAAAGAAAGAAATCCACCTCAGGTACTTAAAAGACAGTCATGTAGAAAAGTTGTTGACTTATTTTCTCTACTGTTCAGGAGAGAATCAATATTATAAGGGGGAGATGTTTAGCTTTAGGATTTTTGTGTCTGAATCTGTATTATAGTGTCATGTGGCACTTTTTTACTTTGGTTGCAAATATTGGTTGTGGTTGGATGGAAACTTGTGGTGGGTTAGAGTTTGGATTAACTGTCAGCTCACTTTTAACTTTTTTGTTGATTACAGATTCTTATTTCCTTCAGAGATACCTATAAGGTCAATGATTAAGCTTACTATATATAATATATGTTTTTGTTTTAGAATGGCTACACCCCTTTACATATTGCTGCAAAGAAGAATCAGATGCAGATAGCTTCCACACTCCTCAACTATGGAGCAGAGACTAACATTGTGACAAAGCAAGGAGTAACTCCACTCCATCTGGCCTCACAGGAGGGGCACACGGATATGGTCACCTTGCTTCTCGAAAAGGGAGCCAATATCCACATGTCAACCAAGGTATTCTGATCTTGTCTCTTCTTGCATCAATCAAGAGACGCTTGGATGGCTGTAAACAAAAACCCATCAAAGATAACTTGGAACAAAAAGGGGAATGTATCAAAAGGAAAAAAGGATATATTACAGACCCCCAGGACACAAGGGAGACAAGCTTTATGAGGAACTAGAAAGCCATGAGAAACAAAGCAGTTGGTCTCAGATTCTCTGCTTGTGTGACTGCATTTTGCACCTTGAATTTTCTCTAAAAGTCAGTTTTTTTCACCTCTTCCTATAGATCTGCTTCCTCAACTTCTCGGTGTAGTGCCTGAATAGGCTATGCCATAGCTCCCCAGAGTTCATATTACTGTAGTTCAAAGAGTTAGCCCAAATTACTCTAGTTGGTGCTGGTTCTAATTCCAAATCCGAGAAAAGAGGAGCTGTTAGGGAGGAATGGAGAGAGATGGTGGTTCCATTTGGAATTTGGCTCAAATAATTGCATGTAAGCTGGCCAGCCCACATCTACCATTGAGGTTATCTTTCAGCACAAATGCCAGTCACCTCTGGGGTGGTGGTAGTGGTGGTGGTGGGAAATTCATGTTATTTTTAATTTACAATAATGATAAATATGTATCTGAAATCAGTTCCCTATGTCTGCCTTGATGGTATTCTTTCAAATGTATGGTATTCTTTCAAAACTCTCCTTTGGGAGAGTTTTAGCAGTCCCTCAGCTAAGATAGAATGAGTATTTTTGAGTTACACTCTTAGCAATGAAAAAGAAATATTCAATTTTGAATCACAAAATAACTATATTATCTTTATAAAAATGACTTCAGTGTTGTATTTGAGTGATGTTCTAAAGATAAAGCCATGCTGGGTGTGGTGGTGCATAACTGTAATCCCAGCAGCTTGGGAGGCTGAGTCGGGAATATCACAAGTTCAAAGCCAGCTTCAATAACTTATTTAGGCTCTAAGCCACTCAGCAATCTAAGAAAATATAATAAAGGGCTGGCTCAGTGGTTCAACCTCAGTACCAAAAGAAGAAGAAGGAGGAGGAGGAGGAGGAAGAGGAGGAGGAAGAGGAGGAGGAGGAGGAGGGAATGAAGGATAAAGCCATGATGTATTTATCACTAAAGTAAAATTTTCCTATACATGATGTTTCAATATATTGGAATGATAATATAATACATAAACTCTCTGTGTAAGAAGTATAACCTTGCCTTTTAGTTGGTATTGTAGTAAGATAATGCAATTATAAAAATACTTCAGATAAGAAGCAAAACCAACAACAAATTTTCCCATTGATTTTGAGACCATCTACAATCAATACTCTCATCCCCTCCAAATGATTATTTCTCAGTAAGAACTGTAATATGGAAATGATAATAAATTCCTTAACCAATCACCGTATAATAATAAAACACTTATAGGTCCACTAAGTATATTTAGGCAATACCTGACTTTTTTTTTTTTAAAAAAGAACCCCATCAACATCTTATGGTTTTTTTGATTTGTTAGGAAGGTTTCTATAATTTGATTTGGATATGCACGTTTATCATAAACCACAGAAGATTTCATACTGGTTGTTAGTTTGTAATCTTGTACAAAATTCATTCTGCAAATTGAGTAGAAAACATTACAGATATTTGACATGTCACTAAAAATGTCTTCGAGCTAATTGATGATCACTTTATTTAATGATCTCTTCTATAATTTCTTTTTAGAGATGTCAGAACAGAATTTTTACTGCTCATTTCCAATAGATACTTGGTAGATTTAGTCTGACCTAGTGAATAGGAGTGATATCCACATTTGTTTTAGTATGTATTCCTGGGAATCTATTTCGAAAAATTCCAGAAAAATCTAATCAAAAGCTGCTTTTGTCATTTCAAAAGATACTTTTTATTATAAAACATAGGCAGTAATTTTAAAAAATGAATATCTTATCTATACCTATCTATAATAAATTTAAGGATCAATCCATAAAATTTAAGTATCTGAAATAAAGATAGCTTGAATTTTGATCAAAGAGTGCCTGGTACAGATCACTGATGTTCAGCTCCAGATTTATATTCATTTTTCTGTGTCAATATTGAGACAGACCTACTATCTCTGTAAAAAGAAATAATCTTCTATTTGCTGTTTTGAGGCAGAGAAATCAAAGTAAGGAAGAACCTGGTATTTTGTTTTAATATTCAGATTTCTTACACTTTAGGATTAAATAATATTTGTTTAGATGTGATGAGATTTTAGTGCAAAAGGATGTCTTCTATCTTACCTGATGTTTTTTATTCACCTCAAAGCTGAGCTCAGCCATGGTTCTAAGGATTAAAAATCCCAGATCCTGAAATAAAAAACACCTTCTCTCCACTTGTAGAATGTTTTTCTCTTTGTAGGTATTACTGATATATTTTTTTTTAAGATCAGAGCACTTATTGATTTCTAGAAGTAGCACCTTGGCTGTAGATCATGGGTTTTCTTTTTTTCTTTTTAATTTAGTTAAGCATTGGAATTTATTTTATTTTTTATCAATTCTTTTTTAAAAAATTTATTTATTTTAATTAGGTATATATGACAGCAGAATGCATTTTGATTCATTGTACACAATCGCAGCACAAGAGATCATGGGTTTTCAAGAGTACAGCTTAGCCTTCTTGGCTCATGGAGAGGCCTGCAAGGTGATAGTCAACAGGACCATCTATCTTCAGCTGAATGTGAATTGAGGGTGAGAGAGCGCACAGGTAGCTACTCAGTGTACAGCTGTAGGATATGGAGAAAGAGGATGAATATACAAGGTCTTGGAGGAATAGTTGGAGGAGAGAAACATTTGTTATGAATATGCTATAAGCTAGAATGTAAGTTCTGTAAAGGGGAGCTTTTGTTCATGGCTATATTCAAGTGCCTAAAATAATTCATTATATAGGAAAGGAACTAATAAAAAACACCTATTAATACAAATGACTTAACTTTTAAAGATATTCTTTTGATCTCAATTTTGCTGAATGGAAGCTGCTTATATACTGGGAGATGCTCGATGGTTGCACAGCATTGATTGAACAAATCACTTCTTCCTCTCTTTTCTTTATGCCTTCATTTTTGATCAATTTATAACTATTTTTTTAACCTCATCTTCAAATAAACAAAATAATTTCTTTGATTAATACATGTCAAATATTTTCACATAAAACTGAACCATTTATGTTGCTGTGCAAATTATAGTTACATTTTTAAATTTAGTGTCAAGAGGCACTCCCCACACACACACACACACACACACATACACACACACACACACACACACACACACCATTATACTCTCTTTGGGTGCTGGGAAAATTACTCTGAAATCATTTCCTATTATCCTGTACATTTTTTAAACATTGATATGATATTTTATTGGTGAAGATATTTTATTGGTGAGTATATGATATTTTATGGTGAAACCAAGGTAAATTATTACATTGCTATGGATATATAACAGCAGTAGTATTTGGTTGATCAGTTATTTAAGTAAATAAATAGATTCAGCAGGAACAGTCGGGTTTGGAATGAATATTGTTTGGAGACTTTTAAGGTAAGTTATTTTAAAGTCTTACATCATAAACCCCCAGTATAGAAAATAGAATATGTGGGGCTGGGGTTGTGGTTAAGTGGTAGATCATTTGCCTAGCATTTGTGAGGCACTGGGTGGGTTCAATTCTCAGCCCCATATATAAATAAATAAATAAATAAATAAATAAATAAATAAACAGACAAATAAATAAATAAATGGTCCATCGACAACCAAAAAAAAAAATTATAAAAAAAGAAAAGAAAAAGTATAATTTGCTGGAGGTGTTGATTAGCTTAGACAATAAGTCTTGAATGAAAAATTATATTAACTTAAAGTGTTTCTCTTAGATATCAAACACTGCAGTTTCTGGGAAGAAGCTATGCATCTTCCAGGGGTTTTTTCAAGACATTGATATAAATGTTGCAATACATTTTCCTCTTCAAATATACTTCTTTCATTCCATTCTCTCCATAGAGTGGACTCACCTCCTTACACCTTGCAGCTCAAGAAGACAAAGTAAATGTTGCTGAAATTCTCACCAAGCATGGGGCTGACCAGGATGCTCATACAAAGGTGAAATTAATCACTATCTATCTTGCAACCTGTTTTGACGTGAATGATTTCCAGTAATCCTCAAGAGTCCAGCCCCTGCCTTACTCCTCATAAGTCCATTCTAAAGTATAAACCTTCAGAACAGATCTATAGTGGTTCCTGGTTTTTGAAGAAATCAAATACAAATGGATAGCATGGTATCCGGACCCTTCATAAGAAGACTCTAGTTTTGCAGGCTTGAGTCCACCTTCTCCCTTGTTGCCTTAGCTTGTCCAAATGGCTCACTATTTTCCTCCTGTGCTTGCTCACCTCCATGTCCTTGAAATGCATTTCCCTATTCAAACCACTGAATTCTTGCTCTTTCTTTAAGCTCATCTTAGCTTCACCTTCCCCGGGTCTCCTCCTGAATGTCCTATCAAAGTCACCCTTTCATTTCTGTTTTTAGATGATATCATTTTGTGCATCTCTCTTAGCTTCTTTTCAAATTAAATCACACAAGTCTGATCTGCCTTGCTGATATAAAGTTCCCTGTGCTCAGGGGTCTGCTCATAACCATATTGGCACCCACGGGATACATATATAATCTGCTAAATAATATTTATATAATCAAATTGAGTTTCAACCCATCCTATAATAACTGAAATTCTACCCAGTTCCCCTCCTTTTGAGGATTAACCACTAGAGTATTAATGCTTCTACTTTATGATTTATTTCTTATTCACAGCTTGGTTACACTCCTTTAATTGTGGCCTGTCACTATGGAAATGTGAAAATGGTCAACTTTCTCCTGAAGCAGGGAGCAAATGTTAATGCAAAAACCAAGGTAAATTATTGTACACATTTTCCTTTTCTATAAGCAAAAGGGTTCTGCCATCTAGATATTTCACTAGCTACCATAGCTACAAATATGTTTTTTTTTCTTTTCCTTTTTAGTTTTCTTAAAGTGATTTTGAAGAGGCAATGTAGTTTTGTATTTGTTTGAGACTTTTCATTCTAATAACCTTTGACAGCCATGTGGGTTAGCTTCAGAACTGCTTCTATTACAAAGTTAAAGTAGCTGACGCTGCTTTAACAATTTACTGCAGGACACAACAGATGCCTGCTAGGACACCCTGATGTTGTTCAGGCAGATTTTCAGAGCCTTGGCCCCCTTACCCCTAGCTCCTTGTCCACTCATGAAGAAGGGAAGCCAGGCAACCTAGATTGCACGCCTTTCATTTTTAATAAACTCTGTCATTTTGGGAACATTGTGGGGTCATGCTCAGTAGGACAATAATGTGTTAAGCCCTGAGCTGCAAGTTCTCAAGGATAATACAGAGCTGACTTAAACCAACAGCTTTCCCCAGAGGAATTTGAATGCTCCTATGTAACAAAGCAAGGTCAGAACATCACCCCACAATTCAGTTCACTCAACTTGATTGAAGTTGTAGAGAAATCCACGATATAAGCACTGCTGTTATGCATAATGTAACTTGCATCTCCAGGTCCTTTGGTCCAAAGGAATATCTGCATGATGTTGTTGTAAGTTCACATATCAGAAATTCCTAATTGCAGCTCAAGTAAATTACTGTGAGCACATTTAGAAGTTTTCAAAGCCATCATTCAAGATGCTACTAATTAGAAATACATAAAAATTTTGTAAGTCAGTGTTTCTTTTCATATCCTCTCAGAAGCAGAAACAAAATCATGTCTGTACATAAGCATATTATAGCTAATTTTAAACAAATTTAATTTTGTAAACTATAAAGAGTTCTGTAACATTTGAGATTCAAACCTGTAGTCTTAGGTTTGAATAGTTGAAACTATTCAAATAGTTGAAACTAGCAAGAATAGTTGCAGTCTATTTCCTGACCAATTCTTGCGATTTCAGGAAATTTGACTTTGAAACTTATTTAAAAGCTCTCATATGAGTTTTTAGACATTAGCTCCTAGACCATTTTTGCTGAGCTAGTTCACATTTAAGCATTCCAGGAAAGACATTTTTGTTGAAATGAAGATATTTCCCAGAAATGTACAAATGCAACAATTCAATGAAACGATGGCAGGGCTTGAAAATATTTAACATACTTTTTGTTATGTGTTTGGTTGTTGAGGTGGTTCTGACTTTAAAAACAATCATTATATTGTCTAGACAATATCTGTGCCTCCCTGGAATTAGATCTACATCAAATGGACTTTAGATTAAGAGAAAAATCTCATCTTAACATTTAATTTTTAAAGGTGGACTGTGAAATTTTCACTGTTGCTTTGGAACCATATACATCAGGTATTTAGATAGATATATACCTCAAAGTAAATCTTTTAATAAACCCTTCAGAATTTTTTTATATAGAATGATCTCTCTGAAGAGGAAATTACATTTTCTTTCTGACATTTCATGTGTAACCATAGTTTCTAAAGAATTGTTTTATTTGCTCTTTGAAAGAGCAAAAATAGGTATTGCTTTTATTCCCCAACTATTCAGAACTTTGTATAAAAGACTTACAAAATTACACTTGCTTTTATGGAAGTATTAGTTGCCTAAAATTAGAATTAGAAGCCCTATCACATTGGCTTAAGGCAAACCAAACTTGGTTAGTTAACTTGGGAAGAAGGTTTAGAACTACAGCATACTAAAGAATATTTTCTTCATAAAATATATTGCAAAGATTATAGAGTTCTTTAAAAAGCAAAAATGCAAAACAAAACAATGTTTGCTAGCATTTTCATATAAATTTGTAACCAAGAAGTAATTAACGGACAACTTATTTGATCCTTCATCAAACTTGATGTCTTGGCCATATTTATTTTACAAATGAGAAAATTGGTATTTGGAGAGGTTTGGAGACTTGCTAATTAGGGGGTATGTCTAGAGCAACTAGCCAGAAATAGCCTATGAGAGTGTATTAATCTTCAACCTAATATTCTTGTAAATATTTCTAAATTGCTGCAACTTTCCTGGGAAATGGCCTAACTCAGCAGAAGCTTTAGATAAAGAGTGGTTTAAATCAGGCCTGAGAGACATTTTCCTGGTCATAATGTCCATTGAGGGCTCCATATACTATGAATTACTAAAGCAAGATTGTTATTTCATAATTATTAATCTCAGTTGGGCATTATTTACATATGTACAGATAATATATATTAATTTATATTATTCTAATATGTTAATTCATTATACATAATGTTAATTTATATTCTCCATTATTTGGTACATAGTGTTTTATTAGTAAATGCTTGTCAAATGAATTAATTTGGGTGATACTGAAGGGATAAACTCAATTTGTTGGGTAGAACATTGTAAACACAATGGAAAGGAAGAATTTTTAGGAAAAGAAATATCATTTGCTTAATGCTCTTGAAATATCTATGGATTAGCTCATTTGGGAGCAGGGTCCATGCAATAACTATAGGTTTCTTAAAGTTCCTGTAATTGGTTTATATTTCCAGATTTCCCAGGATTATTCCATTGTAGGGCTATAAAGCAGGCTCAAGACTTCTATCTAACACGGCTGTGCTAGGCTTAAGACACTCAGCCAGCAAGACTCTCACACATATGAACATTCCTATGGACAGAAAGTCCATGGTGAATGTATAGAAGGAATCACGTGACACCCATGTATATAAATAAGCACTTTGTATTGTCAGGATAAGCAGATATGCATGTTGATCATGAGGTCACAGTGACACTGGATAAAAGGGATGTATGTACTCCTACAAGCTTAGGATATGAATGGGCCTCTCAGCACTTCTAGTCCAGCACAAGTGCATCAGAAGTACATAGGTAAAAATTTGTCAGTGATGAAGCAAGTAGACTTAAAAAGCAGTTCTGATAACCACTGCTTGTCATTGTCTGCCATGTAGGATCTAAACCTGGAATGACTAGAAAAATTACTGAACTGTTATTTTCAGTTTCATTATCTTTGAAATGAGTAGAAACATCTACTTATTCAGTCATTTGTTCATCACTCACTTAATCCACCATTATTTATGAAATGCCTACTGTGTCTCAAGCACCCTCATTTCAGAGTGATAATGAGACAAAACTTTAAGGTCCTGTATCTGGCACAAAATGAATGCTCAATAAATGAACAAATACTGTTGTATTTCCTGAGATTCTAGTGCAGCTTTTAAAATTAATGTGAATAAGTAACTAACCTGTACTACTTAACCACCCACTACAGTTCTGAGCAAGACTGGCCTCAAACCAAACTTAACAGCAATTCCTCACAAATCCTAGATTACAGAGTTTTCATCTGTGTGAAAGTTTAGACCTGAATGTTATAAACCTAATTTTCAAAGACTTTTTGGGGGGTGAGGGTAGGAGGGTGGTTCACTCACCTTCCAATGAAGTGTTATTACCTCCAAGAACATGTGTTCTCTAGCACATCCAAAGCTGTACACTAAAATGAATATGAGACTGGAATTTACTTTTATTGATATAGAATCTCAAATGTTAACCCAAAGGTTCTCTGTCAGGGAAGTCACAAGCAAACAGGGTTTGTGTGACCCTTTGCTGCCTTGGTTTAAATACAAGTTTACTTTCCTGTTGCCTAGGGGAGAGATCATGGAGACAATGCCCTTTCCTATTTTAAATCTCCTCCCCACCCATTTTTAATGCTAATTGGTTAAAATGTAATAATAGTTATAATTTGGAGTCTGTTTATCTTGTGTTTCATAAGCCGGTCTCTTCTCTTTGTTCAGCAGACCATAAGGTGTGAGGGAGGGTTTGCTGCTGAGAAATAGGTTGCTGGGAATATTGGCTCCAAATAAACAAAGTGTCCTAATAATTTTGTTGTAAATAAAAATGAAGGCTAACCTACTTTTCTTCTTCCTCTGCAAATGGATGCCATCATTGTCCACAGAATGGCTACACACCTTTGCACCAGGCTGCCCAGCAGGGTCACACGCACATCATCAATGTCCTGCTACAGCATGGAGCCAAGCCCAACGCCACCACTGCGGTAAGACAGGCACCACTGTCTCTCCCCAAGCTTTCTTCTCTTCTCTTTCTTCTCTTTCTCCTCTTGTCCTGCTGTCCTCTTGTCTGATCTAAGATCTGATATATCCTCCCTAAATGAGCTCCCGGACTGTGGAAAGTCCCAGATTGCTAGAAAACCTTTCCCAGAAATCAGTGTGACTTCCTGGGAGTGCTGGTCCCAGGAGGGAAACTAGTTTGGCCAGACTCAGTTGACTCTCTGGAGAGTGGGGCCCTCCTCTTGGGCTGCTGGAAGCACTCTGCTTACAGCTGGCTCTCAGATGTGTGAGCAAATCATCCCCTCCCTCTCTGCCTTCTTAAGGGAGCTCAGTTTCTGGGCTGCTGGCTTAGACAAAGCTCATTGGGATGTGGAGCATTGAAATGTAAACTAAGTGGAGCAATTAAACAAACCGGGATCCCAGGAGTTGGTCTCCATGCAGCCTGAATTGCTTGCTTCTGTTACTTTGCTGCATAGTAAGCTCCTCTACAGCTGTAGCTTGAATACGTTACCATGTTCCCTATGGTAACATCTTACCTGCACCAGATGGCCTGACCTCAGTGAGGAGCAAGTGTACCTGGTGCTCCCTAATAATTCTGGAAGGCATTGTCTTGTATCCAAGGGGTACTTTCCTAAGCCCAGTCCCGTTTTGTAGAAGGCATTTGACAACCTCAGGGTTAAAACACCAAGTGCTTCTTATTAAAAAGAGCAGGCAGATGCAAAGTTGTTGTGTTACCATGGTGACCTGGGCTATAGTCTAAAGAAGTTACAAAGACAGATTTAGATGTAATGGTAAAAACTAGTGATTTTCCTAAGCTGTGCCTTGTTTTGGAAGGAAATGCTGGCTCATGCAGAGCTGCGGGTGATCTCATTGGCTCACATCTCAGTCCTCCCTCTCATTTCTCACTCTCTTCCCCTCTTTCACTCTCTCTTCAGAATGGTAACACTGCCTTGGCGATTGCTAAGCGTCTGGGCTACATCTCCGTGGTCGACACCCTGAAGGTTGTGACCGAGGAGGTCACCACCACCACCACAGTGAGTACAAGTGACAGATGGGCTTCTGCCCCGTCTTCTTGGTTTTCCAGCCACATACTTTTCCACTCAGGCAGTTTGAAGCTTTTAGAGTTGAACTTTGGTTGAATGCATTGCAGAACATACACAGAAGCATGCAGATGCAAATGCTTTCCACAAGGGACACGGGACTTTTGGCTTCTTTTACTCAATGTAATTCCACGCAATGTGTGTGAATATAGTTTTATGATGTTTAGTATCTTCTTTAACTTTTTTTTTTTTTTTCCTGGTGCCTCTGCCCTTTTCCTTGAGTTGTGTGTGACACCTACTGCTGGCAGAGTGGCAGCACACTCTGAAGCAAACTTCTTGAAGCAAACACAGGAAGTCAGGTTGCCCATGGACAGACCCTGACCCTCCTGTCCATTGTGCTCCTGGCCCTGGTGGAGTCAAATGCACTGTCAGTGAGAACAATTGATCCTGACTTTTCTTCTTCTTTCTGATTATTTTATTCAAAAAGAAAATTCCATGTTCTTGGTAGATTTTTAAATTTCCACCCTTTTATCACAATAACTGATTTCTTTAGCAAACAGTGATGATGACCTGCCTTTGCCAGAGAAACTCTGGAAGAGTGAACACCCGACAATCATGAGTCCCAATGCTCTTGTACAGTTCAGCTGGAGCGAAGCCTAAAGGAGGCCCCCTCAGAGGGGGTTCCTGGCAGAAAGTGGAAATGCTATTATATTTGCATTTATTTGCGTATTAGCTTTTTCACTTCAGCACAAACCCTAAGAACAATAACTTTTCAATTTATCCTTGTAAAATAGAAAATTAGAACAACAGTAAAACATTAGATGTGGAGACAGTAAAACCATAAATCAACAAAGAAAGGACTCTGAAGAAGGTTCTAGTAAATGATGCAAAAAGAGTTTTGGAACACTTGGTTCTTTTGATAGATGGGAGGAAAAAGAAAGGAATTTTGCTTTCCAGGGTGATGGAAAGTCCCTATTGACATCCACTGAAGTAGATGGAATAAGTTGGTTTAACATGCAGTTTTAAATAGAGTGGAGTATGATTTATTAATGAACTGCAAGATACAGACTGAATTTAGATGGGAGAGAATAGGACTGCTCATTTTCTCCAGCAGAATCTTAAAGCCTTTAGCCACAATGTTTTTAAAGATTTAAAGTGTAGCTTTAATAAATTATATAGGAGTAAAACCGTCTTATCACTGCCTAACAGCACATTTTGTAGGTCATTACATATGGCTAAATTCTTTTTTAATGTTAAAATTTTATTTTTATTTAAAACCATTTTTGAAGATGCATTAAAAATGTCCATATTTATGGGGTCCAGGTAATGTTTTGATACATGTATACATTCCGTGGTGTTCAAATCAGGATGAACCTGTCTAGCTGGTAAAAACATTCAAAATTCTTTTTGTATGACTAAATCTTAATTTGAATTTTAATTGCTTTTTCTTACTATATGACTTATCATCCCAGGATAATCTTCATGTTAAGGTTCAATACACTTAGGCCACTTTATTTGGCACATTTTCAGCATTGTGTACATCCCAAACAAATGAAGTCTTTAGTGGCAAGATTACCCAAGCACATCTGTTGTGAGAAGTGTTTTTTTGTCAACTCTATTTCTTTTTCCATGCTCTGGGAATCATGTATGTACTTTTTTTTTTTTTTAATCAATTCCACTAGATGGCAAACTTTCATCTCTTTTGCTGTCTTGGACCTGCTTTTCTTCCACTCATTAACTAATTGATTCGTTTGTTGTTTTTTGGACATAAAATATGCACTAGGCTCCTTGCTGTACGAAAGTCATTCATAGTAGCAGGATTGGAGAATGAGATTTATGCTCCACAATGAAGTAAGGTTTTTTACATCAAGAGCACTATGCACTTACAGCTTCAGTTCCAAAGTTTCAAATTATTTTAAACATAAAGATTTGAATTTTTAAAGAGGAACAATTAACTTTCTGCATTTGGCTCTAAATATTCTAATTACTATCTCCAAACAAGTTCTCAGGTATCTTCTCAGAAATCAGATTGTGAGGTGTACTGAGAGGTCATCTCCAAACCACATTTAGGTCTAGAGAGAGATGACAGCTTCCGATACAACCCTCTGTGAGTTTTTTGTTTTATTTTTCCTGTTAACTGTTATTCTCTACACATTCTAGCTGAGCACAGTTCAAAAATCAAGACATCAACAACAGAACCCACTATACTCAGAATTCAAATTTATAAGTAAAAAGCCAATAAACAAATATAAACCATGACAGAATTTCTGAGTTCAAGTAGAATAATAAAAAGTCATTGACAGCATTAAATAAACAAGTACCCCCTTTAATCAGATGTTTTTATGGATACATATTTCAATACTGTTGCCTTTACTTTATGCTTCTCTGATTTCTTATAGAATGGTGAGTTTGTTTTGTGAAATGGAACCTAGGGTGAAGAGTTGAAAATAAGAATTTATTCTTTTCTATAAAATCTCTCATATTACACTTCTTTTTGGGAAGAGATTTTCAAGCATTCTTTTCCACATAATTTATTTTCCATGTAAGCTGGTATTAAAAATAATAGTTAATACTTAGGGTTAAAAATATGCCAGACATGGAGGGCAAATCTAGGATTCAAGTTTAGGTTGTTGGATTCCAAAGCCCTCATTTCTATCCACTCTGGCTAACTGATCTTGGTTTTGCTGAAAAATAGCCTAGCAGGAATTTTGTACAGGAACTATTTTTTACAAAATTTTTAATTTAAAAAATACCCCCCCAAACAGCGTCCTTTCTTGATTTTGGTAGAAGCATCATATTCAGTATCATTTTCTCAAGTCTATAGATTCACCAAAATTAATTTAGTATGTGGTGAGAGCAAATAGCACAAGATTGTTTAATAATTAGGTAAAATTAATAAATTCTATTTTGATGTTATTACCATTTAACGATACTAGCTGCATTACAGCTATACAGCTGACGTATGGATTTCACATCAGTTGGATTCATATGGTGTGCCATCTGAGCAGCCATGTGAGTTCTCTTTTGATCAGAAAAAAAATGTTCCTTTGCTTTTCTTCCTTCCAGAGTTCTTTACTCCAAAGTATGAATGAAATCATTGTGCACAAGGCAAAGTAAGGCATCAGTTTATAAAGGAAATGTTACTGCTGCAGAGATTTCTGAGACATTTTGGAATAGTGGTTTGTTTCCTTAACCTTTGCTTTTCTAACTTTACTTTGAAAAACACAGCAGGGAAGATGAGACAGTTTAGAATTCTCCTGAGGCTACAGTCACTCTGAGTTTGCCAGAATAGACGTCAGAGTGGTGGGGACACATTTCTGGCAGCAGACGCTGGTAAACCCAATCTTCTAAGGCAGCTTGGAAAAAGTATGGGATGTGACTCATCTCTCTACTTATCAATCAGCTATCAATTCCTTTTATTTGTATAGAGTCATCATGTTTTGTGTTGCATATAATCATTGACAAACAAAGCATAAATTACTTAATCAATTACTGAAATAAAAATATCAGATATAAGTGATATGATATGTATTTTCATTTGAACATTGGGGCAGTCTTTTAACAAACAATTAGGAAAGTGTAAAGCACCCAAGTCCTAAATCTTATCTGATACCATGTCCATTAACAAGGGAGTCATAAAACTGGAAATGTAATAAATAAATGTAATGTCATTTGATACCTTTTTATGTGACATCATTTCTGTGAATAAGGTTCTGGACTCAATGGCTGAATAATATATACTATATTATGTATATTACATACTATATACTATATTACACTCAATAATATACTATATTGTAATGTGTATATACCTTATATCTATGTGCATATAATATTTACATAACATATGCATTTTTTAAAGGAGACATTATACTTAATGGAGAAGCATTTTAAATGTTTGTCAGATTTTTTCCAGTGGGTTAGAATTATCCTAGTCACACTTATTGGATGGCAATTATTTTTGGTGACTCACCTTTGTTGAGACTTTGCAGAGTACTTACCTTAGTTTGTATAGAAAAGAGTTTACATAATATTTAATTTAATCACAAAAGTTATATCCACATGTGTGATTGGTATAAGTAGATTTGAAAACAAAAACAAGTTTAGCCTGTAAATTGATGGGAGGCAATGGTTGTGGGCATTGGAAGGTGACATAGTGGCCAAGATCAGTCATTGTATTGTGGCCTAATGAATATGTGACATAAAAGAAATGGTTTACTGGGGAATGGCTAAGTAAAGGTCAATTAATCACACTTTTTATTTTCATAGAACAAACCAGATATTAACCACCATTTATAAAACATCATGTTAAGGGCTCATGCTTTATTTTCTACATTTTCTGTATATTATGATAAGTAATAAAAACTTGTCATCTGATTTAATTATATCCCATCAAATTTGCACAGAGCATACTACTCATTTTAACTTTTAAAGTAGTTTCTAATCTTGACCATAGCATCTTCGTTTCTACAGCAGAAGGAGAGGCACATGATCATTTAATTATAGCTTTGTTTTGCATGTACTGTTCAGATGCAATTGCATACAACCATATTTATGTTTCAATAATTGAGTTTTCAGAGGATACTTTGTTTAAAAAGAAAGCACATATTAATTTCTCATTACATTACTCATGAGTAGGAAGACTTATTTGTCATCATTCAACAACACTTATTGATAGCCTTCTAAAGGCCAAGTGTAACATTGTGTACAAATGGGTATTATCTTTACTATATTGCCAGAGGGAGTTTTGAATATACAAAAAAAAATACCCTTGGCAAAGATGATTACTGTGTTCTGATTTTTATCTTTCCACATACATTTGCTTATAATAACTTTGATAGCATTCAAAGATCAGACTAAAGCAAATTAATTATTTCAATTTTTGTAAGTACAAATACAATATAGTCCCATTACCAGCATCTGAAAATAGAAATTGAGACTGCCAGGAGGCAGTCATTCAAGAAGTATCTCCATCAATTATTTTTGAATGGAGAATCATCCTCTTGAAGAAATGTGTACCTGGAAGGATGAACACTCTAGAACATTTCTGGGAAAAAAAAAAAAAAGACCTTGTGGTGTAGTTGAATTCAATAGATATAAATTCACATTTTTTATTATTTTATTTGCCATTAGATAATTATTGTTAAAGAATAAAAAAACTTTTAGCAAAACATCATAATATAGCTGTCTCCATCCTATATTTCACATGAAAATCATTCTTCCACATACACTTTCTCCACTCCAGGAAAATGAATCTCAAATTGAACTACACAATACACCCAAATGAAAAAAAAAATTACTGATGTGATAGATGACCATTTTACTTTTCTTCAATTTTTATTAGTAGATGATCATTCCTTTTGCACATTCATTCTTTGGCAGTTTTATATGACCATATTCCTCACAGCATCTAAAATATTGCTGGGTGTGTACATGAATCATAGAATGTCTTCAGGAATGTGGTGTTAAGTAAGTTGCCTACGTAACTGAGGAGCTTTAAAAAAAAAATACTCATAGCTGGACCCTATCCTCAGGGATTCTGATTCAATAGGTCTGTAATATGATCCAAGTAACAACATTTTTAAAAAATCCCTCTAATAATTCTAATATGCAGCTAGAGTTGAATACAACTAATTGAGAACATAGGTTGTAATTTATCTGTGTTACATTTATAAACCCATATTGACAATATTAAAATAATCACCAAATGGTATAACAGTTTTTTTAAGTTCATTCATTCAACAAATCTTTATTCAACACCTATTCTTCTCCAGAACTTTGGATGCATGCTTTTGTCTTTCCTGCAACATTTGCTTTCAGTGAATAAGATGCTATGGAATTATTTAAACATCATAAGAAACATTCAGGCATGCTGAATTTGTTATTCTGTGCTTCTCTGGATATTGTAACATTTTCTTTAGTTAGTCAGTTTCTTCCTAGTCTCATTTAACTATGATTCCACCCCAAAGAAAATCTATTTAATCATTTTTGTGGCTCTTAACTATATTTTTTGCATAATTTCATATCATCAATTTTTTCAATATGTATTGGGGAGGTACATATTGGAAATAATTTCCCTGTTAAATGACTCATAATGTTATGTGGGAGCAGATAAATAGAGAAGGCTCACACGGTTATATGATGTGGTCACACGATGTTCTAGGAGTACATAGCAACAGATGAACAGAGATAAACAAATGAATTAATTGGTGAGGGCCAAGAATGTTTCTCTAAGGAAGTTTCATCTAACATGAGCCAAGAAAAGATGGGGAAGAAGAATCCTGGTGGAGGAAAAAGTACTGTCTTATATTTATAAAAAGAACAAATAAAAAATATATAAAAGGTTTCAAAAGGGCTGGTAGCTCAGGGGAGAAGTGCATGCTTAGCATGCCCAAGGCCCCAAATTCAATATGCAGCACTATTTAAAAAAAAAAGAAAGAAAAAGAAAAGGAAAGGAAAGCAAATAAGCAAAATTTTCTAAAATAGCACAGGAAAGAACACTTGGTAGTAAAACCATTAAAATTTACATCTTGGATTGAGTGCTTGCCTAGCATGCATGACATTCTAGGTTCAGTATCCAGCACTTCAGTATATACACACATAAATTTAATGTCTTTTTTTCTACCTTAATGGTTTAGAAAACCCTTTTGGAATAACTCAAGTTATTGCTTGGTTTAAAATGATGGATTACTTGACAGTTATTACTGTTAGGTTACAATGCAGCCTGTAAATAGTAAAAGCAATAATAAAAGTGTGGTCATTTAACTTTGGGTGTGGCAGGGAGAGAACCTGACCTGTGTTGTCAGGGACACAGGCCTTCCAACATGGAGTGAGACCTGGGGCCTCCCTGTGAGTCCCTCTTCACTACATCACAAGGGGTCTTGTGAGCCATTTTATTTAGTTTTTTTTTTTTTCCTGAATAAAATGGAGAGCCACTAAAAGACTTACGCAGTATCACATAAAGATTTTAATCAATCCCTCTTAACACACATATTATATACGTATATATTTCTAATTTCTCAGTTTAATTTGACAATCAATTGAATTCTTCATAAATATATTTGAAGCTCTCTGCTGCTTTTGGAAAGGAAAGAACTGGTGGTAGGATTATTATAGCCATTCAAACAATCTCTGATACCTATGTTATGAAACCTAAAGAAAATATAGACAACTTATTCATTGTACTTCTGTGCTTTAGTTGAAGATTTTACTAACGTCATGGAATTTTCCTTTTAAAGTTATCATGACTGCCAAGTGGTACACTTAATTCATTTTAAATGGAGAAACCAGAGATATGGGTTTGAGACTCAGGAATATTTAGTAATATTTAGGTGACATTTAGTCATGAGATTTAGATTTTTATTCTTTTTTATACATGTGTTTTATTTATTTATGTAAATTGTAAAAAATGGTACTTATTAATGGTGCACAATATGAAGCTTTGATGAATACATACATTCTGGAATGGCTAAATCAAGCTAGTTTATATATCCATCATTCCATATACTTATCCTTTTTGGTGATGAGAATGCTTAAAATCTACTTCTTTGGCAGTTTTCAAGTATACAACACATTGTTTCTATTGCTATAGTCACCATGTAATACATCTCAAACTTACTATTCCTGTCTAACTGAAATTTTGTGTTCTTTCAACATCATCTCCCTAATCCTCCTCATCTGGCCCACTCAGCCCCTGGTAACCACATTCTACTCTCTGCTTCTATAAGTTGGATTATTTTAGATTCTTCATATAAGCAAAATCATGAGGTATTTGTCGTTCTATGCTGGCTTATTTATTATTATTATTATTATTATTTTTAATCACTGTGGTGTCTTAGGTGTTTAGCACGATTATTATGCAATCTGCACTCAAAATGTTTCATGAGTACATGAGTGCCTGAAACTTCAGAGGACCAGGAGAGGTGGCACACACACCTAGTGACTAGAGAGGCTGAGGCCGGAGGATGGCAAATTTGAAGCCAGCCTCGGCAACTTAGTGAGACCCTGTCTCAAAAAATAAAAAGGGCTGGGGATATAGCTCAGTGCTAAAGCACCCCTGGTTCAGTCCCCAGTACCAAATAAATAAATAAATAGGTCTCAACCTTACGCCACACATCAGGAGGGAGAGGCAGTGCATCTGACCACTCTGGGTGCTATCTTGGAAGGCAGATAAAGAACATACCAGAATTGTGGTGAAATACAGAGAATTTGACTGATTCTCTACCGTTGATCTTCTAATCCAGAAAGGACATGTCACATTATCTGCTCACGTTAATTTATGTGGCTCACATTGTTTACAACTTCCTTTCCCAAGGCTTTTTGCTTTTAATAAAGTGCATGTTTTCATTGCTTCCTTTTAAAGCTTTTCTAGAAACGTCACTTAGTTCATTTTAGAGAAGCCTTGAAAGCATTAATGTGCTTTCTCAGTATGACTAATTATTAACGCCATCGCTAAAGAATTTGCTTTTTAAGTGAGAACTCAAATAATAAACCTTCTCTTGTATAATTTCACTGCAAAGATCATTTTTCTTCTGAAAGAACAGATGAGTTTTCACAGGAGAGAGAGGTTTCCACAGGGTACACGCTGATAAGATGGGGCATTTGGGGCCTGATGCTGCTATCGAGTATGATCCATTCCGTCGTTCTTTGCATCTTCTGTTTGATTTTTTTTTTTAACTTGAAGTCCTAATGATTTTTGTCTTTTCAGACCATCACAGAGAAACACAAGTTAAATGTTCCTGAAACGATGACCGAGGTTCTTGACGTTTCTGATGAAGAAGGTAAGACTTGTTTGAACTGTTATGACATCTGTCACATTATCACACAGAGACCGACCCAGTGCTGGGGATGGCCACCTCTTAACACTTAGATTTAACATTCAAAGTTCTTTCTACATCTTTGTTTCAATATGTTTACTTCTGCCACTGTGGAGGAGCAGGGAGGAAAGACTGATCAGTCTATTTTCTCCTTTCATTGCTTTTAATATATGTATCAAATGACAGTTGGCAGAAAGTGGAAAGAACCAAAACTGGTCATGCTTTAAAAGAGCTACCTGGTAATACAATTATTAATAATGTGTATTTTAATTATGTCAAAATATTTTTTATTCAAGTGTCTTAAAGTCTTTAAAGTATTCTTCATTAATGATATATTAAGAAATCTCTGCTTTCTGATTGGTTCAAATGTACAGAACAAATATTAAATCCAAAGGAAAAGAGCCATAGTGAAGGCTTAAAAATAGCACTGCAGCAAATAGTACAAATCCAACATAAATAAGCAGCTCTTTAAGTAAAAAAAAAGATGCATCTTATAGTTTTAAAGTTGATGAAAATTATCTAAGGCAGTAGATTGCAAAGTCCTAGGAAGCCCATTTTTCTAAAAGGCGTCCTGGGGACTGCCTAGGGTAGGTGTGAGGCATTTTGCCAGAGCTGGAGTTCTGGCCCCTCTACTTCAAACCAGAAAGTCGACTTTGCTTTATATTTTGATTTTTCATATAATAGTCCACTTGAATAAAAAAAAAAAAAAACTGCTACTAAAAAATCACAAAGGCAGTTTATAAAGTATGTAACCTAGCCTCAGTGGTGCCACCGTTGGTCATATGTACATGATTGAAAAATCATTGCCAAATGCTTACACATGGAAAATGTATATGTTTGAAAATTATTGCCTTAAAAGGTGGTACTAGGCTTAATACTATACTTTTATGAAGAAATACTAAAGCATTTTTTAAGGTTCATCAACATAAAATCAGGTAAAACTTTAATTGTGATATTTTTCTTTGGAACCAATTTGTTATATCACCTATTGACTGATAGGTATTGAGTTGTCCCAATTTATAAAAGATTCAGGACGGACAAGAATGAACAAATGTTGGGTAAATGCATTATTATAAGTAAGTTAAAAAGTATTGTCAAAGTCATCAGATGCACATATTTATCATAATTTTGTGTTCTATCCTTATACTTATGAACTAATTTTCCAGTATCCATGTATGCATACCATATTTTGTTTTGTGGATCATCTTTCTCATCTTCACTTCTGTGTTGTACAGCTTTAAAACAGTTTGGGGACCATTTTGTTGATGGGGAAACACTTAGTGATTCAGGTACCATTAGAGGAACTTGGTGTGTAAGCTTTTCTTTGCTTTTGTTTTTTTCTGAAATGGATAAAAACAACTTGCTTATTATTTAAATCTGTGTGCCTGTTACTAATGTTTCTTTTGAAATAGCATGTGTAATATGGGTGGAATTGTATATGTGTGCTTATGACTGTGTGGATTTTATTAACCTAGAAGCTTAAAGCTGTAAATAGTTTATGCTTTCAATGATTTTGCAATTACTATTGAGACTTACTAACATAACTTTATCAGATGATATTATATAAATATTTTTCTCAAATTAATATCTTTTCTTAGGATATAAATTTAGAGAAGAAGTAATCCTTTGCTAAATTGATACTAAACTAGCATAATCATGTTAAAATATGTCATTAGTTACTAACTAAGCTATAAGCTAAGACTGCTTGTAATGAAAACAGTTCACATCATCCTTCTTGGATGAAGACATACTTCAAGTTTGGTAAGAGAAAATATTAAATTAGAAGCTGAGTATAGTAGCAAGAGCCTATACTATAGCCCCAACCACTGGGGAAGCTGAGGCAGGAGGATTACTGGAGTCCAGGAGTTCATCAGCCTATGTAAAATAGCAAGACCCTGTCTCTTAAAAAGTACAAGTATATATAATATATATTAATTTTTACTATATAAATTAGTGATTTTTTAAAAAAATTAAAATTAAAAAACTCTTTTAAATAATGTGAATTTTTTAAAGTTAAGAATGGAGATAAATAAACTTTTAAAATTATTTAGGGTAAACTTGGCATTTAGGGGGAAAATGAATAAGACATTCTATAGTTTAGCCAAAAATTTCAAAAGTACATGTGGTACTATTTTAATGCAACTCTACTAAATTAAAAAAATAATGATTATTTGATTTAAAAATAACTTTATTTACAAAATAATTGTTAAAGAATTCCATTTCTAGTGCATTTAAAACATTTACTATTGGATCTTTAGAAATTTCATTAATAGCCTCTCAGACCTTCACAATAAGGTCTAGCTATAACATGTAACTTAAAAAATTAAAACAATTATCTATTAGAAATTATTAGGGATAAGAACTGTTGATTTGAGAAGCATACTGGTTAATGATCAAGAAAGTCTCTTTAGTAAGAAAAATTTTCCATTTTTAAAAATAGCCCAAAACTTAGTAACCTTTTATTCCTAGCAGGCAATTCAAGTTGAATAATTTTTATATAAAGGACATATTAGAGTAGTATAAACTATCTTTTTCATTCAGGGAAAGTATAAAGAGAGTTGGCTTTCACATTGCCAACTCTTTAATGTTTTGCACAATTAAAAATGTTTTCATGGAACCTGACATCACCCACGTGGTCATATTGCATCCACATGCGTTTGGAAAGTACTATCCAATTCTCATTTTCTCTACAGCATCTATTATTTTAATAATAGTAATACTGTACTACCCCAAAGATTAGTCAAGCCAAATACAGATGTCTTCTAAGACTAACTTGCTATGTATTATAGAAATCAGCATTATCCGTCCATGAATCTATGAGCAAGTAGTAAATGTGAAATTTTATGGTGGAAAGGTCTATAACTGGTACTATGGGGGAATCAAAGGTGAATATGGGGTATGCCTTTGAGAAGCATGAATGGAGAGATAATGTATAAAAGAAGTATAATTTAGGGCAACATGTCAGGTCTTCATATTTGCTTGGCAGGATGGAGATACTTAGCAGTTTCATAGATGATAGATGAATAAGAAGGTAATCCGGGTTTAGGGAATGAAGAAGGGATAGTGTGAAGGTCCCAAGATGGGAAAAGTGCAAAAGAGATGTAGAGTGATCAAGTAATACAGTCAATTGATTTGGCTGATGCATAAAAACATGGGGTCAGTTGTGGAGTGTTTGAATTCTTAACTGAAAAGTCTGGGAAAATTAGGATACCTTAAAATGTCATTTAAATCTGTTAATCCAATTAAATCTGTTAATTAAATCTGTTAATTAAATTAAATCTGTTAATCCAACAGGGGTCCACAGAAGGCATGCACTAAGAACTTGGGAAGAAACAGATATCAAAGCAGAGACAAATAATTTATTGAAGCATTTAGATGTGTTATCTTATTTAACTCCCACAGCATCCCTGTGAGAGAGGCTATAGATTTCCCCCATATTTTTTTTTCAGGTGAGGACAGGCTTATCTGCAGGCGAAGAGAATAAGCCTTAGAGACATTAAGTAGTTTGTTCAGTGGCACACAGCTATTAAGTGGTAATAGAATCTAAGTAGTAGTAGAGTCTAAATCTAGCACGAAAACTGTTGTAACAGCTTGGCTGTGTTAGAAAGAACATCTTCATGGAGGAGCATGGCAGGTTATTCAAGAAAAAGACAGAAGTGGGAAGGGAATTATAATGTCCAGACTTCATTGAAGCTGTGAATGTAATCCTCGACATCTCGTGGAATCATGAGCTGATTCCTGTCTTTGCTGACTCAGCTCCATAGCCATAAGCTGTAAGTGGGAGCTGAGGAGTTATAACACTAGTGCAGTGGGGGAAAAAAAAAAAAAAAAGATCTAACAGTTGAGAACTCCATCATGGCAGAGCATTGTATGAAATACCGAGGCTCCATCTGTCTTCTGCTTTGACACACTTCACTTCTGTTGTGAACACTTGACACTTAGTGAAGCCCTTATCTCAGAATTCGGTCTTTTTCCCATATATCAACAGCAAGGATAATTTGAATGGGAGGGAGCTTAGTGACATTTCAGATAATCATCTTCTTCCCAGCATCAATTGTGACCATTCCATTGTATCTTAATTTGTGTCTACGCTCTTCCCATCTGTGTCCTACAGAGGCTGGTTATTTTAGTTGGGTTTGTGTGATTGTGATCTAAAGGCCCAACAAGAAAATCTTAGAGAAGGAAAAGTTTATTTTGGCTCAGTTTCCGAGGTTCAATCCCTGGTCATCTGAGTCCATGGCTCTGGAACCCAAGGTGAGACAGAACATCATAGAGGAAGGATGTGGCACAAGGAAGCAGCTCAGGATGTGACAACTAGGAAGCGGAGAGCACTACTCACTACGGACAAAATATAACCCCCAAAGCACACCCCCAGTGATCCACTTCCTCCAGCCACACCCTGCCCGCCTACAGTTACCACCCACTTAATCCACATCAGAGGATTAATCCACTGATTAGCTTTTAGCTGTCATAATCTTTTCACCTCTGAACGTCTTGCATTGTCTCCCATATGAGTTTATGGGGGACATCTCATATCTATACCATAACACTGTTCATGGTTAAATTCCACTATCACTATGGAATCTCATAGTTTCCAGCTATCAAAACTTCAACTCTGCTGTGATACACTGATGCTTTTACGGTTAATAGGAAAGCGTTGTCACAACATTGTTTGGAAAGAATTGGAGAATACAACAAAGAAAAGTAATTCATAAACCTGGGTGTCATCATTTCATTAAGTGAGGAAGTAGGTAATGAGGGGGAGGTGTCATCCTGAGTATAGGCAACAGTAAGGAAATGTATATAAGGTTTATTATATGATGGAATAAAATAGGTTTGACTATTTTACATCAAGTAAGTAAGCTGGTAAAAGGAAGTATGTTGGTGTATAATAATCCTTTCACAATCTAAGTTACGTAAAAGTTTTTCCAAGTATACTGGAAGTCTACTTAAATAAGAGCTAAACGTTTTACATCAAGCTATTGTTTTAAAACACTCATCCCCATAGACCTGATCAACTTGGGCAAGGAAGTAGTTGTTTTGTTTGCCCATATATGGAATTTGCAAAGAAGTATGGTGGTTAGGAGTGGGACAGGTAAAGAAGATGAGTTCTGTTTGGGACAAGCTAAATCTGAGTTGCTTGTAGGAATTTCAGTGCCCCAAAATAGGATTAGGACACAATTTCCATTGTGTAGATGTGGAGTTTGTGAGCAAGGTCTATGATAGATATAAATTTGTGTATAGATAGTGTATTGAATGTCCTTGAACCATTCAATAATCTTAATAATACATGATAATATATGACATAAAAAGAAAGATTAGATGGGAAATAGCAACATTTATGGGAAGTAGAAGCTGAGAAGAAAAACTCAAAGTGGTAGGAGGAAGACAAGGAGAGATGTCAGAGAAATTAAGAAGAGTTATTTTTTAGAGAAAAAAAGCTTCTTTGAGTCATTTCTCTCTGAGACATAATCAAGACATCATGATCAGAAAGAGAAACGGGGAGGGAAAGAAGAAATACAGGAGATTGAAATGGAGTAATTGTGTTATATGCATTTGTAAATGTCAGAATAAATTCCACTATTATGTATGACTATAATACACTAATGAAATGTAGAAAATAAAAAATTTTAAAAAACACTAAAAAAAGATTAAAACAAACAAACAAAAAACCCTGTGATGTTATATACCTAAGGCCATCATAGGTGTCTCTAGAACTGTGAAGTGCTGGGCGTGTTGGCGCATGCCTGTAATCCCAGTGGTTTGGAAGTCGGAGGCAGGAGGATAGTGAGTTCAAAGCCAGCCTCAGTAGTTTAGCGAGGCTCTAAGCAACTCAGTGAGTTCCTGTCTCTAATAAAATACAAAGTAGGGCTAGGAATGTGGCTTAGTTGTCTGTTCGAATGCCCCTGAGTTCAGTCTCTGGTACCACCCCCCACCCCCACCCCACTCCACTCCCCCACCCCCACCCCCACCAAAAAAGAAAAAAAAAAAACTGTGAAGTTTCTTTTTGTATGTGTTTTTTTTTTTGTTGTTGTTGTTTGTTTTTGTTTTTTTGTATTGGACATTGAACCTAGGGCTGCCTTAACACTCAGCTACATCCCCAGCCCTTTTTATCTTTATATATATATTTTTTAATTTTGAGATAGGGTTTCACTAATTTGCTTAGGGCTTTGTTAAGCTGCTGAGGCTGGCTTTGAACTTGCAATCCTCCTGCCTCAACCTCCCAAGTTGCTGATATTACTCATGTGTGACACCATACCCAGCTGGTTTTTAATAACACTAAACATAGCAGCTGTTAGATAGAAAGCACCATGACAAAATCTCAAAATGTAGAGAATGAGGGAGAATGCCAAGGAAATCCAATGTCTCATTAACTCAGTGTAATCAGAGGTTTTTAAATTTTATGCCTTGATTTGTTACTAGAGGCAAAAAAAATTTGATGTGTTTGATTAAAAATGTACTCTTAAGTTTCTTGCTTTCTGTCTTCTAACAAGATTCCGTATTCATAAGAGAGAAGGCAAGGGTTAGATCCTGGGGTTCTTTTGCATAACCTTCAAGATGAAACCATGAGGCTGCGTCTTGCGCCTGCTAGCTAGACTCTTTTCTCTTTCTTTCTCCCCTTTTCTTTCCATCACATTTTTTAACCTTATTCTCTCCACAAAGACATGATAGGAGGGAAATATGGGTGGAATAAGGAAATTGGAAATTCAAGACCTATTTGAATAAGGAGTTTTTGGTATTTTCTTTTCTTTTTTGGACTGGTGATTGAACCTAGGGGTGCTTAGCTATTGAGCCACATCCCAGCCCTTTTTATTTTTTTATTTTGAGGCAGTCTTGCTAAGTTGTTTAGGGCCTTACTAAATTGCTGAGGCATGCCTCAAACTTGCCATCCTCCTGCCTCAGTCTTCCTGGATTGCTGGGATTACAGGCATGTGCCACCACACCCGGCTAATTTTCAAGAATTTTAAGAACCAAGAAAATTAAAGCTTATTTTGAGTTGCTTTTGTTCCTCGTCACCACCGTGACTTCTGAGAGAGTGAACTGAGAACTGGCAGATTGGGAGAATCAAGTTGAAATACAAAACCAAATTGATGTGGCAGAGGGAGGGGATGCTCTATTTGTGGGTAGTATTAGGAATGTTGTGTTAGAAAGCAAGGCAAAATTGCAGTGGATTCTTAGGGGTGGGATAGTAGAGTGAGGAAAAGAAAGAAAAAGAGAGTGAGAATGTACCAGTGGCCATTTGGCTTTTTGTCAAGCAATCCCCAATGGATAGCCTGTGTTATGTGACAGTCCTGCAGTCTACCAACCCATCACTTTTTCACAAATAAGTGTGTATGTTGTCCTCTCAAACATTAGCAAAACTCACTGAAAATAATTTAGGCTTGTACCCAAGCCAGACTATATAGTGTGTTTCATTAGACCTATTCTCAGAATTCAACTTAGATTTTTTTCTCACTTTATTCAAGTGTTCTTTCCCCTAATGTATGCATTTTATTAATCCTATAAATTAATTATTCCACTTAAAATATCACATATTTGAGAGGAATAGACATTTTTAAAGCATATTGTCAAATGTATGAAGAAACCATTAAGGCTGGACATTATGTATAAAATTATTGAAACTACAGATAGAAGCCAAGTAGTCTATGCATTGGATTAATTATTAGGCTAAACAATATAAGCTAAAAACCAGTTGTCCTGATAAAGCAAATTGACGGGCTTGAAAAGAATTATAATTCAGGTAATTATTTATTCTTTATATATTTTAGTATGTTTTAGCCTTTTTCAAGTGTCTGCATGCCTCTGTGTTCTACTAGAGTGCAGTGTTTCATGTATGTCAGGGCTGTTTATGGAATGCATTCTGCAATCACAGTCATAATTTGTAGTTGATACTGCATCCAACAAATAAATTCCTCCATCTTCCTCTGCTTGTTTCAAGGGGATGACACCATGACAGGTGATGGGGGAGAATACCTAAGGCCTGAGGACCTCAAAGAACTGGGTGATGACTCCCTACCCAGCAGTCAATTCCTGGACGGCATGAATTACCTGCGATACAGCTTGGAGGGAGGACGATCTGACAGGTATTCACGCAAAACTTGATGTCCATTGAAAGTGTGTGCAACACATTTTTATGATGATAAAAAAGTAGATGCAATTATTGAACACTTAATGGGCACTTCACCATTTTCAGCAGCTAGTATTTCATCTCATTCAGTTCTGTAACAACTTTAAGAAGTGTCCGTTTGCTGGGCGTGGTGGCGCATGCCTGTAATCCCAGTGGCTCTGGAGACTGAGGCTAGAGGATCGTGAGTGCAAAGCCAGCCTCAGCAATGGTGAGATGCTAAGCAGCTCAATGAGACCCTGTCTCTAAATAAAATACAAAATAGGGTTGGGGATGTGGTTCAGTGGTCTGGTGCCCCTGAGTTCAATCCCTGGTACCCCCGCCCTGCAAAAAAGAAGTGTCCATTTTCAAGAACAGACACTGAGGCCAAGAGAAATTAAGTAACTTGGTAAAATCAAACAACTACTAAGAAGCAGAACTGTGATAAATAAGAGCCTTTAATGGTGTGTTTGATCATCGGCTACTTCTTTTCCTCTTGGTAAATCCAAGGGGCCATTTTGCATATAGAGCCTCTTACCAAGTGGCATCTATAGATATCTCTAAATCCCTTTTTTTGTTGTTGTTAATCATATAGTTTCTGTGAACAAGAGTATGTTATGAAGAATAATTAAAAGGATTCAAAAGAAAACTGTGCCTGGAATTAGCTTTTTCATAAAACAAACAAACAAAACTGAACTGATCTTGGAAAAACCGAGGTACATTAGAAACTATCTGAGCAAAACCTTAAGGAGCCTCACTTTTATAGAAAAATCTGGAGGGCAGGGGCTGTAGCTCAGTAGTAGAGTGCTTGCCTTGCACATGAGAAACACTGGGTTTAATCCTCAGCACCACATAAAAATAAATAAAGATATTGCGTCCATCTATAACTTTTAAAAAATTTTTAAAAAGAAAAATTTGGAGAGGTTTATACAATATCTGAAATATATGCTCTGTGTTATTTTTGGTTATTACTGGTAAAACTAGTACTTGTTACTTTCTGGGGCAAGCTGATTAAGAACACCGGAGCTGGGTATGGTGGTGCACACCTGTAATCCCAGCGACTTGGGAGACTGAGGCAGGAGGATCACAGTTTAAAGCCAGCCTCAGCAATTTAGCGAGGCCCTAAGCAATTCAGTGAGACCCTGTCTCTAAATAAAATACAAAGAAGGACTGGGGATGTGGCTCAGTGGTTAAGTGCCCCTTGATTCACTCCTCAGTACCAAAAATAAACAAAAACACATCTGGAATACCTCATCAAAAGCATGACTACTAATTTAGGTCAAGCATATCGTTGTCCATGTAGTTCTATTTCCTAATCAACACTCTCATGTTTCCTCCTATCTGACTATATATCTATCTATTTATCATGGTACTGAGAATTGAAACCAGGGGTACTCTAACACCTGGGTTTATATATTTTATATATATTTATATTTCATACCCCTAGCCCATTTATTTTATTTTGAGACAGGGTCTCATTAAATTGCTGTGGGTCTTGCTAAGTTTCTGAAGGTGCTCTTTAACTTGCAATCCTCCTAAATCAGTCTTCTATGTGGCTTGGATTACAAATGTGCATCCCCCACCTGGCTTTGTCTATTACGTTAAAGTTGCCCCTGTTCTAAGCTATTTTATGAATAGTCCATATACTTACAGTTTAAGAAATAATTACACTAAAGAATAGTCAATTCTAAGGAAATAACTGGCCAAACTGAGATTTTCTTGGGCTTTTTCTTTGAATATCAGTGCTCTCTTACC
This sequence comes from Urocitellus parryii, assembly GCF_045843805.1. NCBI lineage: Eukaryota > Metazoa > Chordata > Mammalia > Rodentia > Sciuridae > Urocitellus > Urocitellus parryii. Next base: position 59,124,187 of record NC_135540.1, read on the forward strand.
TTTTTTTTTTTAATTAACATTCAAATGTAGTTACAATAAAATGTATTTGTGTCAGGCTTTGTAGTAAGTACTGAAGGTGCCAACGTGATTAAGATATGCTTGTTAAACCCATAGCCTAACAGGGTGGGAGACAGTAGATTAGCAGTAGACAAAGAGGGCCACTGGAGCCCTGTGGCTTGAGCTGCCTGGAGAAGAACCCAAACTGAGGTACAATGATGATAATGATGGTGGGGAAAGGTAGGCTGGGCATCTGAAGCCTTAATAGGTCACAGGCAAAGGCTGACAATGTGTGTGAACAACAAAGAAGTGTAGCATTCCTAGAGAATAAGTGTAAAAGAGGAATCATATTTATATTTTTAGAGGACTCCTTCTACTAATGAGATGGAGGATGAATTTTAGAGGAGAGTTGTTTATCTGAAGGACTAGATCTCTCAGTTGTAGTCACCTGAGAGCCTACTGCAGGGTTATTAACCATGATTGTTATGAGAGGGCTTCAACTCTAACCTTGGAGATGGTCATGAAAAATGAAAAATCTAAGACGTATCTCAGAATATGTCTTAGCCAGAATATGAACTAGCCAGATTTGGTGATGGAATCCATGGGGTGGTTGAAGTGGTTGGTAAGTTGACTGCTTGGCCTTAGTGGCTTAGATACAGGATGGCCCTTGGGATCAGGATACAGAAGGAGGAGCCCATTGGGAGATTGTGGGGGGGATGATGGGGGTCAGTGTATCATACATTAATTGGAACATATTTTGAAACATTGATAGATTTGGAACTTATAACCTGAGATTCTTAGAATTTCAATGAAAGGAGAATTAGGAGATATTTAGAGTTGTGCATCAATTCATCATAATCTATGAAAAACTATATTACTATAAGCCAGAAAAATCTTTATTTTCAGCATAGTCTCTTTTATTAAAAATGCATACTTCATTCAGTCATTTTCCCTTCTTTTAAAAGTGCTTTAACCTGAGAAAGTATGTAGAATATATGTTCTATAAAACAGGGGTGGATGGTTTGATACCTTTCCTTAAACTGAATTCTTATTAGCATGTAAAGTCAGGGACAGGAAGCAAACCAACACACGATTGTCCTTCAGGTCCACATGTGCCTATCTAGAGTCCCAGATGTGTTCACAGTCTCTTAAATGGAACCATAGGCAGCATCTCATTTTCATGGTTTTCTTGTTCATTTTACTTTCTTTAATTTTTAAAATTTTGCTCAGGCGATTCAAAATCAGTCACCTCTTTTTTTTGGTAACCATTTTTCCTTTTCATTATTTCTTTATTTGGTATGCTCTCAATAGTACCATGCCCAGGTAGGTATTACACAGCATGAGAACATGGCCTTCCTGGTTTCATCCACATCTCCCTGCTCACTGCTCAATGTGTGTGTATGTGTGTATATGTATGTTGGCAAGAGGTGCTTATATTCTAGAATTATGGATCTATTCTCGAAGTAGGATTTTTTTGGACTAAATTGAAAACCTGTTTGAGCTAGAGAGATGAATCTATTACTGGAATAAAGTGAGCTACAGACCCAAGTGTGACTTTAACCGTCACAGCTCCACCTTGTGGTTGACAAAACATGAGCATTGCTTCCTCTAAACTAACCCAATCAGCCTGTGTGTGCTTGGAGAAGACAGAAAAAGGATTGTGATGCCTAAAATGAACAGAGATGCAAAATAATAAAAAATATGCAATTTAATTTATGTTGAACAAAAAATCCAGATAAGCCTTGAGGAGTTAGATTTTGCTTCCACTTTATTTTATTAGTGCTTACAAATTTTAAATTCTGTCCAAATCCAATATAAAACACCAAATAACAATGAACTGCAGAAGCTTCTCCATTTATTAAAGCAAGCAAATTAGATTTTTTGGATATTCACTTGTTACATAAGGTTTGAAATTCCACAAATCAAATTTCTAATAGATATTGTAGTTTACTAAGAGTAATTATTACACTTTTCAATGAACTTATACTTTCATATTAGCAAATATAAGTCCCTAAAGCAATTTCACCATAGTGAAAAAAGTATAAATTGAATCCATAGCAAATTCTTGGCAACCAGATGGACAGTAAAAATGTACCCTTCTATGGAGATATAATTATATATATATATATATGTTTTAACTGAACAGAGGCCCTCTGACTTAATGGAAAAAAGAGGAATTCTATTGCAAAATACTGAAACTTGTCTGTAATGTTTTAAATACATTAAAACAATTTAATTTTTTTTAAAAAAGTAAATCAAATCCCTGGACAATTTCTGATCCAGGGACTTGACTTATTTCAGAGCTTTGTGCTGGTTATTCAGAGAAAATAATTTTTCTGTCCTTAGACTATTTCAATCATAGTCATTTCATTTAAATAGATTCTATAACAGCATAAAAACAAAACAATTAGAACCTATAAACATTCATTAAATAACCAATTAGTATAGCAGAGGGCAGTAAACAGAGTGAGCTAGAATAAAATTCTTACACAGAAATACTTAGAGACACATTTCATCTTCCTCATTTTGCCACATTCTCTCCGTCCAATTTTTATCATTCTGTCCACATATCCTAACATTTTGCCTTCTTTACCCATGTCATTTTGTCTCCTTTATCCTTCTTCCTGTCTTTTAGGAAAGACAAAAAAACAATTATAACAAGAACAGCAGCAGTATCTCTTTACTCTTCCCAGTTCAAAACCAATTGAGAGACCTAGATATCAGGTAACTGGATATCAAAAATCCACCTCAAATACTGATACTAAGTGCTGATGAGGCTTTATATTCATAGCCCAGTGGGATCTTTCGTACCACATCCCTGAAACAGACAGAAGAGTTCACCTCGTCAACACCACTCCTTGAGAGTGACAATTGAGACCTGGTGACTTTTTTGAAAATTTAGACAGGTATAATGCTGACAGGCATGTCACTAGGTTTTACTTAGGGTAGCTTTATTTACCATTCAGCTAAATTCCATTTACCCTTGAGATCAGTTTCTGCTATTCTTGTGCTACATTCAAGGGTTGGTTTTGCCTGGTGACAGTAAAAAGTTCCCCTTCCATGGAGAAGGGTAGATGTTTTCTCTATGATCAGACTAGTTCTAGTCATGGACTGTGTGCCTCTTGTTCCTTTTGTAATGTTGATGAATATACATTGAGCAGCTTTAAATGTATAAAGTCAAAATCTGAATCTTTGAAATCTAAAGTTTTGGAGAGAGATTATGTAATTAACAAATCTCAGCCCAATAGAAACCACTTAATGGGAGAAAGCAGTTGAACCCATAGACAACCCATTCATTTCTATGGGTTGGTTCCTCTGCTGTTTTTCCCTTTCTTGGCTAACTTCAAAACAAAGTTGAGAAGAATAGTATTTTGGAACTGCTTATCTAGCACTGTCTGGTACAAAATACATCCAAGTGGATCTTTGCTATCTTTGTGGTTTAAAGCAGGCAGGGGTTGGGGTAGGGGGGAGGGGTTGTTCATTCTACCAATTGAGAAAAGCATTTTCTGAGATTAAAGACCCCTTTCTCAATAATTTAATCTCTGTCCCAGCTTCAAATTCAAGATCAAGTGAAGACTAATCACAGCAGCCTATAGCCTGTTGATGAAGTACACCATCAAAAGCCAATAGCACAACTATAAGCCAGATGTAAAATATGCTGTCTCCAGCTGCTGGGATTTAAAACCCTAAAGCAGGGGCAGCTTTAGCTTTGTCAGGAGACTCAATCTGCCTCCAAGGGCCTATTAAAAAAATAAAAAGCTAATTCTCAAATTATATTAGATTTTATTTTATTATAAACACATAGATTCATATAGGGATACATGCATAGGTTCATATTATCAATTCCTTTGATTCATGTCACTCACTCTTTCAAGATTTGAGGTTCATAAACCTACCTATAAAATAGGAGAGGAGAGGTCTTAGATTACTATGAATAACCTCTCAAGAGAGGATTTCTTCAAAGACAATTGAAGTTGTGATGTCTCATAAGGAAAATAGTATATGGCTTACAAAATTAGATGTATTTTCAAAATTAAAATAATTCCTACTAATATATTTGCTACCTTGCTATCCAGTCCATAATTCTACTGTGCTTCACTGGTCAAATGCCAACTAGCTACAAGTAAATGAAAGTTTGCTTCTATCAATATTATGAGAATTGCACACCTTCTCTCCTCCCCGAATATGGGCTTTGGGCTAATATTTTGAATGCAGGTCTTTAATTTATGGACTAAATTCACATAATAAGCTATAGTATTTAAAACATCCAAATTAAGATATTTATTATATGCAACTGATTGAAGAATTAAATTGTCTATATGCAAATGTTAAGTTTTGTTTGAGTATATAACTCAGAACTTTGAGCTGCAGATTTATCAAAAGTAGATCATTTTTCAAGGCCTAAATCCCATTTTGAAGCCCAACCTCAGTTTCATCAATGTCCATTAGCAATTTGTCTTTGTGCTGGCAAGCGTGTCTGTGCTCGGGGCTGGTGCTTAGAAACGGTTTCTTGTGCTCTTGCATCTCATCCCCACGGCAACCAACACTTCATTGGTGCTTCACTCACCACACGCAGGACACGCCAAGGGGACAGTGCTCTTCTCTGAAATAATAGCATTGTTGGAGTCACCAGAGGAAAAACAGGAGGAACTCCACTTCCACAGGAAGCATGCATCTGACCTCAGTTCATTTCACTCTGTACCTTCCAGGGGAGTGGACCAACATTCAGTCATTCAGTTTAGAGAGGAAGAGAAAGAGGCATGCAGAGAATGGAAAATAATAAGCGAAAATGAAACCTGCCCTTTCATTTTGTTCTTCTCTCTGAGGGGCTGCCTACTTTCCCTCCCAAGATTTTTCTTAGTGGCAGGGAGATTAAAATTTCACACAGTTTGCAGCAGTTTATCCTAGAATTAGTTCCTGTGTGACTTTCTTGTACTGGCAGCAAGTAAACTACAGTTGCTGGTTTCAAAGATTTCTGGGAAGAAAATGAATCAGATTAAGAGTATCACATTTTAACTTCTGGATTCCCTTGTGCCCTGGTCATTGAGCAGTAGGAACCAGTCCAAGGAGGTGTTAGTTTAGCTGCTGGACAGAGAGGTAGGGCAACGCAGAGACCTTGTCCCCCTGGAAGTTGCACGGTTAGCTAATAGCACGCTTTTTTTCACTTCCCTGCTCGGCTCATCATTTCATCCTCCCAACCCTACTACTGCTGTTGGTATATCACCATGGCCTCCTGCCAACCTACCAGCCTTCGATCCTTCAGTTCCGACAGGTCTCACACTCTGAGCCATGCATCCTACCTGAGGGACAGTGCCATGATTGACGACACAGTTGTGATCCCCAGTCACCAGGTATGTGACCTTTTGCTTTTCTGTCTTTGCTTTCTGGTTAGCTTTTAAACATTACCTGAGGCTAGAAATGTCCTGAGAAAGCTTTTAGTCTTAAAACAAAGAAAGCCTTAACTCAGTCGACAATTTAGGATGCATATATGGTATAAGATGAGTAGTAGCTAGCTTCAAATTTATATATCTTTCAGTATTTAAAATTGATAGCTATGAGAAAAGGCTTACAGTTTATGCTGAAATATTCTTATTTAAAAATAGTTTTATTTTAGGTATGATTTTATCACTTTTAGTGGATAGGATGAAGGGAAATAGATGGACACTTAATCCCTTCAAAGAAAATTATACTAAAGTGATCTTATGTCAATAATATAATTTTAAAAGGGGAATGCATTATAAAAGATTTCATTGTAAATGCATTGGTCTTATGTTGTTAAATGAAAATCTTTCCAGGAATTACCACCTCCTTGTGTTGCCATTTTAAAAATTTCACCCTATTTTACTTTAATTGAAGCAAAGTATTTTTATGAAATCCAAGGTTCTTTGTGTTTAGGTGTCAACCCTAGCCAAGGAGGCAGAAAGGAATTCTTATCGTCTAAGCTGGGGCACTGAGAATTTAGACAACGTGGCTCTTTCTTCCAGCCCTATTCATTCAGGGTGAGTAAATCAATATTATGTATCCAGATCAAGAGGTAAAAAGAGATGAGAGTGAAAATAACAGCTTTGTCCAATAGCTGTAGCTGATGGCTCACTCACAGTGCAGGTGACCTCCATCAAAACCTGTGAATAACATTGCTTTATCCAACATGGACTCAGTCTATACAAATAGAATAGCAAAAAGGTTGAATTCAACATAGAAAACGGATTATTGTTTTAAAATAACTAGCAGGATTGTGTCAAACAGCTTGCTAACTAACCAGAACATCCCAATGGCCTCCTTTATAGAAGTTTGAATCACATAGATATGCAGATAAGTTCATTACTGCTTGAAGTAGGGATATAAATAAAAGGGCGAGTTTGCATGCAACTGTAAGCTTCTCAGTTGTCTTTTTAGAGTCATCCAGAATAAGTATGAAACAATTTAAGCAATATTGTCTATTTATATTAACTCATTAAGAAGCAGGACTTGAGTCATACTTTCAAACATAAAATCATTCTTCAGGTGTAAGAATTGAATTAGGTATAATATAAATTCTTTAAGAAGTTTTAAATTGTAACATTATTCCAATTTTTTTAGTAGCTTCAAATAGTGTGGTAATGTCATAATTATATATAAAATCCCCATATTTTATCATTTAATTACTTTTTAAAAAGCTCTACCCCTATTTTATTTAATTGCCAGTAATATTATAGTTTAAATTATTATCCCAAACTTTTATTCATAATCCCCAGGGCTATTTGGAGAAGCAGATCTATTCTTCTTTTGCTCTAAGATAATCTCCTTTTAGGAAAGTATTCCATGGTATTGTAGTTAAACATTTTGAACTTCTTAGTCTAACCTTCTAAGAAATAAAGACCATAGAATATAAAATTGGTTCTTTAGATATTCAAAACAATCATCACATTTTCTTTATTAAATAACAAAAGCTAGTTTCTGATAAAGGAATTGTATGGAGGAATAAAAAAACAAATTAAACCTAATCTAAATTTCCTTACATACTTTTAAGTATAAAATGAGATAACTAAAATCTCTCAGGTATAAAATATTGGAAAACCATAACATTGCATTCTGCAACTAAGTTTCTCAACAATGATGTGTAGGAAGGAAAAGAGGCATAGAACCAGAGGAATAAAAGATGATATGCATGAATCCAGAAACATATACACACTAGAGTGTGCAAAAGATTATAGATACTAGTACTTATGCAATCCCCATCCCATGTTCCAAACTTTTCACAAATTGCATCAGTTAAGCAAAACATGTTCTGAATCCTCTAAATGACAATACCAACACGGTTCAATTTATAATGGTGATATTTGACTTGTAATTTTTCATTAGGTAATTTACTATCTATTAGTGTTTCTACTATAGTATTTGAACAAACACAAAGCTACAGATGACTCTAAAAGCATGGCTGGTCTGGAAAATTTGGTTCCGAGTATTGTTGTATTTGAAAACTACCATGATATTAATGTATACGAATAATATTTCTCATACCGTATCATGTAACATTGATTTCTTATAATCTTGTAGACAAGATTCCTGAGCAGTAGTTTTTTTAAGGAACTGAGTTTCCATTTAATTCATTGGGTAAATTCCTAAACAACTTCAAAATCTAAAAATGGAAGAAAAAGAGTGCTTTTTTTTTTAATAGTTTCTAATGCACATGTCACTGACTTGTGTATATAATGGTCTAATAGAGTTATTTTAGATTAGTAAAAGATCCAGCTTCTACCAATAAGTAGTATTGGTGATTTTATTTTACCTCTATACTTAATGTTTTCAAAGACTGATGACCCATAGCAGAGGAGAATAGGTACGATGATTTAAACACTTCCCTGCCTAATAGTTATAGTTACTATCTGGCAAAAAAACTGACAGCAGCATTTTTTGTTATTCTTCAAAGAGTTGCCCTACTGATTCACACGGAAGATAATCAACTGATATTTCTAGCACTGAGACATGGGCACATACCAACATAACTTTGGGCAAGAATTTGAATTTTACAAATTCTTCTTCAATTTATTAATGCCTAGTAGATGTAAGTCACAATTTTATTATCCAAATTTTATCCAAATTTACTTATATATTTTAAGTGTAAAATGAGGTCATTAAAATTTCAGCATTATAAATTATTCAAAACCATAACATTGTATTCTAATACCAAGCTTCTCAATAATGATGAGTAAAAAGGAAAGTACTCCTAGAACCAGAGAATTGAAGGATTATAGATAAGAATCAGAAACCATGTCCAAAATTCATTTTAAATATTGTTATTCCCAAAGTTTTACTTTTGTAGTGATTCAATAGCAGGAGCCATGAATTAAATGCCCACTTATGATGTTGTGCTACAAGATAATATGAATAATATGAGTCCATAAGATGATGGTCTTTTAAAAGAACTTCATAAAAACATTTTGAAGATGGTTTTGCTGTGAAGGTCACATTACTCTAAGGAATAAAGTCTATTTTTAAAAAATGTGTTGAAGACATTTGCTCAAATAATGGAGTATTTGAAATGCAAGGAATCCAAGGCTGTTTTTCAGGTCACAACATGAAATGTTTATCCAAGTACTTATAGTGGTGATTTACTTGTTCATGTGTTTTATCACACCCTATGGTCTCTTTTAGGTACATATAGGCAAATTCTTTAGAATAAAGAAAACTTTTTATAACTAGCAAAACAACTATTTTTTAAGATTGGATTTCTAGTCCATTAAACGTGTATACTTCTGTATGTCATCAAGTATTGAAAATACAAGTGACCTATTTGAAACCATATGGAAAGTTTCCAGGAAAAGCAGATTCACAGGTAGAAGAGAAGTGAAGGGTGGAACCATAGAGTGGGACTTAACATTAGGTCCAGTGCAGAAGACTACAATCCCCAAAGCAGGGAATTCAGTCATTTGAAAAAAAAAAAAAAGCACTAAGAATTCATTTGCTAATATTTTGTTACAGACTGGGAGGTAATTAATGTTTTCTATTTGCCTTAGAGTTTATGCTGTTTGTCATTGAAGCTATATTTTAAATTATGCATTTCTGTTTGCATTTCTTTCGTGGTAGCCCAAAATGTATTATCATTGTTCTAAAAGTTTTAGAAGTATGAATGAAAAAATTTTTGAGTCAAAATTATATCCATCAAGTCAAATGTATATTTTTCATTATAATACCCCTTGACATGTCATAGCTTCTTGGACACTTTAAGTGTTCCCACGAACCAATGATCAATAATGCTACAAAATCTACATCCAGTGATTTTATAACATCTGTAGTTTCTTTAACTGGGAGTAGCTGCAAAACCCCCACACCTTGTCTTTCTTTCAGCATTTGCATAGAGCTGTCTCATTGTATTTCCATCTTTTTTAAAAAATTTTTTTAGTGAATACTGTATTGGTATATAAGTTATATATATTTCAGTTGAAAGTTGCTTCTGATTTCATTCTTTATATTTCACTTTATCCATTCCTTCTCTGTGCTAAAGTATCTATTCTATTGCAGCCGCACCTCTCCATGTCTTGATCGTGACAACAGCAGGTGAACTTCTGCATAATTCCTTCTCTGAATCTGTTGCCTATTCCTCTCCCAATTTCACCATCTCCTTCTGCATATCCCCAACCTCAGGATGCTTTAGTGTGGAAGATACCTAGCCAAACAGATAGGTTTATGTTCTCCAAATCATGAGCATTGTTCACTTTCCCATTCTCTCTCTGCAAAGGGAAAGTTGCTTTGTTTACTGTCAGTGGAAATAAGGTGGGGCTGTGCCAAGATTAATATGGGGTGCCTGTCTTGGTCGTGGGTCTCCACATCTCAGCTTCTTTTTGTGAGAAAAAGTGCTACACAGAGCTAAAATATGTTGTTCCCCATAATTATGCAAGTTGATTGAATTATTTTAGAGTTTTATTGAAGATTATCATTTTAAGTGGCACTTAACAGGCTTTTTGTTTTTATTTTGGCTTTGTTTGGTCTTACCATATTTTAGGTGAGCCAAAGGCTGAAAGTTTATTAATAGTGAATTTCCTTGCTAGTACTGCTTTAAGTATAACCTTATGATATTTTGGAAATTGTACTATAGAATGGCTCTAGTCCGCTTTCTAAAATAAGCTATTATTCTATGTCATTATAATACAGTTATTTTTAGAGGTTGCAGACTGCTGATTAGAGGGTAATTCTTTAGTCATCCATGATGATACTATAGATCATGAGTCTACAATTTAGACAATATTAGCATTTTTGAAAACGTATCTATCATTTTACTTTTTCTCAAACATCCACTAAATATTATCTTTCTATATGTGAACATATAATGATTGACAAATAATTACTTGGTGATGGTGATTTTAACAAATTGGAAACATATTTTCAAAGCCCATTTTTTAAATCAACTTTTCAGTTTATGGAATTCAGAGAATTAGGAAGGAATCAAGGGACTTATAGAGGAGGAAAAGCTCATGGTGTGATTTTCTCACAGTATCTTGGAAATTGAATTTAATTTGAGACCCTCTTGCTATGTATATATGGATCACTGAAGCACCCTGACTTATTTTTTCCTGTTCTTTCACCCAGTAACTAACTATGAATGTTGCAATCTCCTCTCTGTCCCTACCCCCATGGTCCTGGATGAATTAAAAGTAAAACTAAGAATCAGTAACTTTTGGGGTGCAGGATATAGTCCTCAAAAGACCAGATCATTGTTTTCTGCTGACTCTGAAGCATGCACCCATTTAGCTAATCAAATTGCATATTTGTAGGCAAGTCATCTGCATAATAATAGTGGATTGCTTTTGCTTTCTTTTAAAATTGTAATAACATTGTATCTCACAATTTAGAAAACTTCAATAAGAATTTCTACTTTGCATGACTGCTGAATTTCATTTGGAGAGTAAGATATGCTATTAAAGCTGAATGTTACCTGGTATTTTTTTTTTGTCTGTGTAGTCTTAAGTTGATGTTTAGTGTAGTTCATGTACACATTTCAGCAAAGCAGCTATTTTAACTTTAAGGCAAAATAATACAAAATTCTTATTTTCCACTTAGGAATTCTTCCAGAACATCTAAAATGGAAGATTCCAGTAGGTTTTCTAACCTACTCAATAGGAAGCTACACATAACATTTTAACCTTTGGGAAGCAACTTAGAGTTTGTTCATTGATGTCTCTCATTTTATGGATGAGAAAACTAAAACTTATGAAGATGTTAAGTAACCTTCCTGTGGTTACAGTGATAATTCAAGACGGAAACAGGTCTACAACCACTGAAGAGCATGATGCACGTTACATTATCCTGTGCCCTGCAATAATAGCATTTTTACATTTTATTTAAATAGTAAATTTCATAAACAAAAACTCTATAAAATCTTATTAAACTACTTAGCACAGATCCAGGTTCATTGTTGGGTCTCAAAAAATTTTAGTTTTCCTATTTTTATGTGGTCATAACTTAAAGACATCCAAAATATATAAAACTCTGTGGCTATAGGTAAAAGAAGATGCTGGAAGCAAGCATTTATTGAATTCTGTATGTTTACCCATATAACTTAATTCTCACCATAACCTTAAGATGTAATAGGATTACCCCTCACTGACAGAGGAGGCTTCAGTCTTAGATCTCATAGCATGGAGAGCTAAGCTTTGATCTATTTGTCATCTTTTTTATATATATCTAATTATGTGTTTTTTTACTTTAATTCTTTTCATCTCTAAATATTTACAGGCATTATCTTGTCTCATTTTTAATCTTCCCAACACTTAAGAAAATCATATTTATTTGATCAACTCTAACATGGTGACTGACTCATCTCATGGCTCACACCTTCCAACCTTTCTCTTGTTCTGTGGTACATAAAGGTAAAATAGTCTCTTATAATCTGCTTTCTGCAGCTGTTTTATACCTAGAAGAATAATCATCCCCCAATCTACTACCTGTCTCAATAGTGGCACTTTTTGATACTCTGCTACCTTTGATGAAAACTCTCAAATGCTTACCCAATTTTGTATTAGGAACTATTGGGCTTGACTGATTATATATTGACCTTTACCAGTAGACTTTTCATCAGTAACTAGATATAAACTTGGGTTATTATTTCTCCAATTCCTTCTTATTTAAAGAAAAAGCTTCTTTTACTTTACAACTTCATAAGTTCAAAATTTTTATTAGTCATTTGGCAATTGCACTATTTGAGTCTCATTTGTTTAGAATATTTTCTTGCTAGACTTATATATTTATTCATTTTGACTGACAATATTTAGTTCTTTCATGTCTTACAAGCCCTTGTTCTTGTCATCTTTCTACTTGACATTCTTCTCTGTTCTCTCTTCCTGAAGAAAATTGCCTCACTACAAACTACAGTTTGTCATTTTCTGTTTATGCCATTTCTTTAGTTACTTGATAAAAACAAAAAGCTTTATTTTCTTTAGAAATTCAAGTCGCCTCCCAAATTATGCATTTTGGCATTTTATTTTTCCAATTTGATTTGCATTTGGTGCAATACTTAAATATTATTTTCCTGATTTATGATGATACAGAGATACTTACAGATAAATTTATTAGCTTGCAGCTTTAGTCCTTAAGTACTTTTACTTTGAATTCCCTATCTTTGGTCTTTCTTCATACAACTTTTATTCCTAATTAAATTATTTGCTGCATTAAATTCAAATTCTTGGTTTTTGCTAAGTACCATTTTCTACCAGTTCTCTGCCAAGGGAAATAAATACATTAGATATCTCATTTTGGAGCAGAAATAAGCCAACAAACTATAATGCATTAAAGAGGCCTTTCAAACTGCTTTGCTACATGTGAGTGGAGTAATTGGAAAGAGTTCTGGAATAATTGTCTAGAGACCAAAAAACTAAGTTACCTCTTACTTCATCCTTCCTCATTAGACACAAATTTAGACAATGTCTCATAACTGGCCTTTTCACTCTTCCATTCATTTATTGATTCAAAAATTACCTACCATGTGTTGCAGGACCCACACTGTTCTCAGCACTGACACAGGAAGAAATATGGAGAACCTTTTCACTGCCCTTTATGGTGTTTGGGTGTTTCCTTAATGGGGCTGTAGTCCATTTCTCATTGATCAGGAAGTTAGCAGTTCTGAGCAAAGATGAAGCCATCAGGAGACATCTGGGCTTAGACCTTGAGCTTCTTGGCAGCACTACCTGGTACTTAATAGGAAGATAACAAAGACATGAAGAGGAGTGTGGAAATGGAAATCATGGAGCAAGGAGAATAAAATGAGGGTTTCAGCTACACAAAATCATGGAAAGTAATTGAACATGTGGTTATTTAACATTGTTATAGTCAAGAACACAGCTACTGCAATTCACTGTTTAGACAAGGGAGCCCAAAAAGGTAGATGTTATCCATGTTCTTCTAGATGGAGAATTGATATTATATAGGCCATATGCCTCCACTGTGGCAAATACAGTGGAAATGTGATAGCAAATAATATGAGCACTGAAACTTCTTAAATGCCTTCGAAAAGTACAGATACTATTGAGGATTCATAACATTAATGAGATGTTCTATAATAATCCCTTGACTAGCTTTAGTCCCTTTTCTCTTTTTGCCATAGAGATAATAGTAAATAGATTTTTAAAAACAGAGGATGTAATACTGTTAATTATCAATGAGTCAAAAATATTATAACTAGTTTGGAAACATTTTTAGTTAAAATGTAAGCTTTTATCCCTACTTTTAAATGAAAATCAAGGCAAATATCATAATCAAATAAAATAATAAAATGGAAAGGAAGCCTTTATCTTTATGTTACCAGTTCTTTTTATTCTTTTATATTTAAAAGTTAGATAAAAAAGGAAATTTTAAGAATTTATGTTAAATACCAATAATAAAAGCCAATATTTTCTTATTGTTTTTTTGATAAAGACCAGAAACAACAACACTTCAGTATTGAAATGTTGATTGTATTCCCCAGTTTTCATCCTTTCCTGGGAACTCCAAGGCTAGGGAGGAATGGCAGATCTGGCCTGGCTCGTGCATGTGGGAGGACTGTGTGCCTCTTCCCATGGTCTCATACTGCATGACGTGCTTCAGACAGGCACACTGGGCTTCTTCGCACCCATTTTTATTACTAGCAACAGATTTCTGTTTAATGGCATGCTTAATGAGTTCTATGTTCTGCTATGAAGAGGATGCTAAGATATTATTCTTCACTTGTCTAAAAATAACATAAATGTATTGTGTTTCTATCCTGTAACTTACTTTGATAAAATACCTTTCAATTGTTTTCAGTGTTGTCTTGGAAGCAATATCTAGGTGTGTCAAAGCTGGTTCTTTGCTGGTTAAGTTATAAGTAGATCCATGAAACACCTATATGTTGCTTTCCTATTTTTTTTTTTTGTCTTAGTGTAAAGATCTTGCAAATGCAATGAAAATAGGGAAGACATTAGTGCAATTGGGTAAGAGCCTACACCCTATTGGTATGTATCTTGGTACAGGTGTGCATGACAATTAGATTGTCATGCTATATAATTTTTGTTCCTTGAGAAAGTGAGTGCCTAAGAGACTTTCATAAGTGTTATGTCTAACAAAGTGACAAACATCCAGGTTAAGCTGGAGCAGGATCTATAACCATCCCAAAGGAAACAACTCCAAAGATAAGACCACTACTTTCTCTTGATACACTTAAAAAAGTCACCTTAGGTTATAGATCTCTTTGCCGTGAACGATTGACTTAGTAGGCAAGGAGCAAAAGTAATAGAGGTGCTTTTATATTTCTAAGTTATGACTTGCCACATTCAATTTATTATACTTTGGGGAAAATCATGATGCACAAATATTCTCCACTAACAGAGCTCAGAGTTTCCCACTTGTGAAATGATGGTTCAGAAACAGAGCAAAGGAGCCAGGCATGGTGGCGAATGCCTGTAATCTCAGAGGCTTGGGAGGCTGAGGCAGGAGGATTGTGAGTTCGAAGACAGCCTCAGCAATGGCAAGGCACTAAGCAACTCAGTGAGACTCTGTCTCTAAATAAAATACAAAATAGGGCTGGGGATGTGGGTCCAGTGCCCCTGAGTTCAATTCCCAGTAACCCCTGCTACCAAAAAAAAAAAAAAAGAAAGAAAGAAAGAAAAAAAGAAATAGAGCACAGGGGACTCAGCTGCTTCCAGTGCCCATCTTCTTTGTTTCAGTCAGATGGCCTGGCAGAAAGACTCCTATTTAAAAAGTGAAAAAGGACATTTTATCTAGCAAACTGGTTCAATCCAAAACATTTAGTCATTTTGCTTTTCTCCTTTTAGAATGCAATCATTAAAAATCTGCATCCTGGGTAAGATGATGTTGGAGCAGGATGTGTTGGCATGGATTTGACCTTGGAAGACAGCCATCGAATATTTTTATCAAGTCATAAGATTCTATCAAAATGAGATGGACAAGATTTATTTTGAAAAATCGTCTTGAGTTAACTCAGAAAAACTGTTAATTCGGTCTTTCCTCTCTGATCTAGCTTCACTTTATTTCAACATGTGGATTATTCAACATATGAGGAAACAGAAGTCTTCGCGCTTATACCAAAAGGAGACTTCTCAGTATTTTTTATATAATTTCATTCCAGTTACTTTAAAAATCATTTGGACATATTTCAATCTTACAGTTTATGTTTAAAATCAACATTGTCAACGAAATTATAATTCTTCTTTAGTAACAGATGAAAATCATACAAAAATAAACAAAAACATAACAGAAATAAAGACACTGGTATATGGTGACTTTTGAAAACAAATGATTTACCACCATCTACTTAATAAAAAAGAAAAAGTTCCAGGCCAAATTATTAGGGAAAAAAATTAACTTCACAAAACTTGATAATTTGCTCTAATATTTCAAAACCTATCTGACATTCTGTTTTAATTTTTAGCTTCCTGGTTAGTTTTATGGTGGATGCCCGAGGTGGCGCCATGCGAGGATGCAGACACAATGGGCTCCGAATCATTATCCCACCTCGGAAATGTACTGCCCCAACACGAGTCACCTGCCGGCTGGTCAAACGCCACAGATTGGCGACCATGCCTCCAATGGTGGAAGGAGAAGGCCTGGCCAGTCGTCTGATCGAAGTCGGACCTTCTGGTGCTCAGTTCCTTGGGTAAGGGTTTCTGATAAGCCTCCCACTTAGACACCGATGAGCTTGTGTCCTCTACATGAAATCACTAGGATGGAATGAAAACAGGTACGTCAAACCACTTTGAAAGAGGATCGGCTCCTATGAAATTTTTAAAAATTGGAAGTCAGACCTGAATGCTCGACTCCACTTACATGCCTCTTCTTTTAAGGCATTTAGGAGTTAAACACTCAGGCTGATTATTATTCTCTCTCTTTGGATGTCATCAGACCTGCCAGATTCCCTTTGCAAGTAATCATATTGTAGTTGATGGTAGGTATTTTTTTTTCTCACCTGAGACTTAAGTGGCAAAGTATAAAGAAAAAAGAAAAATACTGCTGTATTCCAAACAAAAATGTATTTAGAGCCTCATGTCATTTTTGACGCAGAATCATTATCTTCTTTTTGAAAAGCAGTGTTGCCTTTATGGAATATCCAAAAATCGGACACATGTGATTTGTTTTTTCTGATATCAAAATTGCTACCTTGAGCCTTAACATTAAACTAAGCTGTCTATTTAGCCACAGCGTGTTTTAAGGTGCAATCATCAAGACTAACTTCCACCAAGGTCATTTTGGCAATTTTGAGCAGAAATTAGCATTTCTCATTTCTTCTGTTTGTCTGTACGGCTGCTATTATTTTAAGTGGCATCTCAATGTGTCAAGAAAGGAATAGCTATCCCTGAAAGCGGACCAAAGGATGAAGTTGTGGAGGGGGACACGTTTCAAAACATATTGAAACAAATCAATTGTATTTAAGTCTTGTCATATCAAGTCTTGGTGCTTTAAAAAAAATGGAGAAAACTTATTAATCATGAACTCTTTCATGTTGTCGGCATCATACTGGGGAGAGGATTTCTCGCTTTAGAACTCAGGAGAGGTTCTAAAGCCTGTAATTTGGAGCAAACAGTTAACAGGTTACTCCAAATTACTTTCACACCTGAAAAAGGGTGTGTTAGTATTTCCCAATTGTAGAAACCACCTCCCATGTCCTTCTATCAGATGGATCAGAGCCTTAGAAGGAGCCTGTGAAGTTCTGGGTTGCATCAGAAAATGCCCTTATGTTTCGAGTTTTCCCTGATGATTCTTTTCATACTTACCCTCTGTTCAGGTAGTTGTAGGTTTTTAAATAATCTTCAAATCTGTTGGGGAATATCCATGAAAACATCTGGCCTCTGGACGGAGCAGAGTTTTTATTATATTCCCAACAGCTTTGTCTTTCCCATGGAACATTTTTTCTATCTTTTTTTTTTGGCCAGTGCCCTGGCAGTGAACCTGATAGGGACTGATCTGACAGCCAGGTGCTGTCCTCGCACAGATGCGCCTCCATTGTACACTCTGGGTCTCGGTTCCTTGCTCATTGTGACCAATGGAGGGGGCAGAACCAAACGCAGAGTGAAACCAAAGTTCACCCTGTGGATCAGCTGGCGACGCTGGGGTTCTGTGGAAGACCATACCTAAAGCTTACTTATGTTCTTTCTTTCACTGCTGCTTTGGATGTACTCAGTAAACTTCACCTGCCAACGGCTCCTCCCCCACTTAATGAGGGAGAAAGTTTGGTCAGCCGCATCCTTCAGCTGGGGCCTCCTGGAACCAAATTCCTTGGGTAGGAGTGACTTAAAACAAATTGATGGCTGCTGGCCCCCCATTCTTCTCCTTCTTCTGCAATATGATTTCTCTTTTCGTCATTGTGCCCATGACATGTCCCTCTCTATGATTTAAACTCTGTATAACCTATCTTTAGTGGACCATTTCTGACCCTTGTGGTATGTGACTTTTATTTTTGAGTGATGTTTTTATATCTTTTCCCTTAAAGTGCTGTGACCTTCATTTTCGTTTAAGCATGAGATCTGCCTAGTTGTACTATGTGCTAGTTATGATGTTGTTATGACGAGTTTGGAGTCTGTATCAAAGCAACCTGGACTCAAAAATCAAGAGCCTCTATATATTTTGAGAATGAATTTGACCTAAAAAATTGCAGGATGGTGCATGTTCCGAATCCTGACTATAATAGGCATTGGACACACTTGGGTTGCCAGTGGAGGGGCTCAATCAGGGCCACGCTGTGTGCACATGCCTATTGTTTCCTTGAATGAAGACAATACAAGCAAAACCCATGAGTGCATGGCTCATTAGCACACGTAGTCTACCTTTATGACATCTCCTCATTTACGACACATCGAATTATGCAATGTATGAGCCATTTTTCCTCTTAAACCATTTTGTCATTTTGCACCTTGTAGAAAATGTTTTAGGAGATTGGCATACATCGTAGATATGCATGTACATTTCTTTTGGTTAAATGTGTATACTTACATTTATCAAAGGAGAAGTTCCAGAATGCCACATGCACTCACAGGGAAACATCATTTGGCTTAAGATAGCAGCATGTATGTGAGGATCGGTGCCCCTGAGGTGGAGTGCCACTGTGCGACCATCTGCTAACTAATGGGCTCCAGAGGATAGCCCACTATGTTCCTGTCCCCAGAAGAGCAGAATTCCAGGTCACTTTGCAACAGACAGAGTCGAGGTGCTTGTCTTGCTGTTGGTTGGCTCCCGTCCACACTAAATGTTCTGCATTGCTATGTCAGGCCTGTGATCGTGGAGATCCCCCACTTTGCGGCCCTTCGAGGAAAGGAGAGGGAACTGGTGGTCCTGCGCAGTGAGAATGGGGACAGCTGGAAAGAGCATTTCTGTGAATACACCGAAGATGAACTGAATGAAATCCTTAACGGCATGGATGAAGGTACCTTTGGATTAAGGGGTTTAAAAGAAAGGAAAAATGGAAGCATGAATATATTGCATTTCTTTCTTATAGTCCAGTGATTTGTGGTGTGTGTGTGTGTGTGTGTGTGTGTGTGTGTGTGTGTGTGTGTCCCCCTTGTGATGTATTTCTACAGAAGCTATCTGCTGTGTTCCAATGGTGGTGAGGCAGGGTACTCAACACATTTGCCTAATTCTCCTCCTGTTACATTCAGACAAGAAAATCCTTCAAGATAGCAAGCATAGCATTTTAAAAGGAGATACAGCAAGCTTTCATCTTTAATGCAAACTTCTTTGAATCTAAAACTAGTGGTAGAACAGACATTGTTGCCCCATGACAGAATGAAGTGATAGTAAATGGTAAAGTATGTTTTTTTTTTTAATGCCTAACCTGAAAAACTATATGTATTTAAGATAATGGTAAAAAATGCTAAGCTCTTCGGTTGGAAAACTTGCATCTTTCCATCACTAGTACATTCTAGAATAATCTAATTTCTTTTTAAACTTTCTATTATTAAAGCAGTAGGAAAATTAGGTTCATTCAATCTTCTACCTATAATTCAAATAAGGAGTTAGCTAGGATTGAATTGCATACATACACATACATATAAACTTGGGGAACTTAGTTTTTTATCATTTTTTAAAATTTATTTTAATTTGTTATACATAATGGCAGAATGCAGTTTATTTCATATTACACATATAGAGCACAATTTTTCAATGATTGTATACAAAGTATTTTCACACCATTCATGTCTTACACATGTACTTAGGGTAATGATGTCTAACTCATTCCACCAGCATTCCTACCCCTTTGCCCCGTCCTTCATCCTCCCTCCCCTTTGCCCTATCTAAAGTTCCTCCATTCCTCCCATGCTCCCCCTACCCCCCATTGCCATATCAAACCCCATCCTCATATCAAAGAAAACATTTGGCCTTTGAGTTTTGGGAATTGGCTTGTTTCACTTAGTATTATATTCTCCAATTTCATCTATTTACCTTCAAATGCCATGATTTTATTCTCTTTTAATGCTTGAATAATGGTCTATTGTGTATATACACCAAAGTTTCCCTATCCATTCATCTACTGAAGAGCATCTAGCTTGATTCCATAATTTAGTTATTGTGAATTGTGTTGCTATAAACATTGATATGACTGTGTCCCTGTAGAATGCTGTTTTTAAGTCCTTTGGGTATAAACTGAGGAGTAGGATAGTTGGATCAAAAGGTGGTTCCATTCCCAGTTTTCCAAGGAATCCATACTGCTTTCCATATTGGCTGCACCATTTTGCAGTCCCACTAGCAATGTATGAGTGTGTCTTCCCCCCACCACATCCTTGCCAACACTCATTGTTGTTTGTATTCTTGATAGCTGCCATTCTGACTGGAGTGAGATGAAATCTTAAAGTAGCTTTGATTTGCATTTCTCTAATTGCTAGAGATGTTGAACATTTTTTCATGTTTGTTGATTGATTGTATATCCTCCTCCAAGAAATGTCTGTTCAGTTTCTTGGCCCATTTATTGATTGGGTTATTGGTTTCTTTTGTGTTAAGGTTTTTGAGTGCTTTATATATTCTAGAAATTAGTGCTCTATCTGATGTGCTTGTGGTAAAGCCCATTCTGTAGGCTCTCTATTCACCTCACTGATTGTTTCTTTTGTTGAGAAGAAGCTTTTTAGTTTGAATCCATCCCATTTATTGATTCTTGGTTTTAATTCTTGCGCTACAGGAATTTTATTAAGAAAGTTGGGGCCTAATCTGATGTGATGGAGATTTGGGCCTACTTTTTCTTCCATTAGGTGCAAGGTCTCTGGTTTAATTCCTAGGTCTTTGCTCCACTTTGAGTTGAGTTTTGTGCATGGTGAGAGATAGGGGTTTAATTTCATTTTGTTACATGTGGATTTCCAGTTTTCTCAGCACCATTTGTTAAGAGGCTATCTTTTCTCCAATGTACGTTTTTGGCGCCTTTGTCAAGTATAAGATAACTAAAGTTATGTGGGTTAGACTCTGTGTCCTCTATTTTGTACCATTGGTCTGGTCTACAGGTCTATTTTGGTGCCAATACCATGTTATTTTTGTTACAATTGCTCTGTAGTATAGTATTAGGTCTAGGATAGTAATGCCACCAGTTTCACTCTTCTTGCTAAGGATTGCTTTATCTATTCTGGGTCTCTTATTTTTCCAGATGAATTTCATGATTGCTTTTTCTATTTCTATAAGGAGTGCCATTGGGATTTTGATTGGGATTGCATTGAATCTGTATAGTGCTTTTGGTAGTATGGTCATTATGACAATATTAATTATGCCTATCCAAGAACAAGGTTGATCTTTCCATCTTCTAAGGTCTTTATTATTTCTTTCTTTAACGTGTTTGTTGTAGTTTTCATTGTAGAGGTCTTTCACCTCTTTCATTAAATTTATTCCCAAGTATGAAAATACCTAGCATACAGATTAAGGATAGAATTTTAAAGGCCCCAAGAGAGAAAAATCAGATTACCCATAAGGGAAGACCAATTGACTCTCAGCAGAGTTTTCAACCCAGACTCTCAAAGTTAGGAGATCCTGGAACAACATATACCAAGCTCTAAGATAAGGGATGCCAACCAAGAATCTTATATCCAGCAAAAATTAAGCTTCAGATTTGATGATGAAATAGAAACCTTCCACGAGAAACAAAAGCTAAAAAAATTTACAGCAAGAAAGCCTGCACTACAGAACATTCTTGGCAAAATATTCCATGATGAGTAAATGAAAAACAATAATGAAAATCTGCAAAGGGAGGAACTTAGTTTTTTTTTATTAGAATTTAAATCTCTAAATCCCAAATTTGTCTTTGGCCATTAATCCATAGGTTGAAATGTCTCTGTTTGACTAAAGAGAAGTTGCTCATTCATAGGCCACCACAGGTTGCACAGAGAAAGTGCCCGTGTCCTAAGATGAGGCATAATCCACTTAAAGAAACTAGAAGAAATAGGGCAAGTTCTTTGCCTAAGTGACAACAGCATTTCTTATGCAAAGAGGGGATAGAAGAAGAAATTATTGTCATCTTCCAAGTAAGGTAAAAAGGATCAGAATTCTGATTGATAAAACTTATTCCTACCTGGGCGCCATGGTTGCACAACTGTAATCCCAGTGGCTCAGGAGGCTGAGGCAGGAAGATCTCAAGTTCAAAGCCAACTTCAGCAACAGCAAGGTGCTAAGCAACTCAGTGAGACCCTGTCTCCAAATAAAATATAAATTAGGGCTGGGGATGTGGCTCAGTGATTGAATGCCCCTGAGTGCAATCCCCAGTAACCCTCCCAAAAAAACAAGCTTATTCCTTGCAATATTTAGGCCACTTTTATTTTGGGGGACAATTTCTTTTGCTAGCATGTAGATTTAGTATACTTTTCTCTGAGATGTTTGCTGGTCACTGATCTATCCTTCAACACTGGCATCTTGCCCTTGATGGGGACCCACTCTCATAACTTTTTATGTATGTAAAAAGTATATTTTAAATGAAGAATCATATTTTCATATGTTTGTCTGTTTTTAAATATATTCTTTTGTAAGTATATGATAGTATTTGCCAGTGTATTAGTCTTTAATTATATCTGTAGGATCAAATCCTGGGACTTTTATAGTAACTAGTTATAATCAATAGTCAAAAAACATACTTTTTTCTGCCTTGTATTATGAATTGTAAATGAGTTCTAAAAGTGAATGACTCTTCATAATCCCTTAAAATTCAGTGATCCACTTAGTTCAAATTTTCTACATTGTAAATCCGCCTGATTTTTTTGTGTTGTCCTAAATATCTACACTAATGCAACTTATAAAGTGTACACGACCCTATCCCTGTGAAGTTAGATGGCATATTTGGTAAGTTGTTGGCATTGGAGGAATATTGAGACTCAGAAATCATAAGCATGCATCGTTTTTTATAGCCACAGGAACTATCACAAAGACACCCATCTCACTAGAATAAACACATAAACACAAACCTTACCCTTTCAAGACAGATTTTATTCATGTACCACTCCCTTGAGAATCCAAAAGGCCATATTATTTCTTAAAAACCACAATAACTGGTCATGAGCTAACTTTGAATTCTGCAAACAAAAGGAGTTCATACACAACCTCCTCTCCATCACACGAACCAAGAATAGAAGAGGTCCGTTGTCATTCCAGGTTTGCCCTCATATGCCCTCATTTACAAAGGCAGCCCTGGAGGACTGCAGCTGGTATGAGATGCTTTCCTTTCACAGTGCCCTGGAAAGTCCTAATTTTCCCAAAGAAAGAAAATGTAGAAGCTGAATGCTGAGAGGTCTTAAAAGACTGCAATGTTTATTTTTTCTAGTGTCAGAGTAACCTTGCTTAATAAATTTTTCTATTACTTGAAAAAAAAGTTTTGATGCCACTTCTATTCACTATTAACTATGCCAATGAGTTTGCTAGAATGCTATCAGAAGGAAATCCTTGCTGCATGAAGATGGGTATTTCTTGTCTCAGTGCTGGATAGCCCAGAAGACCTAGAGAAGAAGCGAATCTGCCGCATCATCACACGTGACTTCCCCCAGTACTTTGCAGTGGTATCTCGCATCAAACAGGACAGCAACCTGATTGGCCCAGAGGGAGGTGTGCTGAGTAGCACGGTGGTACCCCAGGTGCAGGCTGTCTTCCCAGAGGGAGCACTAACCAAGAGGATCCGTGTAGGCCTACAGGTACACCCATATTGGATGCAGTTGATCCTCATGTGGATTTATTCCTTTGATTAAAAATGAGCATTTCAAATGGAAAATAAAATGTTAAATAATCAAATTATTCCAGGGGGCGCCAAAGTAACTATGGGAGATCACAGGTCTCACAAATTTACATGAGTGCTTGGTAATAATATGAAACTTGGAATTGCCATATTTAAAGTCTCACAAACTGATTTGTGAAATGAAAAGCAATGCTTTAGGTAGGATATTGACATTAAATGTAATAATATATGGTTTATTTTAATATTTTTCTTTATTTTGAAAAGGCTCAACCTATGCACAGTGAATTGGTTAAGAAGATCCTTGGCAACAAAGCTACCTTCAGCCCTATAGTCACTTTGGAACCTAGAAGAAGAAAATTCCACAAGCCAATCACCATGACCATTCCTGTCCCCAAAGCTTCAAGTGATGTCATGCTGAATGGTTTTGGGGGAGATGCACCAACCTTAAGATTGTTATGCAGCATAACAGGTGAGTCATATATGACCATGTTATAGTATAGAGTTCTGAAAAAAGAAACTTAATTATAAAAATTAAATTGCCTTTGTCATAAGATGTTTCCTGGGTTATATGCATTAATTCAGGAAAAGCATTTTTAATTGATTAGGGAAGCGAAAGCCAAAAGGAAATGAATTCTTATTTACTAAATGTAGTCTGTATGTGAGACTTAGATACTATATATGAATTGTCATTTCCACCCAATTAACCCTATAAGTAAACTTTAACCCCATTTTGGCAAAAAAGAAACCAAGATTAAAGAAAAATGTATAGCATACCTGAGTTATGCCTTAAATATTTGGAAGAGTTGGTATTCAAACCCCATGCCAGATATCTCCCCAGCCCAGGCTTCATGTCTTCACAGAAGATATCCCTTTATATCCACTGGGTGGAAAAGAACATTCTGATTTTACCCAGTGGTTCAACCCAACTGGTCTTTCTAGGGTAGCTCATGTCTTTATCACTGATTTATTGAACTAGCTTTGGAGAAACAAAGTAAAGGTTTTCTAGTAACTAACAGATTTTTGGTCTCTTCAATTGATAGTTATAGTAGCTTTCAGACAACTATCAAGCTCTCCAAAGATATTCCCTAAACCACCCTAGATAGAGGCAAAAACATCCACACAAATAATTTGTTTTAGGGCTATGTAATTTGATAATTTCCAAATATATCAGTAATTACAGTGTTGGCATTCAATGAAATATCAATATTATCATCAGAAGGAAAAATAGCCATTTATGGTTGTCTTGGTATTGTTCAATTTTTTTTTTCATTTCTCCTTCGTATTGACAGAAATGTTTACCCTTATTTATTTCTCCTTCTCTATTTCTCCCTTATTATTGTGTTTTGTATACTTAGGAAGGAGAAACCATCAAGATTATGCCATAAGTTTAATAATGTGACAAAATTTAACTCTCTGTGGACTGTAATGAGTAGAGGGGGGAATGATCTGCTTCACGTATCATCTTTTTTTCCAATTGCTTATTTCCGGTTATCACTGAGTATTTCTCAGTGTCTTTCCCATACTTTTTGTAGTGTGGGTGTATATCCCCACTATGGTATGCTACCTGATGCTGTGGATGTGAAATGGGAGAGAGAAGTTGTCTGTGATACACCCTGAAGGTACCACATGGGCCTAGAAACCATCCACCATGTCTTCAAATGAGCTTTTACTAAACAATTTTTAAAATTTAAAATAGTTTGAAAAATTAGTACATTTATGTGTTAATTTCAAAAATATGCATGTGCATAGAATTTTGTATTTTTTCATATTCTGTAATTCTGCTAAGAATATATATATCTTAAAGGCCTAATGGAGTAAACATCTGTAATCTTTCTTTGATAAGCCATTTCCCTCTTAGAGTCAAGGTCTGTCTCCATCTCAGACATATATTCCTCCTCACTGCTCAGTAGAAATAAGATAAGAGGTTACTGGCCCTCATGATGATCTACCTATATGCAAAGGCTGATCTTTGCCATTAATGTATTTGTTCATTTGTCCTGCAGAATATATTGAGCTCTTAATATTTTTCAGGCATTCTTTTTTTCCAATCTTCAATTTTAAGTGGATAGGAAATTTCATTTTTTTAAAAATGGTTGTACAGAATGTGAAGTTCAAGAATAAGAAAATACTAAATATTGGATATTTAGTATTTATAGATATTAAAATAATAAACAATCTAAATATTCTCTTATTCCTGAAACTCTTTAATTGGATCTTTTAAAATGATCTAAATGATATATGATCTAAAACTACCTTCAAAGCCTAGCAATTATGACAAAAGCTTCAGAACGTCAGGCAGAGAATGGAACACTTAATAAACAGTTATTCAAACAACCTCCCTGAAATTTAGTTCCTTGAATGGTGGTGTCTGCTGCTTGTGTTCCACGTGTCGTTTTTTAGCATGTAGTTTTGCCATTTTGTTCTCAATATGTCATTTTGAGGGGTGGGTGGGATTACGTGCATGAACACAGCCAGAACCACAGAGATTTTATTTTATGACCCAGAGTCTGGAGTTTTGCCTAACTTTCTTCCACAATCGTGTTATTTCAGGTGGAACCACCCCTGCGCAGTGGGAAGACATTACAGGAACCACACCCCTAACATTTGTCAATGAATGTGTTTCCTTTACAACTAATGTGTCTGCCAGGTAAGCTGTGCAGGCCAGAAAAGCCCATTGTACTCCCCCTCCCCCTCAAATTATTCCTGTTGTTGTTGTTTTATTTGGCTTCTTAATTCTTTAACAGTGATTATTATTTTTTTTTTAAGTAAGTTCAACATTTTCTTTCACCTTTTAAACTAGACCTACCAACAAATGTAATAGTGGCACTACTATAACAAAGTCTGAAAGTCAGATGAAAATCTAAGCAAAATGAGTGACTCTGCTTGGCCTGAATGATTGTGACTCTGGCTTTAGAAGCCACTGCTGTTTTTCCAGTTCAAAGGTCTTAGGAATGAGAAATTTCCTGTTGTCAACAAAATATCCTAAAATACTTTTTCTGTCTTTCTTTTTTCTTTCTTTCTATCTTTCTTTTCTTTTCTTTTTTTTTTTTTTTTTTTTGGCAGAGGGGTGCCGGGGATTGAACGTAGAGGCACTTGACCACTGAACCACATTCCCCAGCCCTATTTTGTTTTTTATTTAGAGACAGGGTCTCACTGAATTGCTTAGCACCTCGCTTTTGCTGAGGCTAGCTTTGAACTCATGATCCTCTTGCCTCAGCCTCTGGATCCAGTGGGATTACAGGCGTGTCCACCATGCCCAGTCTAAATTACTTTTTCAACAAAATAACAAAAGCACAAAGCCTGCCATGGTTTGCTTAAATGGCTTAGTGGTTTTAGAGTCTCTCTTGCATCCTAATACATTTGCATATTAGCTGTTGTTGTGTTGGATATCTTTAAAAAGCTGAAGCTATCTTTCTTATTTACAGGTTAACTCCATTTTTAATATCAGTTCCCATCTGAATAGTCTTTGTTAAGCCTCTTCACATTTCTTTAATTTGATATTATAATAATGCTGTGACTTAAGTAGGGCAAGAAGCATTTATGTCTATTTTAGGAAAACTGAAGTTGAGAGTAGTTAAAGCTTAAATTCCTATGGGGACAAGAAAAGATAAAAATGCATGAATTGTTAAGTAACAGTTCCAGCAATAGTCTTATAGTTCCTTCTCCAGAGGGCCCAACTATTTAGTTTCCTGCCCATGCTTTAGCATGTTCTGCCAGTCTGGCACCTGTACTCTAAGGCCCCAAGATTACCAGTTCTGAATGAGAGAGACAGACCAGAGGTACTAAAAGAATTCAGAAGAAGGTGCTGTACTAGTAGTTCCAGAGGATCTGAGAAGAGATTACCTTTGAAGTATGTGTCAGAACCTCACAGCCACATGAAATTGGATAAGAATATAAGATGAGTAAAAATGCAAAGACAAAATTCTCAGGGTGCATTGGGGGATAGAATAAGGATTGATATCATCTTGAACTCAGAAATAATGCTGGAATGTTGCTGGCAACACTCGTTTTAGAAGCCTTTAATAATGTAAAGAAATGAAGAGTCACTGTACAATTTGTACTTCTCAGTTAAAAAAATACCAAAAAAAAAAAGAAAGAAAAAGAAAAGAGTGCACAGCTGTGTCCAAAATGAAAATACTACAAGAACAACAATAAAACTAAAAAAATTGTTGTAGAAGAAATAAACTCTTTTGTGATAAGATGGGAGAAATAAATATATAAATTTAAAATACCACAAAATGACTGTCTTTGTAATAATAATTTAACTTGTATGTTATAAGAAACAGTGAGTATAGTTAGATTAGTAGAAAGAGGAAGGTAATTTTGTGTCCCTGCCATGAGCCGGGAACTACACTGAAGTTTAAAAACATTATGCCAACTGAAAATCCATAGAGACAGGAAGTAGAATAGAGTTTATCCTGGGCTAGAGTGAGGAGGAAAATGGGAAGTTATGGTTTAATGAATACAAAATTTTTATTATGTAAGAAACCTTTGGAAGGGTAGAAAGGACAAAATTGAGAAAATATCCATCTGATGGCCTCTACTTTCTTCTTCAAGTTCTCCGCCTTGCGGTAAGGGTGAAGCTCAAGGAGAGTCATAAAGGGCCAGCAACCTCGCTGTACTGGGAAAAATTATATCTGAGTAAAACTGCCAAACAGCACAGATTTATGAGAGTCTGGAAATCATAAAATCATGGAACCAGTAATTTATTCTATGATCCATTTGAATTCTATCCATTAATAATTAAAGCATTCAGGAGCCGAATTTTTAAATGGTTGAATTGATACAATCTTAGTTATTGGAGTGCTGCTTGGAAAAGAATAATGAGATGAAGAAACACAGCAATTGTTGTTGAAAAGCTTCAGGAAATGCAATGAAGACTAAGAGGGGAAATAGGAACTCATTCAGTGGGACCCCTATCAAATCTGAGGCTGGGCTTACACCACTGGAGAATTCTAAGACACCACAGGTGTGTTTCAGAGGATTGAATACATAGAATTGTTTCCAAGGAAGGAAAACACACAGTATTTAATAGTTGATCTTAGAAACCTGGTACAGCTCCCTTCCCCTTGCTCCCTCTGCCCTCCTCTCTATCCTGCCATCCTTGTTTCTTTCCCTTTCCTTCAGCTTCCTTTCATTATTCCTGCTCTCACCTTCTTCTTATTCCAAGAAGTACTTGTTGATTACTCTGATCATATTAATGGAACTGGTTTTTTTTTTTCAAGGGGTACACTTTAAATAATCGTTTTTATTTATTTTTCTAGGTTCTGGCTGATAGATTGTCGACAGATACAGGAATCCGTTACCTTTGCATCACAAGTGTACAGGGAAATTATCTGTGTACCTTACATGGCCAAATTTGTCGTGTTTGCCAAATCACATGACCCCATTGAAGCCAGATTGAGATGTTTCTGCATGACTGATGATAAAGTGGATAAGACCCTTGAACAACAAGAAAACTTCGCTGAAGTGGCCAGAAGCAGGGATGTGGAGGTACTGTATTAAAAATACAGATAATCTATGTTGCTGTTCTGTCATTAGACTTATATTTCAAATATAATATTATGAACAAAGTCATTAAAAAACATCAAGGTAAAATCAGCCATTTTCTGGGGCTGGGGATATAACTCAGTGGTGGAGCACTTGCCTACCATGCACAAGGCCCAGGTTGGATTTCCATCACTACAAATAAATAAAATCAGCTCTTTTCAGCCAATTGAGACCTGTCCTATAGAGATGATCTCAGTGAATGTGGGAAGATAAAAGGGTTTCTTTGAAGATTATTTGAAGAAAAACTATGAGTTATTGATAAACTCAAAATATGTGACTGTAGCAGTTGAGATTGTTTTAGTTTTCCTGGATGTTCTTTTTTATTTGAAATAAATAAATTAAGATTTCTTTTTTTAGTAAAGAAAACAGTCTGAGAATTTCTTCCTTTTGTGTAAATGTTCATATAGGATACCCAGGGCTTTTTCATATTACTTATTCTTATTTTAGAATTCTCCATCAGTTTGATGTCCAGTAATCTGACTCATTGTGATGTCAAAAATTAGCCAATTCGAATTTTAAACTTAAAAATTAAATATCTATTGGTTTGTGGTACAGTGATAGAAATGAGAGCATTAATGTTTCCTTGCATTTGAAGATTTCCATTACCAATAAGAAGAAAAAGTTCTATACCTTGTCACATATAAGACAAATTGTCATTTGGCAACGTAAAGATTATTATATGTGTATTTTAAGAATGTAAAACTCCAGGTAGTAACACTGCTGCTTTCTTTGTGTAAATAATAAACTATAATTGCATCTCTTTTGTTCTGTTATTTTTCTCCATTTCACCCAGGTATTAGAAGGAAAGCCCATCTACGTTGATTGCTTCGGCAACCTGGTGCCATTAACCAAGAGTGGCCAACACCACATATTCAGTTTTTTTGCCTTTAAAGAAAACAGACTTCCTCTCTTTGTCAAGGTAATGTATGCATGGAATTTTGTAATATATTTTATTCAAGATCAAGAAAAGAGTTGACTTCCTTCATAGTGGAGAATATTTGCCTTTCAATTATTCCCAGATTTTATTTTTTAAGTCTGTTTGTAAAATGTAATGGTTCTAGAAAATCAAATATTTTTATTTTTAGAGTTCAAAGTCAACTTTAAGTTTTAGTTATAGACCATATTTAAGGAGGAGAATAAGAATAAATAATAGCTGACTCATTAATTAGAAACACTGGCTACTCTTCAAAATTTGAGGGGGAGTCTATTTTTTAAAAAATAGACTAATGATTTTTAAATATTTAGACTTAAATTTTTAAAATATGAGTGAATTTCAGAAGTGTAAAAGAGTTCTGACAACTTTTTTGTTGTCAAAAAAAAGAGACCCAGAATCTCACTTAGGCTAATAAGAAATCATCCCAGATAGAGCTATTGATTTGATGTATTTTCATATATTCATCCAACAAACATTATGATGACAGGTCAGTGCACCATCAATGTGCTGCCTGTGTTTTATGAATGTCAATCCAAGTTAGGGCCTAGATTCCAATTCTAAAGAGGATCACAGCGTATGAATGACATTCATGAGATAAAACAAAACTAATAATTCCTCTCTACTCTGTTTGCTTATTTTCTTTCCTATTTCTCACAACTTATTTCACTATTCTAGATTTCTTAATGTTTAGTCCTCACAAGGCATAGGCTAGTCTCTGCTCCCTTCCCCCGACAGTCCTTCTTCAAGCTTTGACTTCCCAAACTGTTCATTAGCAATGACTCCTTTTGTTATTTTAACACCTCATGATTTTTCAAAACATGCATCTGCAAACCTGTTTAATAAATTTGCCGAAGATCTCTAAAGATTATCCATTATGCTACTTCTGCTTCTGTTGTTTTGCCTGATGAATGATAGGTTCTTAAAGACAACCTCATTATACAGTAGTGCTGAAAGGTAATGGACCCACTTAGTAAAGACATCTGTATAATTAAGCTAATATTTGATATTGTGGATGTGCAAAAGTCATCCAACAAGAAACCCAATACGAAAATGTTCTCCAAAGAGGTATAAGAATGACCAATAAGCACATGAAAAAAAATGTTCAACAAATTAGGGAAATGCACATCAAAAGCACAATAAGATACTACTTTATACCCATGAAATGGCTATTATTAAAATAAATCCTATCAAATAAATAAATGTTGGCAAGGATGTGGACCTTACTTACACTGTTGATGGGAATATAAAGTAATGTAGTCATTGTGTAAAACAGTATGATATTTTGTCAAAATATTAAGTACATATGATCCAGTAGTTTCATTTCCAGGTATGCTCCCAAAAGAACTGAAAGTGTTAATAGCACACCAGTGTTCTTAGCAGCATTTTCCACAATAGCCCCAAAGTGGAAACAACCCAAGTGGGTAGATAAATAGATGAAAAAACATACACACAAAAAGGTATTATTTAGCTTTTAAAATGAATGAAGTCCTGATACATGCTACAATATAGATGACACTTAAACAATATGCTAAATGAAATAAGTGACACAGAAGAACAAATATTGTATAGTTTTGCTATATGAGGTACTTAGAGTAGTCAAAATTCACAAAGACAGAAAATGCAAAGGTGGTTACCAGGAGCAGGGGGATGGAGGGAATGGGAAATTATTGTTTAATATACACAGAGTTTCAGTTTGGAAAGGTCGGCAAGTTCTGAATGAAGACGGGTGGGGTGGTAGTGCTTGGTTATACAACAATGTGAATGTACCAAATGCCACAGAATTAAAGATCTAAAAATGGTGAAACAATTAGTCTTATGTTATGAATGTATTATCACAGTAAAATATGAAATTCTGAAACTGCCATATGGATGAACCTTGAGAATATGCTAAGTAAAATAAAACAGAGAATATTGTATGACTCCACCATTACCAAGGAACTAGAATAGGCACATTCGCAGAGAAAGGAAGTAGAATAGAGGCTATCAGGGTGGAGGACTGGGAAGTTATTGTATAAGGGGGACAGTTTTATTGTAGGGTAATGAAAAGTTGTAGATAGTGGTGATGAACACACAGCTCTAGAATTGTGCTTCATCTGCTTACAATAGTAGCAATGGTAAATTTTATGTTATATCTTACCATGGTTTTTTAAAAAGCTTAATAAGTGATTGAGATCTTGTGTACAATATGGTGACAGTAGTTGATAATAATGTGTTGTATTTTGAAACTTCCCAAGAGAGGTCTTAAGTGTTTTCAAGACAAGAGGGACAATAACCAGATGAGGTGATAGGTATGTTAATGAGCTTGATTATAATAATTATTTAACAATACATAGATATCATAGATATATACATCAAATAATCACATTTGGGTACTTTAAATATATAAAAGTTTTATTTGTCAATCATACTTCATAAAACTGGATATAGCTAAATGTTTTTTAAAAAGTTATTCTAAATGAGTGTGGGGAGGAGGAAGACCTTTGAATTTTTACTGAGCATTAACAAATGAATTTTATTTTACCCCTTTAAATATTGCCTAAATGAAATAAATAGTACATGTTAAATATAGGTGAACAAAATGTTCTTGTTCAAGGTACGTGATACAACTCAGGAACCTTGCGGACGACTATCATTTATGAAGGAGCCCAAATCCACAAGAGGCCTGGTGCATCAAGCTATTTGTAACTTAAACATCACCCTGCCGATTTATATGAAGGTACGTAATGTTTGCTGTAGTGTTATTCAGACAGAGTAGAAACTGAATTCAAATCCTTTGAAATGAACAAAAATAAAGGCAGTGAATGTAAGCATATGTAACAATCACTTTTGTTAACCTGTTGAATTTAGGATTTTTCCATTCAAATAAAGGAAGAAGTATTTTCTCCTAACTTTGCATTAAATGTACTTTGATGAAAAATTTTATCAACATATTGAATATGGAAGAGAGAAATAGGGTATGAGTTTTGACATTTTGAACCAATTTTTTTAAAAAATAAAATGATTAGCTTTATTTCCATGTGCTGTCCTGAGACCACTCTAATGCAATTAGCCCTACCAAAATACTGGAGTCTCTTGGCTCTGCTTACAACCAATTCACATGTAGATAATACATTATTAAATTCAGGATAACCTCATGATATTTTATTTTTTGTTCAAATAATTACCATAATCTATCCTGTTTTAGGAGTAATAAATTAATTTTTCAATTATTTTAAGATGTCAGTATAAAAAATGTCCCTGTGCTACAAGAAATAACACTGGAAACACTGATGAAAAGAAAAAAAAAAATGACTCACTTCTGACACAAAGTCTACCTAGGCACTTTCTTCTCAAACCTTTTCCAGTTATATAAATCTTTAAGTACTCTGGTTACATCACATATGACAACTGAATTAGTTAAATGTTGTAAGTAACTTTTTAAAATTATTTTTAAGTTTTTCAAAAAAATTTTAAACCAATATCCCTTTTTAAATGGGAAGCTCCCAATGTCAATCTGTAGGTGGCTACAGTAGGTTGTCAGTGTGCACATTATAGATTGGGGAAGAGGATGGGTGGTGGCTGCTGAGAAGGAGGGATATATTTAAAATCCTAAGTCTTCACTCCACAAAACAAAGAATTTTCTTTCTTATTTTACCCACCGTGATTGTCGAATTATAAATTTTGGATAATTAATTATGTAAACCAAAATAACGTAGAGAAAAGCTAAAAGCATCCTATTTGACATTGTAAAGTATTATTAAATGACTAAAAAAATTAAAATATTTACATATGTAAATATACATGTTATTCCTCAAATTGGAATGTAGCATTGCTATATTGACCCAAATGAGTATAATCTAACTGTACTCCAGTGATGCAGAATGTACTCTTCAGATTGTGGTACTGAATATTGGTGAGTCACTGGAAGCAGAATGCCAGATAAGAACCATAAAAAAATATATTCAAGCCACCTGAGTGATACACAAAGATGAAGGAGCTTTATGTGATACAACATAAAGCTGTATCGCTAGACAGGAAAAAGGAAAAGAAAGGTAGGGGTGGGGAGCTCATGAAAATCAAAAGGAAATCAGTGGAGGAAATGTCCAGGCAGGTAGGGAGAAGTGCTAGGAAGTATATTGGCCAAATTATATTGTTATATTACATGCACGAACAAATATGTAATAACAAATTCCATCATTATGTATAACTATAATGCCCCCCCAAAACTGTGGAGAGACAAAAAAATAAAAAGATGAACAAACTTTGGTTTGCAGTAAGCTTTCAATAAGCTGTAAGAGAAAACATTGACTTGGTTTTGTATTAAGACATATCAGACACAGTTATTAATGCCATGATGGTCAAGAACAATTTTTTATTTACTAACTTATTTACTAATTCAGTTTTTTATATACTAATTTCAAAAAGGAGAAAATGTCAGCATTGCACATTTAAGATCTACTTTGGAATTTAATAGCATGCTATTATAATAAAACTCCTATATATTGCCTACGTATTAAAAATGTTTTCATCATCTGCGTACTCAAGGGTTTTTTTTTTTGACATTTTCAGTCAATCTCTGTGATGACTGGGATATCATCATCACTACTTGATGACCTAGCATCTGAAATTATTATATTTGTAATTTTTGTTCTTTTGTCTCGCAAATATACAGAATTAAATCAGTCCTCTTTGATTTTCTGTCTGCCTTCTGTAAACTTAATAAGAAAAAATAAGAGTATGCTGGTTCCAAGCTTGCCTGTTGATGTTTGTTGGCAGGGTATTTACTCTTCTCTTCTAAACACTCTACTCTTCCTTCTCTCTTTTTCCATCTTGCATGGCATGTTGGGGCGGCAAGGAGTCAGAGTCAGACCAAGAACAGGAGGAAGAGGTAATTTTATGATGGTGTCACTAATTAATGGCTGTGTCATTGCTACAATCACATGCGTTCTTAGAAGAGATAAACCAATGTTTTTAGTAATCAAGGGGACAGAATTTCATTTAAACTCTCTGAGCCTGTTTTCTCATCTTGTGGATTGACTTCAGAGGATAGTTAAGTTTCCCTATAAATTTCAGTCCTTTCTCTATGCCAAATGTACATTTCTCCAAAAGCTATTGAACTCAATGGTTCTCAAAGGTTAGTCTGAAGTTGCCATTTTATAGCAGCACTAAGGTATCACTTGCCTTTTTAATTCCTATACCCTACCAGGCCATAGAGCAGTACCCAGAGGCCATAAATATGTGATACCATAGTAATGGGGTGTATGCTTATATATTATTGGATCCTAGCATTTTCTCAGCTGTAATTTGTAATGCAGATATTTGTTTATGCATATCACATATAAACAAAAGTTCTTCCAGGAACTTCAATAATTTTTAGGAGTGTGGTTGTCCTAAGATCAATAAGTTTGAGAATGACTCAAACCAAAAACTTTTAGGAACATATAGTTCATTGATTACACTATAATAATGTTGTAATAGAGAACTATACACCAAACATTTCTCATAAAATATGATCTTTATCAAGTACTCCACGTGTGATCTCTCTTAACCACCCTATGAGGTGTGTACTATACCACAGATGAGGAAAACAAGTCTTAAGAAGTTACCCAGAATAAACAGCCATTTTATTATATCCATTTTAGTATTTAATTCAAATAGGTATTTGTCTTGTTTATAAAATGTGAAAATGTCCAAATATTGTAACAGAAATGAAACAAATCATTGGAAAACTCCTTATATTTACTTAAAAATGGCAGCTGATAGAAATAGGGAAATACTATTTATAAGACAATTGTAATAATTACTAGTTATGGTTTTTTATTTTTTATTTTTTTGGTACTCAGGATTGAACTCTAAGGTGCTTAATCACTGAGTCACATCCTCATCCCTTTTTTAATTTTTTATTTTGGGATGGGAGTCTTGCTAAATTGCTGAGGTCGGCCTTGATCTTGAGATTCTCCTGCCTCAGCCTAGGATTATAGGCATGCACCACCATGCTCAGCTACATTATTTTTAATATACTTGTTTCTTTTATAAAGGTTATTCTAATGCTTTGGAAACAAAAATATAAAGAAAAAATATAATTAATACCTTATACTCTTCAGCTTAACCTATAAGGCCTTGGTTCAGAGGATTCCCAGATTTCCCTTTGTCTGGTGTCTTGGCAGTGAAGTAGAACAGGAGGAAGGAATGTAGACTCGCTGCCTATTCCACATAGCCACACACACATATCAACCGATGACCGGGCTGAGATCATTCTTTCCCTAACTGCATATGCGCTTTCATGTCCTCAACTTCCTTCCTGTACACAGTGGCCGTGTCACCACTGTTATTGAAAATGGTACCTGCACATACTGAAAGAACAATAAAACCATGAAACCAACTTTGCTATGTTCACAAAGGAATTTTACCCATTGGATGTATGATTTTTTAAATTGAGTCTTTTCAGAAGCGAATCAGGACAATAGATCCGGTTCATATTCTTTTTAGGGTTTAGAATGCTGACTTATTTTTAATGACAGTTCCACTACCTCTGTGGGACCTATCACCCTGGCATACTGTTGGTTATTTTCTTCTTTTTTCCACTAAATTGACACATGTTGTTTAATGCCAACTCTACCCTTTGCCTGGCCTTTTTCCTAATATGTATTTCTCACACTGATCACAACCTGGGTCATAGCTCCCCAAGAATAATAATTAGGATTTTTTACCCCTAATATCTAGAAAAGAGATTTATGTTTTTCAAAGTTAAGATAAAAATCACTGAGACCCTCAGGGGAAAAAAAAAAAAAAAACTGTAGCAAACAACTCCAGCCTTCCAGCATGTGGTGTGGTCACCCCCATGTACATAATTACGAATAAGAGCTTATTATGCACATCAGGGGCTATAAGCAAAGATGCTATTTGTAACCATTCAATTTATGTTATGTTTTCTTTCAGATCGATATGACATCTGAAAAAAGTAAGATTTTTAAATAAAATTGAGTTTGTTTGAAAGCTGGCTACTATAAAAAGAAGCATGAGTTAAAAATGCAAGCTAGTTGTTATTACTAACCACTGTAATAATTATATTTTATATTATTAATCATTAATATATATTTATAAAAGCAGCTTGGCCAGTTAAATTACAAATATGCCTAATTTGTGAAGCTAATTAGCAGTAAAATGCAATGATTATTCATCTAAGCATTCACTTTCTTTTGACATCCCTGTTAACCCTGGTATGCTGTTGTGCTTGTTTAGAATGCCACCCACTGTTTTGTCCATTTGTTAGCCTAACATTATCATCTCATTATTTTTTAAGCATTGATATGACAGTATCACTTTTTATATAAAGCATCAGGGACTTCTATAGAGAGGGGTTTTTGTTGTTTTGTTTTGTTTTGTAGGCTGCACCCGCAAAAGTGATACTGTCTAATAGTTTTGAGCTGAAGCTAACTCCACTCACTCCATCCCTCCCTTGCACCCCTTACTGTGGTGAAGTGTAACTAAAATCCTTAGGCGGAGATCTGACAGACTTCTGTGAAAAGTTTCTGAAAAAAAGAGAAATTAGAAAACAACTAGGGGTCAGCAGTGCAACGATTGAAACCTCCTGGATGAAATCATGAATCACCACAATGGTTTATTATAGGGCTGATTTTAAATAATGATGCAAAATCCCAAACCTGACCCAGAACAGACAGAGCTGATTTTTGCAGACTTTAGAAGAGTTACCTTGAATTTATTTCAGCTTTATAATATTCAATTAGCATTTTAGTTTGTTGGCCTAATTCCAGTGGATACTCTAACTTCTTGTGTGGAAACTCAAGTTGAATTTAACTAGTTTCTTTCTTTTATGCCCCAAATGCTTTAGAAAAAGATACTAATTTTTAATGTTTACTGATTTTAAGATTTACATTGATTTACTTTATTTTGGATGATAGTCCCAAAAGGAGAAAACTCAGAGCCATGTTCAATATGGTCACTTGGCCCTATACTATATCTGTGGGCTTTTTTTTTTTTTTAACTGCTAGCACAATATAATTTACTACTAAATTCTTGGAATGGCTTTAAGTGAGACTTACCCTTATGTTAAATCATTATTCAAAACTAGAATATTTGAGCCTCTGGATGTGGTTTAAATAACTGAACAACTCTGTATTGATATAAATTATCTTGATATATTATGCAGATTCACATGTCATATTGCCTTACCAAATAGAAATTCCTCCAAGAGAAGGCACTTTTGTTTCAATGACATATTATTGTTGCCTTCATTGACTCCTTTTTTTTTTTTTAAAGGTGATTTTATTTTTTCCTCTCCTATTCAGGACTATTGTGTTTATTTAAATGACCCTATTTTTTGTTCCTGTGTACAACCTAGTAGGAATCAAAATTTTATCTATCTGACTCAGTTGTTGCAAAAGAAGAAAAAAAAATGTAACCATGCTGTTAGAAAGCCCTGGGTTTTCCTGAAGAACTCCTAGATGTAGTGAATGTTTTGCAAATCTCAGATATACACTCAATACTGAGTTTTGTTTTAGTTTAAAGACAACCACTGAATAGTCTTCGTGTAGGTACAAAATCATCTTCAAAGAAGGTCTCTGTTGAAGGGTCACTTTCCTAGAGTCTTTTCAGGATTAAATCCTAGAGGTTTGACCAACCCTTCCTCCTCACCATTAATGATGGTGGGCCCCTACAATCTGTGCTTCAAATACACTTCGTTCAGCATTTGTTGTAGGGAAACGAATATCCTTCACCACAGTAACGTTTTACATATTCGTTCTAATTCCTCACCATCCTCCTGCCTGTGCTTTCCCGCAAGGCTGCCTCTCCCAGCAGTTTTACTCCACCTTTGCTTTGCATGGAAATAACTTGGCTTACATAAACTGTGCGTGTGTCCCGTGTGACTGTCTCTGATTTGGGTTGCCATGCCTCACATTTTAACTCTGGACTCACATATACGTTTGATCACAGTGGTTTTTTGGTTTGGTTTGGTTTTTCTGTTGTTTTTCTTTCCTTTCCTTTATTTCCCTCCTTGGTCTGTCAGTTCCGTGTCTAAACAAGGAGGTTGCTCCAAGGAAAGAACCATGCCTCTTAGCAGAAGACTGTTTGTTCCATTGTTAGGTGTGAATTTCCCTTAGATGAAATGCCAGTTTGCAGCCAATTCAGATGTTTTTCTATCATCGTTGTGTATTGGCAGAACTAAACATGCTGAATTCCAGAGATACATGATTTAAAAAACGTATGTGCACCATTGGACGCGTTCATTCTGAGTTTGCTACTGCTGGCTTTCACCTAGAGGAAATCAACTCTCTGCAATTTCTAATGCTTTTTTTTTTCTTATTTTTTTTCCACATGGTATTTTTCTTTTCTTTCTTTTTTTTTTTTTCCGACATTGATCTGTAACATCTGAACAATCTTGAGATACCTCTGTGTAATTTCACTGCGTTGTTTCTTTGTTTTGATTTGTGATGGTTTTTTTGTGAGTGTCTCGGTTATTTGTGATAGCTTTGTTGTATGTGTGGATGTGCTACAAGTGAGAAAATTAAGCAAGTTATTTCCTGCTCATTTTTCCTTTTCAGTTTTTTTTTTTTTTTCGTTAGCCTTGCTTTGCTCTTGTACCTTGAGACCTTGTGGATCCACCATCCCCAGCCCATTCTGTTGCCCCTCCCACCACGGCAGGAAAAAGACACTGTGTCGTTTCAAAGTCCTGATTTACATTTGCCAATATCTTTTTTGATTTCCATTTTACTTTCAATGTTTTTCATTCACATCAAAGATGATGAGACAGAATCTACAGAAACATCTGTCCTGAAAAGTCACCTGGTTAATGAAGTTCCTGTCCTAGCCAGTCCGGACTTGCTCTCTGAAGTTTCTGAGATGAAACAAGATCTGATCAAAATGACCGCCATCTTGACCACAGATGTGTCTGATAAGGCAGGTTCTATTAAAGTGAAGGAGCTGGTGAAGGCTGCGGAGGAAGAGCCAGGAGAGCCCTTTGAAATTGTGGAAAGAGTCAAAGAGGATTTAGAGAAAGTGAATGAAATCTTGAGAAGCGGAACCTGCTCCAGAGAGGAAAGCAGTGTGCAGAGCTCTGCTCAGTCTGAGAAAGAACTAGTGGAGGAAGGATGGGTTATTGTCAGTGATGAGGAAATAGAAGAGGCCAGACAAAAAGCACCGTTAGAAATCACTGAATATCCATGTGTAGAAGTTAGACTAGAGAAAGAGACCAAAGCCCAAGTAGAGAAAGATGACACTGGGTTAGTGAACTACCTTGTTGAGGACCTCAATTCCTATGTGTCTCCTCCTGGAGAGAAGCCACAGACAGGTCACGATGTGGCCAGGGAGAAAAGTGAGGCTCCCTCTGTTGGCAAAAGCTCGGAGAAAGAAGGGAAGGCTGCACCCGCCGATGAGAAACAGGGCCTGCAGAAACCGCACAAACCAACCCTGGGAATAAAGAAGCCTGTGAGAAGGAAATTAAAAGAAAAGCAGAAACAGAAAGAGGAAAGCATAAACGCAAGTGAAGACAAATCAGAAGTTAAAAAAGGTAGTTCGGAAGAGTCACTAGATGAAGATGCAGGTCTGGCCCCAGACTCTCTTCCCACTGTGAAGGCCACCTCTCCTCTGATAGAAGAAACTCCCATTGGTTCCATTAAGGATAAAGTAAAGGCCCTTCAGAAGCGAGTGGAAGATGAACAGAAAGGTCGAAGCAAGTTGCCCATCAGAGTCAAAGGCAAAGAGGATGTGCCCAAGAAGACCACTCACAGGACGCATCCAACGGCATCGCCTTCTCTGAAGTCAGAGAGACATGCCCCAGCGTCTCCCTCCCCTAGAACAGACAGGCACTCTCCCCTGTCCTCCTCTGCGAAAAACGAAAGGCATCCTCCAGTGTCACCATCCAGCAAAACCGAGAAACACTCACCTGTGTCACCCTCAGCCAAAACCGAAAGACATTCACCTGTGTTGTCATCAGGTAAAACTGAGAAACACTCACCTGTATCTCCCTCCACAAAAGCTGAAAGGCACTCGCCTGTGTCATCCACAAAGACAGAAAGACACCCACCTGTTTCTCCTTCCACCAAAACAGACAAGCGTCCACCTGTGTCACCTTCCGGGAGAACCGAGAAACATCCTCCAGTGTCACCTGGGAGAACGGAAAAACGCTTGCCCGTTTCACCCTCTGGAAGAACAGAGAAGCACCCACCTGTGTCAACCGCTGGGAAAACAGAGAAGCACCTCCCTGTGTCACCTTCTGGGAAAACAGAAAAGCAGCCACCTGTGTCCCCCACCTCAAAAACAGAAAGAATTGAGGAAACCATGTCTGTTCGGGAGTTGATGAAAGCTTTCCAGTCAGGTCAGGACCCATCTAAACATAAAACTGGACTCTTTGAACATAAATCAGCAAAACAGAAACCCTCCCAAGAGAAAGGTAAAG
The DNA here is from genome assembly GCF_045843805.1 of Urocitellus parryii. NCBI lineage: Eukaryota > Metazoa > Chordata > Mammalia > Rodentia > Sciuridae > Urocitellus > Urocitellus parryii. The sequence goes on from NC_135540.1 coordinate 59,165,686, forward strand.
CTGCTCGAGTAGAAAAAGAAAAGGGGCAGACAGCAACCCTGAAGGAAACACAGAGAACAGAGACTCAGACCATCAAAAGAGGCCAGAGATTCCTAGTCACAGGAGCTTCCGAATCCAGGAGGGGGGTCCGGACCTCCTCGATAGGATTTAAGAAGGAGGATGCAGTTGGAGAAAAGGAGAAAGCACCCAGTCCCAAAACACCGGAACCCGTTCACTCAGCCCCTGAAGAAGAAAGCCATAGAGAGAGTGAAGTTCCCAAAGAAAAAATGGTGGATGAGCAGGGAGACATGGACCTCCAGATCAGCCCAGACAGGAAAACCTCCACTGACTTTTCTGATGTCATTAAGCAAGAATTGGAAGACAATGACAAATACCAGCAATTCCGGATGAGTGAAGGGACCGAAAAGGTGCAGCTTCACTTAGACCAGGTCCTCACTAGCCCTTTCAATACAACCTTTCCACTAGATTACATGAAGGATGAATTCCTTCCGGCTCTGTCTCTGCAGAGTGGTGCTTTGGATGCCAGTTCTGAAAGCCTAAAACAGGAAGGGATAGCAGGCTCTCCATGTGGCAGCCTGATGGAGGGGACCCCTCAGATTAGTTCAGAAGAGAGCTATAAGCATGAGGGCCTAGCAGAGACCCCTGAGACAAGCCCAGAGAGCCTTTCTTTCTCACCAAAGAAAAGTGAGGAGCAGATTGGGGAAACCCAGGAAACCAAGTTAGACACGCCCCCAGAAACACATTCAGGAGAAGAACATCACCCCACCAAAGACATTACTGATGGTTCTGAAGAGCAAGGTGCTGCAGTCACTGAGGGCTCAGAGCCCTCTACTGAGTGCTTTCAGAAGGTGACCACCCCAGACCCTTCCAAAGACATAAGCCCCCAACCAGAAGGCAGCAGCAGTGTATCGTTAGCAACAGAAACACCCAAGGCATTGACGGATGAAAGTCAGCTTACACTTGATAGTTCAGCTCACAAGACTCCAACTGATGGTGAGGCTCGGAAATCTCCAGATGAGACAAAGTCCTCACCTCTGACTGATGCATCTGTAAAGACAGACACAGGAATTGCATCGAAGCCTCAGGGAGGCATTAGAAGTCCCCAAGGGTTGGAACTTGCACTCCCTAGCCGTGACAGTGAGGTCCTCAGCCCAATGGCTGATGAATCATTAGCAGTCAGCCACAAAGACTCTCTGGAAGCCAGCCCTGTTCTGGAAGATAACTCCTCACACAAGACTCCCGATTCTCTGGAGCCAAGTCCTCTGAAAGAATCCCCCTGTCGGGACTCTCTCGAAAGCAGCCCCGTGGAACCAAAGATGAAGGCAGGAATTCTTCCAAGTCACTTTCCTCTTCCTTCAGCTGTCACCAAAACAGAACTCGTTACGGAAGTGGCCTCCATGAGGTCCCGGTTGCTCCGAGACCCCGACGGCAGTGCTGAAGATGACAGTCTTGAGCAGACGTCACTCATGGAGAGCTCAGGGAAGAGCCCTCTTTCTCCTGACACCCCCAGCTCTGAAGAAGTTAGCTATGAGGTCACACCCAAAGCTGCAGATACAAGTACACCCAAACCAGCTGTGATTCATGAATGTGCAGAGGAGGATGACTCAGAAAACGGGGAGAAAAAGAGGTTCACACCTGAAGAGGAAATGTTCAAAATGGTAACCAAAATTAAAATGTTTGATGAACTTGAACAAGAAGCCAAGCAGAAAAGGGACTACAAAAAAGAACCCAAACAAGAGGAATCTTCCTCATCCTCTGACCCAGATGCAGACTGCTCAGCAGATGTGGATGAACCAAAACAGGTGGACGAACCAAAACAGGTGGGTGAGCCAAAACAGGTGGACGAACCAAAACAGGTGGGTGAGCCAAAACAGGTGGATGAGCCAAAACAGGTGGGTGAGCCAAAACAGGTGGATGAACCAAAACAGATGGAGAACATGGCAGGTGAAAGCCATGTCCCCGTGTTGGTGACTTCTGAGAGCAGAAAGGCTTCTTCCTCTTCAGACAGTGAACCTGAATTGACGCAGCTGAAGAAAGGTGCTGACTCTGGCCTTTTACCAGAACCAGTTATTCGAGTGCAGCCTCCTTCCCCACTCCCATCCAGCATAGACTCCAATTCTAGTCCAGAAGAGGTGCAGTTCCAGCCTATAGTTTCCAAACAATATACTTTCAAGATGAATGAAGATACTCAGGAAGAGCCAGGTAACTCAGAAGAAGAAAAAGACTGTGAATCCCCTTTAGCTGAAGACAGTCACCCTTTTTCCACGGATGATGCAGATAGAACTTATGATGATCTAAGCAGAGACACTGATCAGCCAAAAGTCTGTGATGGCCATGGATGTGAGGCTGTGAGTCCTACCTGCTCAACCACCCCTATCTCTTCAGGTCTCCAGAATTCTGCTGGTGATGATGTCGATGAGCAGTTAGTCACCCACAAGGAATCATTCGCTCCCCAAGATACTCATGAAAATGACACAGGAGAAGAGCTTGATGCTCCTGCTGTGAAATCGCCACAGGGAGAATGCCCCAGTGAAAACTGTTCTTCTTTGTCCCCTCTGCCTCATTGTCCCGAATCTGAAGGAAAGGAATTAGATGATGATCTATCCTCCGCATCTTCCACAACAAAAGTGGAGGTCACAAAAACGGATGAAACATTGGAGAATATACCAAAGGACTGTTCTACTCAAGAGAACACTATTACCACTCAAACAGATAGGTTTCCCATGGACGTTCCAGTTTCCGACCTAGCTGAGACTGGTGAAATCTACGATCCACATGTCATAAGCCCTTATGAAAATGTTCCTACCCAATCTTTTTTCTCTAGTGAAGAAAGCAAAACCCAAACAGGCACAAGTCACACCTCAAGTGATTACTCTTCTGAAGTATACTCTGTGACTACATCCTCTGTTGAAGATGTATTAGTAACGAGCTCCTCTAGTACAACTGTTTCCAGCAAAGAATCTAATCTTGAGGGACAGAACCTAGAAATCGAATCTAGGCAAGAAAGTACCTTGTGGGAAATGCAATCAGATAGAGCCTCCTCTTTAGAGCCTGGTGTACCAAGTACACCAGCAGTCATTAGTGAACAAATAAGCAAAGTCATCATCACAAAAACTGATGTGGATTCTGATTCCTGGAGTGAAATTCGTGAAGATGATGAAGCCTTTGAAGCTCGAGTGAAAGAGGAAGAACAGAAGATATTTGGCCTGATGGTGGACAGACAATCTCAGGGTACTACCCCTGACACCACTCCTGCTAGGACCCCAACCGAAGAGGGGACCCCAACGAGTGAGCAAAATCCATTTCTCTTTCAGGAAGGAAAATTGTTTGAGATGACCCGAAGTGGGGCCATTGATATGACCAAAAGGTCCTATGCGGATGAAAGTTTTCACTTTTTCCAAATTGGGCAAGAATCTGGGGATGACACTCTCTCTGAAGACATGAAAGAAGGGGTCACTGGAGCTGAGCCCCAACAGCTGGAGTCAACAGCTGAGTCACTAGCACTTTCAGAATCAAAGGAAACGGTGGACGATGAAGGCGAATTACTTCCAGATGACTTGAGCGAGGAAGTAGAGGAAATATCTGCTTCAGATACTCACCTTAACTCCCAAATGGGAATTTCAGTTTGCATGGAACCATCCACAAAAGAGGCCATTGCTACAGGGGCTGAGGACCTCCCCACCATGCAAAGGGGTGATACACCTTCTCTGTCCAATGTGAAGCAGACACCTTGCTCTGACTCTCCAGAACCAGTTGTACAAGTTCAGTTAGATTTTTCCACAGTCACCAGGTCCGTATATTCAGATCGGGATGATGATTCCCCCGATTCTTCCCCGGAGGAACAGAAATCAGTGATCGAAATCCCAACTGCACCCATGGAGAATGTGCCTTCCACTGAAAGCAAATCCAAAATTCCTGTAAGGACTATCCCCACTTCAATCCCAGAGCCTCCATCTGTAGAGGATGAGAGTACGTTTTCTGAAGATGTTCTATCTAGTCTGGATGAGGAAAGTAAGGAGGAGGAAGCAAAACCAAAGTCCAAAATCCCCATCAAAGCACCCATCCAAAGAGTGGAGCAGTCGCTCTCACACCTAGGTGCATCTCTTCAGCAGTCAGTTGCTCCTCAGGGACAGGATGTGACAAGCAGAGCACCAGATAACAGAAGCCAATCCGAATCTGATGTTAGTCCAGAGGACTCAAAGACCAAATGCCCAGTGAAGGCCAGAAGTGATACTGAGACAGAAACAGAGAGCAGAGAGGGGGCAGAGGAGCTTGAGTTAGAATCAGAAGAAGGGGCCACAGGACCAAAGATATTTGCGTCCCGTTTGCCAGTTAAGAGCAGAAGCACCACATCATCCTGCAGGGGGGGCATGAGCCCCACAAAAGAAAGTAAGGAGCATTTCTTTGACCTTTACAGGAACTCCATAGAATTCTTTGAGGAGATTAGCGATGAGGCTTCCAAATTGGTGGATAGACTTACACAGTCAGAAAGGGAGCAGGAATTAGTTTCAGACGATGAAAGTAGTAGTGCCCTGGAAGTTTCAGTTATTGAAAATCTGCCACCTGTTGAGACCGAGCACTCAGTTCCTGAGGACATCTTTGACACAAGGCCCATTTGGGATGAGTCCATTGAGACTCTGATTGAACGCATCCCTGATGAAAATGGCCATGACCATGCTGAAGGTATTTGATAGCCACTGGGATTCCCTGTGCTACGCATGTCATAAATTTGATAGTTTTTTTTTTTATACCTTTGTTTTATTTGGTGATTTGTGTCTCATTTTCTTTAAGCTTTCTGTAGTGGTTAATGTGTTTGTGTAAGCCCTTTGTGTTTTGTGCTTTCTCTGTATACTCTTGTCTATGAAAACAATCTCAAGATTGAGTAATGAGAATGCTTATGGAAAACATAAACATATCCAGGCAATGAACTTGCCTTTCTTTATTTGCTGCACGTAAGGCCATGCAAGCTTTGAGTTTTGTTGTTCTGAAGTACCCAGGCTTAGCCTCGAATTAAGCACTTTTGCTATTGTGCATGAACATTTGGATTTTTGTTTCATGATATGAGGACTCACAACTGTTTTTTTTTCTTTGAATACTTCGCAATAATTTATACTTACAATTTTGTAATTATTAGGAAGCCATTTGCTCAAGAAGATTTCACATATCCAAAAATTCCAATTGTTGTGGATCTGTTTTTAATGCAGAAAGGTGGGATTTCAAATACATTGGTAAACACTTTAAGCAAACAAATATAAGGTAAAAATATGCTTTTCATTTACGTGGTAGATGAATGGAGAATGTACTCGGAAAAGATGCAGCAGACAACAAAAACTCAAACTTTGCACCATTTAAGTTGACTGTGAGGGAATGATGGCTCTTTGAATTGTAAAAATGGAAACCACAGATGGCTTTGAGAAGTAGCCTCTGGTCTTCCAATATCTCTACAATGAAGACTATTATTCTTAAATTTGGCTTATAAAAAATTTCATGGTACCATGGTCTAAAATGCTGCCCATCAATACATGGAATTTTAAAATAAATGGGAAAATTATAAATTAAGTAAGATATGAGCTTTCTTGATAGCAAGCAGGCAGAAATTTGTCCCAAAGACATATATGCATACCAATCCAACAAACACGAACAAATGCATTTTCTTTTTTCCTCTCCTCTTCCGAGGTCATAGGGACCAAGGTAAATGTTATTTCTGGCCACACTGGATAAATCAGGATGGTCTGAGCAAGCCATGACCAAGATCTCTTGCAAATTTATGATGAGATTTCTTTCAGCAAGACCTGGAAGTGGCTGATGCCTCCATGAATAATACTAGATGGTTCTAGCCAATTATTCTACTTCTGCATCCCATTTATGATTACTCTGGTGTTTCTTGAGTAAAGCAGATTGTCTTCTGGTGGGCAGTATTCACTCAGATAATTTAAAAGAAAAGTCCTAAAATGACTATAAATTGACAGTTTATAGAATTTTCCAGTAAGTAGTCTTGATTAAAGAGATATGGAAGCAGATGGTTTTCATGAATCATATTAGATTTATTCCCCATTTCACCCCAGATATCAGACAAACACACAACTTAATATGATCCAAATTGGAATAGGTAATATGTGCTATCAAATATTTGGACAAGTAACTTCCTTCCTTTGGATGGTCGGCACATCGTTGTTCCTCCCCTATCATAGACAACCTTTGGCCCTTCTGTCTTTGACCTTCTGTAGATCCACAGGATGAGCAGGAACGGATTGAGGAGAGGCTGGCTTACATTGCTGATCATCTTGGCTTCAGCTGGACAGGTAAAACCAGGGTGACCTTTTTATTTTTTTTCCTGCAGAAAGCCTGCTTAGTTTAAATGATACAGGTGCAGTAACTAAGTGAGAATGGTCTTTTCCTCCTCCTTTTTCTTGAGAAAGACCACATGAAATAGTGAAAAGAACAATAAACTATGAATTAAAAATCCAGCTTCTGTATTGGCAAGGCAGGTTTTTCTCTGAAATTTGGAATGACTTTAGATTTGAAGATCAAATGATTTTATATGATTTTCATAAAATTTAATTTGAGATTTAACTAGGGCTTCTTCTTTTAGATAGTTTGTGTCAGGTATCTTCAGAGTAAAGGCACTAAAATTTGTTTGGGGTGAATATTGCAACATATATGAATGAGATGTTTCAATAACTTTTTTGAAAAATGGAAATGTTTAAGTATAGAAATGGTATGTTAAATAATTTACTAAGAGAGTAAATTATTAAATCAGTGTGGTTTATTTAAAAATCATGATTCATAGATTTTAAAATGATATGCTTTCATCTACTTGTGATTTACTACATTATAGCAGAATTATATAGTTTGTTCCTTCATTCCTTTCTGCCTTCCTTCCATTCTTCCTAAAATCTGTTTTGATTTCCTTTTATGTCATTTGTGACTACTTCATTGAGACAAACAGTATAAAGTTAATATTCTTCTTTCAATTACTTAAAGATTTGCTAATGAATAGGATTGCTAATGAATAGGATTCCATGTGCTAATAATCGATCATTTAAAATAAATAACTGGAAATGGGAAATAGCATTGCCTCATTTTAAACCGTTTTAAAGTAATTTTAAATACTGATCAGCCTTATTTAATTGGAAAATTTAGAGGAAGGTATATGTTATCAAATTGTCCCTGATTGATTTATTAGATAGGTAACATTCAATTTTTTTGTTGTTTAAATAAATATGCATATGTTTGGTGAAAGTTCAAGCCTTTATATCATCATATAGAAAGATATAAAATGAAAAGTAAGTATGTCTCTCACACCTACTCCTGGTCTTCTAGCCCCAAGTCTCAACAGTAACTGTTAACACTTTCTCATGTTTTCAGAAAAAAAAAATACAATGCCTATATATATGCCTACCATTTAAAAGTTAGCAAAATTTTGTAAATTTTGCTTACTAATACTCCTTAGAAATTTTCCGGTAGCATACATGAGCAGCAGCATAGACATACCTGTTATATTTTTAAAATAGTTTTCTAATTCTATTGCATGGGCATCCATCATTTTATCAATAGCCTTTGTTAATGGAATTTAGGTTGTTCCCTCTTACTGGCAATAAATATTCTTGTATATTGGTATATTTTTAGGAGAATGCCTATAGAGTATGTCCTTAGAAGTAGAATTGTTGTGTCACAGATAATTTTTATTTTAAATGGTATTATCAAAATGATAATAGAAGCCATCCCTTGTGCACACACCACTACCACACACCCACACAGTCATGCAAAAGCACCCATATAGATGAATATGGTAGAATTTTAAGGAAAGCATTGTGGCTTTTTCCCTGGGAAAACTAATGCTTTCCATACCTGCTGAGGGCCATTATTATTCATATAACATGAAATCAAAGGAAGAATTTTATCCTACCCCTATAGTTTAGACAAAGCTATTTATATTTATATTAGACAAAGCTAGGTATTTATATCTAAGTACCCAGAAACAGGATTTATAGTACTTAAAATATCACCCAGGATGATTAAAAATGAGAAGTAGTCTATTTCTCCCGCTTTCCCGCATTTATTTTCTATTACTTTGGTAAGAGCATTAGTATTAATGGTCTCCTCTGCACTTTTGGAATCAAATGAACCTAAGTTATACACATTTTATTATCACTGCTTCATATCTGCTATTTCTACCATGGCAATGATCAATTTCATACCCAGTTTTAAGGAAAGACCCATAATCAGGAGTAGAAAAGCAAAGAAATATGAATCACTTCTACTGTGCAGAAATAAAAGAACCCAAATATAGCACCCACAAAAGCACATGTATAAAATCACAAAGCAAGGTATAGATATTCAAACTGTGAAGTCAGTGTGTTTACAAAGTAGTACCTTCTCCTCTAGAACTGGCAAGAGAATTGGATTTCACTGAAGAGCAAATTCATCAAATTCGAATTGAGAACCCCAACTCCCTTCAGGACCAGAGTCATGCACTGTTGAAGTACTGGCTGGAAAGGGATGGGAAACATGCTACTGGTAGGTACAGAATTCTAAGTAAAAACTATTAGGCTAAAAGTGGAAATCCTGGGGCTGGGGTTGTGGCTCAGTGGCCATCAACATTTAAAAAAAAAAAAAAAAAGTGGAAATGCCTGTTCAACAACCCCATTCTTGCAAATTTGGTAAGACAATTAATTAACAAATACCATCCATTTGAAGTACTAACAATGAATGAGAACAAACTGTTGCCCTTTCTAAAACATGCATGTGGCATAAAATATCTTGCATTTCATTCCTGTGATTAATGGGAAATGACACCAGCACTAGCTGACAACAGGGATATTATTCAAGTCTTAAAATTATCCAAATATTGGTATGGGATATAGTTTATTTATTGTTTTATTAGTAGCATGCTCAGTTCCTGCTTCCTTTATTCCTAAATAACGTAAGTAGGGAGAAATATTAAGTACTTTTTTAATGTTATAATTCCTATGTGATATTCTGACCACATGGAGTAAAATGGGAGTGATATGGACCAGAGGTGCTTCTCATCCTTTAGCTGGGCTAAATTTGTCACTTCCTTTAATGTCTCCCTGCAGATCTACCTTGAGACCTCTATACATATCATTTCTTCTGTCTATATGCTTTTTAGTAGCACTGACATATTTAGCAAATAATAAAAGTAAATTTATTTAAATTTAAATTTCTGATAATTAGTTTACACTGAGTTGGTATAAATCCATCCCATGCAGTATTTTGGATAAACTTGTACCAAAAAAGTATTTTACCTGCAACTCAGATTGGACGGGGTGTCCCATATGTTATCGTCAACTCTACTTTTAGGGCTTGTGCCTAGGCTAAACCATCTTTTTTGTGTGCATGCCTCTCTGTTTGCTTTTTACCAAAGACACTTAATTAATCTTTGGCTGTTTCCTATGCAAATATCAGAAATGTAGTCAGAAATTAAATGAAAGAGATTTTAAAAAGAATAACCTCTCATATACAATAAGTGGATTTTCTCTACTATCTTAGATACCAACCTCATTGAATGTCTTACCAAGATCAACCGAATGGATATTGTTCACCTCATGGAGACCAGCACAGAACCTCTCCAGGAGCGCATCAGTCATAGCTATGCAGAGATTGAGCAGACCATTACACTGGACCATAGTGAAGGTAAAACACTGTGTATGTTGGCGGTAGAGGTATTGGATTAGGTATTGGATCTACTCCTCTCTCTCTCTCTCTCTCTTCATTTTTTGTTGTTAATTTGTTCATAATTTGTTCTTTTTAGATATATTTATGATAGTAGAGTATATTTTGACATATGTACATGGAGTATAACTTATTCTAATTATGATCCCATTCTTGTGGCTGTACATGATATGGATTACAGTCATCCATTGATATATGAACATAAGGTTATGTCTGGTTCATTCTGCTGTCTTTCCTTTTAGAAGATAGACCACGGCCTTTGGGGATCATTCATTTCCTTGTTACTTCAACTTTGCTGCCTGTTTAACACCCCCCTCTCCAACACCTCATACACACTGTTCATTCTTTGTTTTTGTGCCATCATGGGTGACCCATTCAATTTACTTTCCTCGGTTCCTTGATGGCATTTTTGAAACTAGTCTTCCTCAGACACTAAATTCTATTCTCACAACCTAGAGTGTATCATGACCAATAACTGTTGTACTTCTGAGAAGCACACTACTTGAACCATTATACTTCACTTTTTCTTTCACCTCCACACCAACAATTCTTCAGACCCACTGGGACCTCCAGGCTTTGGCCCTACCGCCTTTTGAAAATTAAAGTTTCTTGAATTTATTGTCATTCCTTTGCCTGCTCAATCTCTTATCTCTATTTTATACCTTTTCTTCTTCCTTCAGACCTCCAATACTTCTCCTTATTTATTCCCAGCTGATACCCACACTTCAGATTTCTTAGAAAGATAGGTTATAGGAAAATGTCGGTATTTTTCCATCCCAAGATCCATCAAGAGGAGTGCATCATGACGCACATTATACCTTCTCTCCTCTTACAGTGGATTAAATTTCCTTGCTTTTCTAAAGCCACTATTTTTTTCTTTTGTCCTGGATTTGATTTCCTTTTACCCAACGAAGGACTTTACTCCTGCAAGTACTATTCTGCTCCCTGCAACTGGACTATGTCCAACTGCATTAAACCATGTTTTAACAGGTCTGTTCTTAAAAAAACAAAGCAAATGGGGCTGGAGCTGTGGCTTAGTGGTAGCGCACTTGCCTGGCTTGTGTGAGGCACTGGGTTTGGTTCTCAGCACCACATATAAATAAATAAAATAAAGGTCTATCAAAAACTAAGAAAAAATATTTTCAAAAAATCAAATAACTCCTTTCACCCTAGATTCCCCTCTATATTTCTCCATCCATTTTATAGGAAATTTCTTCAAAAGAGCAGTCTGATTTTCCTGTCTCTCCTTCTCTTCCCACTCTCTCACGAACTGTTTCTATAATCCACTCCAGACCAATTGTTTCTCATTGCAAAATTCAATGGGAAATTCTAAGTGTTCGATTACTTTATCCTTTAGTAACCTGTGCACAAATAATTAATTCCTTTTTGTTCTCTTTGCTGCTACCTGAGCACCTCCAGCATTCTGCTTCTTCAGGGTCCTGGTGCTTTCTGTCTCCTCCAACCTGGATCCACAGAACCTTTTCTCTCTCACTTTTCTTTGGGTCACTGCTCAGATATCACCTCCTAGGGGGAGTCTTTCCTGCCTCGTCTATCTAAAATAGCAGCCCTATTTGTTCTATTCTTTACCCTGGTTTGCTTTCTCCTAACATTTATCATATGTACAGATCTACAGAAATAGAAGTTCAGTAAGGGCAAAAGCAGCCTTTTCTGTCTTGTTAAAATCTGCAAGATTATCCAGCCTCTCCACAGCCCCCACTACATAGTTCATCTTCAATATACATTTGTTGAGCAAACAAATAAATAGGTGAATGTCATTCACTCCTCTGCTAAAACTTTTTCAATGACTCTTCATTGCCTTGAGTAGCATGAAATGCCTTAGCCTGGCATAAGACTCTACAAAAAAAAAAAAAGACACCCTACTAACCACAGAGTGTTGTGGTGAGTATTAAACAAGTTAATACTTACAAAGCACTGAATTAATATTCAGAATGTATTAGTAATTTACTATTATTAATTCGTACTCTTTTTTCAGCTAGATTCTATGCCTTGACTACATGGTGAATGTCTATTTATCATAAGTATTTCAAACATTACCTCTTCTGTATTTCCTTTCCAACTTCTCAGATGCTGAGACGAGGATAGTGCTCCCATATTTAGTGACTGCCAGCTGTGGCCCTGTCACTCTGCATTTGAAATGACTTCTCCTCCCTTTATGTGATCAACCCCTTGATCTTATTCATCTTTCTAACCCATGGGCCTATCTCAGGACATGGCACATCATAGCTACTTAATAAATGCACATTTAGTATAAATGAGTTTTGATTAACCACTTAAATCATTCTCCCCATCAGGTTTCTCAGTACTTCAAGAGGAGCTCTCCGCTGCCCAGCATAAGCAGTCAGAGGAGCAAGCTCTTTCTAAAGAGAGCGAGTCCAGTGACCACCCTCCCATCGTCTCTGAGGAAGACATTTCTGTTGGTTATTCCACGTTTCAGGATTCCATCCCTAAAACTGAGGGAGACAGTGCAACAACAGTACTTTCTCCCCAAACACACAAGGAACAAGTTCAACAAGATTTCTCAGGGAAAATGCAAGACCTGCCTGAAGATAAGCAGGAATACTTGTGAGTTTCAAAAGCAAGTCTGCATGCCAATACCATGGGGGGGGGTGCAGTTTTAAACTATTGCCAGTCATACAGATTTTAATAATTTTAAAATATCCCTCACCTATAACAAATGACAGAGCTACATCAAAAGAAAAGAAAAAAAAGAAACATTTAAAAGATTGTGACAGTGTGTGTGGGACAGACCTGTTTGAACTTCCAGTTCTGTGACAGTCCCTAAGTGTTTTGAGTCTCCATTTCCACATCTATAAGCCATGATAACAGTAGACACTTTACGTATTTCACAGAGAAAGGTCCAAGACATGCCTGTGAATGCATTGTTTGAACTGTAAACTTTTGTCTTGACAACACAGTCATCACTTGTACAGTGGCTGCACCTTGTCTGCTCCAGAATGTTTCCAGTCTGGCACTCATTGTGCCTTGACTGGTCTGGAGCACGAAGAGTGACAGCAGAGGTATGGCAGCATTTATAAAACTAAAAATACACACAAATGATTCACACAGGCCAAAAGACCATTGACACAAGGATGGGGTGAGAAGGGAAGTAAAAAGAGGTTTTCTAGAGAACTTCTGGCTAAGGAAGCTCCAGAGTACAGTGCAGCTCAGAACCTGAGCTCTGGGTTTTATGGAAACAAAGGAGAAACAGAGCTGCCTAAAAGACACTGCTGTCCAGAAAAAGAAAACTGATCATGAGAAAGACAAATGTGTCCCTAACTCTGAAATCTGAGAATAGTGTGTCACGAGGCAGCATTACAGCATTTCCTTTGTCATTATGTGAGTGTTGTTTGGTGGCCCTGGAATGTGAGAAGAGGGTAAAGTGGGTAATGAAGTGATCTCTCCTTCCAGTGAGCCACCCCTCCCATCTGCCTGTAGGGAAGAGCATAAAGTAGAGGTTAGGAAAAGATGGAAAGAAAAGAAAGTGCTATCAGAGAGGCTCTGGATATTTGACATCAATGCCCATAGGGCACAACAGAAATTATGCTAAGAAAAAGGGAGCAAAGAATTTTCATATTTCAAAATTGGAGATTATAAAAGGTTCATTGGAGTAACTCTAAACTGTCAGTAGAAAAAAAAGTTTCAGTGTCAACAGATCCCTCTGTTAGTAATATTTTTTTCAGAGGCCCTATAAAAATTTCCTTTTAGTTATGATAACTAGATTAACGTGGGGATTTATTTAATTCTTCCAGCGTTTCATTCTTACTTTAGAAGTATTATTTACAAAGCATTATTAGGTGAAGTTTCTCAAATCCTCAATATTACTGACTTATTGAAGAAAAAATAAAAGTTTAATTTATACTACTTTAGAGGTTAGAAAACTGTCATTCACTTTGGGATAATTTTTACCTTTGGAATACATCACTCTCCATCAATGCTACATCAGTGAGCCATAACTCTAGGCTATATCTTTATATATATATATAAAATTTAATTATTTTCTTGGCTAAATACACAAAACCCATCTTGGCTATCATGGGCTATGAATACTAGCTTCACCTTTTCTTCCAGTCCTCTTCCTCAAGCAGGGGAAATGTAAATGCCCCATATGTATTATTTGACTTTTTTGTTCCAGTGTGACCACCCCAGGTACAGAGGGGTCAGAGACTCACAAGGCCACGGCAGAGCCTGGCTCTCCCAGCAAGACTCCTGAGGAGATTAGTACCCCTCCTGAGGAGGAGAGGCAGTACCTTCAGACCCCAACGTCCAGTGAGCGGGGAGGCTCCCCCATTGTGCAAGAACCTGAAGAGCTCCCAGAGCCCAGGGAGGAGGGTTCCCCACGGAAGACCAGTCTGGTGATAGTGGAGTCTGCTGATGACCAGGCACAGACGGTGGAGAGACTCGATGGAGATGCAACTTTTGACAAGGCAAGACTTTCATTCCTCTCCGTTTTCTTGCCCATCTGTAACAAAGCTACAAACCTTCCTCCAGTTTCATTTCTCTGATGGTTTATTTTTTATTATTTCAAAACAAAAAAAAATTTTTTGCCAGATTAATTAACCTGAGCTTTGGGAAACCCTCAGTTCTTTTAAAGTCCGAGAAACAATGTATCTAGGAGAAATGGAATATCTGGTGGGTCTAGCTCCCAAAGCAAACTTTCTTCAGTGGAGGACAGATAATCTCCAAATTAGATTTTCTTAGATTTATTTTAGGACTAATTTAGCAAAAGAACATTTTGTCTAAATTTTGCTGTTTCTGAATGTCCAAATGGCTGACCGTGGCATGAGATTTTTCATAACACATCCTTTGTTATTAAATGAGGTATAAAGTTGTGAAGATAGGAGTGTACCATACTAAGAAATTTATTCTCAAAATGCGGCCTATATGGTTCACGTATTTCAGAATTAATTGGGGAACTTGATCTCCCCTTGGACCTCCTGAATCAGAAGGAACCCCAAGAAGTGAAGAGAGAGCAAATCTGCATTTTAAATAACTTCCCAGATGATGCTCGGGCACAAAGAAGTATGAGAATCTGTCTGAATTAAACTTAGTATAAAATAACTTAAATTAGATGTTGTTTTTTCCTTTTAGAAAGTAACAGATTTTAAAAGCATGTTATACTTAAAAGTATTTTTCATCATAGGCCTAGTAATAAAAGATTTGTTACATGAAAGAATTGAGATCTTTTGGGGGGAAAGGAAATACAATATCTTTGGATTCAAGATCTACATTTGTTTTAATTCACTATCAGGGTAACATCTGCTACTAGGATTTATCTAAAGTCATAACTAAAATTAGAAAAGATCCAGGCAGATGAGAACTGTGTCCTGATTTTGGCAGTTGTTTCAAAGAATGAATTCATTTCATGAATGGATTTTTATTCCAAGTTTGCTTTGCACAGAATTATTCATCTCAAGTTCTTGGCTTCAATGCATACTAGTAAAAATATTTCAAACATGTTCTCTGGGCTTAAAAATTACCAAATTTAGCCTGAAATTCCATAGGCAAATAAGATAAAGACTTAAAACTATTATTTGGATGAATTATGTACTTAATCGAATCTGTGCATATAAATAAGTTTTTATGTCATTTTGCATTCTACATACTGTATACAGGCCCGTTCCACTTATTCTTGATGGCTTCAAGTATCTCTCATCAACTTCATATGTTGACATTTACACTCTTATGGTCATAACTTGGGCATCCAATTTGGTTACTTTTCTTGTAGACTATATTTCTAGGCAGTGGGTTTCTAATTGTATTTCAAGTAAAATTTGGCTTGAAGATATATATTCTTCCTTAGCAGAGAAAAGTGTAGAGCTATAATCTGGGTATTTTAAAATATGTGGTGTGTGTGTGTGTGTGTGTGTATTTTTTTTTTTAAGGATTTTGCTAAGTTGCTTAAGGCCTGGCTAAGTTGCTGAGGCTGACCTTGAATTTACAAGCCTCCTGCCTTAGCCTCCCCAGTTGAAGGGATTATAGGCATGAATCTGGGGAATTTTCTCTTTTTTAAAAAAAACATCATTCCATTAGGAAAGAGTAACTTCATACATGACTCTTAAGACATATGTTCTTATTTAAAATTATGTTCTTAGCCTCAACTGGCTTTAGGTCAAACTCATTAAATCTGATTGTTCTCTTCATTCTTGACTTCTTTGAAAAATAATTGTTATTTGTAGCTTGCCTTTTTTGATACCAGGAAAGTACATGACTGACTAGACAACAGGAAATTTTGGCTTCCTGCAAAAAGTTCTGCGACAAACACCAGCTATTCCTACATGTGTGGGTTACTCATCCCAAGTTTAAACCAAATGTCCGTGACACAACTTGGATCCTAGGTTTACACTCAGTTATTTATGTAAAAGAAGTCATGTGGGCAAGATTCATCTCTTCAGACAGATTTTTGAAAGATGGGTTTTCTGACAGTTCTCAGAATTACAGATTGTTTTCAATCATTGCCCCCCAAAATCTTTATTTTTGTTGAAGCCTGAGACTACCGCACATTTGCTTTTACCTCTGCTAACTTTTCTACCAAAGCCTCCATGAACAACATTCTCAGAATACAGTGGGAGTTAAAGGAGAAACCAGTAGGGAAGTCATTCCTTAGAATGTTAAAAAACAATGCTTCCATGCTTCCACCAGGAGCTAACAGAGGAATTAGGTGAGCTGGAGGCCAGCTCTGATGAGGAGGCGATGGTAACTACCAGGGTTGTCCGCCGGCGAGTCATTATTCAGGTACCAGTTGTTGAATTACTGCACGTCAGGGACGGTTCTGTCCTTGTACCCATAGAGAGTAACCCACCCAAAGCAATAAAAGCTCAGCATGCTCCATAGGTAATGCATGGCGACTTGAAAGCAGATCCCTTAACTTTCTTATTTCATTTGTAAAGAAATGCGGTGTTAATGACATTTGCAGCCTACATCCAAGAGCGGGAGCAAGCAAGAGCAAGATCTGGCCTCTTCAGTTCCTTCCACCTCACCTCTTGCTTATCTGTGTTTGTTTTAAGTTTTACCTAACTTGGATCAGATTCTCCTAAGCATGTTATTACCCACCTGCTTCTGTTTTTGATTAATCAAACTATTTGACAGGAGTTTGCATCCCAGCAATGCTTTTCCACATTGCCTTTGGTTTTCCTAACATTCCTCATTTTAGCAACACTTGGAAGTAGTTCCTCAGAATTTTAGCCCAATGCTGAAATGACCCTTTTCTCCCAACTGTTTAGGGAGATGATATGCCTGACATCCCCCCAGAAACAGTCACAGAAGAAGAATATATTGATGAGCAGGGACACACCGTGGTGAAGAAGGTACTGTCGAGGGTCTCCTCACGTGGCTGTTTAAAAATCTCCTCAAATTTCCTGTTTCAAATCTCTCAGTATTGCTGTTCCTTAACTCAAAAATAAGATACACAAATGAAATATATTTCAGGTTACTAGGAAAATCATTAGGAGGTATGTATCCTCGGATGGCACAGAGAAAGAAGAGATTACGATGCAAGGGATGCCACAGGAACCTGTCACCATCCAGGAAGGCGATGGCTATTCCAAAGTCATAAAGCGTGTTGTATTGAAGAGTGACATCGAGCAGTCAGAGGTGAGGCCACACCATTCTTCAACACTCACAGAGAGGAGCACAGCAGAGCTCAAACAAGATGGAGGACATTGCTCATATTGGTCCCATTTCCTTTTATATGGCAGTCTGCTTATAGTTGCACATTCCTTTTTTTTTTTCCCATGATTTGTATAATAGCCACGAAGAAGCTTGGCAGCCATTGTACTCATTGTCTTGTGTCTGATCCTTTTCATTTCTGTTGTCTTTTTAATTTATAGTTGAACAGAACAGAAATCTAAAAGTCAAGTTTTAAAAGAATAAAGTCCCTTTTGCTGGGCAAGGATGTTAGGAAGAGGCATTACATGCACCTAGGGTGCTAGTGTGTGACTGGGACACCAGCCTTCTGAAGGTCACTTTAGATAAATATTTGATCTTCCAACTTCTGCATTTCAGGGCCACTAAAAAGCAGGATCCAGAAACTCCTTGATTCATAGTTTTTTTTCTTTCTGTTTAACTTCCCAGTTTCAGGGACATGTTTACTCTCTTGGACATGTAATTTGTGAAATTCTCACTGTTTTACAATCCTTCATATCCTCAAAATGTCACTATGAGGTTATCTGGAAATCTACATGTCAGTTTCTCATGGTTTTTTGAGTTCCTCCTTTGGGGATTAACTTTATCTAAATGGGCCAGATGAAACCATTTGAACGTGAGAAAAGAGAGTTCATCCATAGATTGCTCTATCTACATTACACTATGTAACCAGTCTTGCTCACAAAACTGATTGATTAATTTTTATTCAAGTGATATTAAGTAGGGGCTATGGAGATTTAGCCATTAAACAGACATTGCCAGTTGATTATAGTTCACTTTTCCCAAGCTTCCTCCTCTTTTCCACATACTGTTTTCTAGCAGGCCAGCATATAATATTGGAGTTACTGTGCTTTGTTTCTTAGAACAGAAAAACTAATTATTTGTTACATTTTAGCAGTCAGAAAATGTATTTTGTGTGTCCTTCATTTCATTAGGTCACTTTGTCTGAACCCAGCATTTTGTCCAGTGCCTCACAATTTCAGGCTGAGCCAGTAGAAGGCCGTAGAGTGAGCAAAGTTATTAAAACAACTATGGTGCGTGGAGAAAGGATGGAGAAACATCTGGGGGATTCTAGTTTAGCCACTGATCTTCCTTCAGCCAAAGATGACTTTGAAGAGGTATTAGAAGCATCTTTTTGTCTTTCTTTTTACTTTTTTTTTTTGATGTGCATTTTACATTTACTTTGTGCTTCAAAAGAAAATTGCTTGTCATTGTGTCATTTCATGCACAAATTCATGGAAGGGAAGAATGCAGCATAATCAAGAAAGCAGATTTCCTGTTCGAATAACTCGTATGGTGAAGTGATGTTTCCTCAGCTTAATAGTGTTCATCCATGTCACCCTAAAAGCTTTTAAAAAAAATCTAGGTAACCAGGATGCACTTCTGCAAAATTAGAGTCAGAATCTAGAGCTGGAGCATGGTCATCTGTAGGTTGTATAAAGGTCTCAGAAATGTTCTGTACTCCTAATAAGGGAAAGAAATAAAGATGTTGCAAATTATCTTTGCTAGCTAATATTATCAACACTGCCAACGATAGACATTAAAAAATTTAGATATGTTTTATAATTGTTACTTTAAAAATCGTTTAAAGTTACTTATATTCTGATTTCAGCAATGAGGAAATAGGTCCACAGGGGCAGATCCACGGCAGTAAGCTAATTTGACTTTACATAAACTGCCTTAGAATTTGATATAACCCTTGGCATGAATTGACCTGAAGCTATTTTGACATGAAATCTACTTTCTTAGAGTCAAAATCCATATGTTTTTCTATTGGTAATCATTGGGTTTGATTATAGGATGCTATCTCCACCTCCTCTGAGTTGTTAGTTATATATAGTTTATATATCATGTTACCTTTCTAAAATCTCAATTCTGAAGCACATATGATGAAGGATCGGTTGGGCATGAACAAACACCCACAAGATATTTTTACTGTTGAAATACTTAGAAGTGAAATGCTGTGGGTATATCGTCGAATACACCTGCAACATATATTAAGATTACCTAGGAAGACATTTGTATACTAAAAACAAACCTTACTTAAATACTTTTAGTTTTTCACATTTAACAACTGGAATCCTAAGATGATAATTTTCGGATTATCCAAAGGTAAATTCTCTGAGTTATATCCTGGCCCTTGTTTCTGTGTTTGTCCCTGGTCATTATATTTATCCTCAGCATCTTTTCAGTAGGAAGGAATGGGGTGAAGGGAGGACATTAAGAGTCAGTCAATATGGGTAAGTTTCCTAAAGTAATATAAAAAAATCTTCTTCACAAATGAGAGAAATTTTCAGGGACTTGTTAAGTAAAACTCAATTAGATGTGCTGCTAGGAGTTGTTTCTACTTATCCTTTCATATGTATCTTTTCATACTATGAATTGCAAAGTGGTAGATCGATTGCAAAGTCTATGGTTTATGCTGAATTGTGTCTTATTCTCTTTTTCTTACCCCAGGCTTTGAGTTACACAGGTAGCCACATGAAAGTCCACTTTCCCAGTTTAGTAGAGAATGAAATCCTGAAAGAGGATGGATCAATAATTAAAAGGTTTGGGTTAGCATGGGGTGATGCTTTGCCAACTAACACCATAATTTTTTTTTTCAATTTTAACAAAAGAAGGGCAGAGCCCCTGTGTAACCCTAACCCCCACCCCCCACAGGAAGTGCCAACTCTCCTATATTATAAAGCTTTGGTCAGGTGGTACCTGCAGTGCACGCTGATGCTCTAAAGGTGATGTTGAGGCCTAGCGATGGTGAGGTGAGATATGTGCTCACACAGTCTGATGCTCTGGGTTTTAGCAAGTTGTCAAAGTCATTGAAGTCAGCCAGCTAGGTTTCCCATTGTGTTGATAGATTTGGAGAACACAGGACAGGGGAATCTCATCAATTGCACACACAGTAATTTTGTGTCCAGGTACCTGCTGCTCAATCTTAGTAAATCATTACTTTAAATGTGTTTTGTGTTTAACAAACTGTTCATGACTCTGCATGTGAGTGGCGAGTAACATGAGCATGAGTTTGATGCCCATGAACCTGAATGCACCTAGCGATGCTGAAACCAGAGGCTTTTGAAAGTGAAGAAAAAAATGCATGACTGTAGGAAGCCGCACTTCTTGCCTATATAGAATGAGGCTGGCTGTGAGGCGCTCTGGACTGCTGGTCTCTGTAAGGGATCTGATGCATAAACTTGGGTGCCATTGCTGTGGTCTACTTTCAGTTCTCTCTGGTCCTCTAGCAGCACAGTAAATATCTGTATTAAAGAAATGTTCTCACCCTCTCAGTGAAAAAAACACGATGGGAACCAAAGTTACTATTGTGCTTTGCACTTCATTGAAAAGAAGAGAAAGATTGTCATTTCTAGTACTCTACAAGGCTATTTTAAGCCTCTGGAACATAATAATTAGAACAGCAAAATTAAAGGTTCTGTCACAATGCTACTCTCCAACCAAATGTGAAAAACAGCAGCAGCTAGGAATTTAACAGAGTGTAATTGTTCTCTTAGAACTTTAAAAATGCTACAAGAATTCAGGACAAAATGCTTTTTATATTCTGAACTTTAAAGGCTTTTATCCATGTACTCAGATGAAACTATATAACCCTTGCCTGTCCTAACATCACAGGATCTTTAAATTGGAATAGATTTGGAAACCAATTGGTTCAAAGTTCTCCATAATAGCTATTGAATTTGAAGTTGAGAATATAGAACTATTGAGTTCCCCCAGCCAGTCACTGAACTCTATTTGTGGTATGCAGCATTTAATCTTATTCATTACTGAAGCATCTTATTATATATCTGCATAGACCTGCAAAATACACAGAGGACCTCCCTTGCACCAATGCTATCAAAGCTCCTCCTAACTGTTGGCAGAAATCGTCAGATATTTGCCTTTTTTGGAGGAAAAAAGTAAATGGATGCTGAACAGAAAAACATGATCTGATTTATTCCCTTCCCTCCCCTCCCCTCCCTTCCTTCCTTCATTTTTGGTAGTCGGGATTGAACCCAGGAGTGCTTAACTGAGGCCACATCCCTAGCCCTTTTTAATATTTTATTTAGAGATAGGGTCTCTCTAAGTTACTGAGGGCCTTGCTAAGTTGCTGAGGCTGCCTTTGAACTCATGATTCTCGTTCTCAGCCTCCCCAAGCTGCTGGGATTATGGGCTTGCGCTACCATGCCCAGCCATAATGTGATTTCAATCATTTGAATAAGATTTGTCCATTTCATCAAGATTAACAAATTTTAGTTTGCCTTCAAATGCAAAGTTAGCCATGTAGTATCAAAGGAAAGGAGGGATGAGAAAAATTGAGAGAAGAGAGCAGGAAACAAGGATGTCTAAAAGAAAGCTGAAAGTATTTTAGATTGAAATAAGTCACCTTTAAAAAAAATCAGAATGATCTTAACAAATGCATAGAGAGGTGTTGGGAGGGGGCCATATCTCCTAGCTCCTGAACACTGGGGAGAAATGTAAGGAAAATGGTGGCTCAAGCTACAAGTTTGATCCTTTCTGACTCTGGTTCTAAGTGAAGATGTGTGGCACAGGAGTTAAGGACTCAGGCTGTGGAAACTTGGGCTCTCGTCTGCACTGCAAGTCTCCATGGCATGCTAAAACTGTTATTGTTAAATTTCGGGACATTGCTTAAATTCCCTAAGATTGAGTTTCCTTATTTATTGTAATAATTGTGCCTGGCACACAAAACACTTTCATCAAATATTTGTGGCATGAAAAATTGTATTTACAAGTACAGAGAGAAGAACAGAGAATGAACAAATTATGATACAATCATTTTCAGGCAGGGATACAGAAAAATAATAATATGAAATATAATGATAAGTAATAGTCTCTGTTCTCAAGTAATATCCAGTCTGATGGGGGAGGCAAGGAAGCAACAGACTGTTAATTGCAATAGGATGCACTAAAGAACAAAGTATATGGGGGTTTTTTCAGGGCAGAGGAAGTGTCTGTCTTTCATGTTTGTTTTTTCCCTTTTCCTCTCTCTCCCTCACTATCCCCGGATGAAGCTTCAGAGAGGCCCGTGTTGGTAGTTAACTTTCTTTTATATTAATAGGATACCATTTCACTTTTTTAACTATGTCACATAAAAAAGTTCTCTTACAGAATAATTTGGGGAAATTTGATGGGAATATGACCCTAAAGTTTAAGTTGGCATTTAAGGTGTTTTGAACAAATTGAACGAAAAACTCTTCTTCTTAAAAGTTGTTTGTGGAATTACGATTTCAGGACAAACTGGGCCCTTTTAGATGGATGTGAGTTAATCCAAACATGAGTGTTGTACAGTTTTCTTTTGAATCATAATGAAGCCTTGTTTCGTTTATTTGAAATACTTCTCCAAGATTTCAACAATACTCCTTGCCCCCCAAAACACTTTTCAAAGTCTCATGAATCGTTTCATATATGGTAGCCATATTTAAAAGAGACAAGAAGATACCGGTAGCTGTGATACTAATGGCTTGGTGTGGAATCATCGAGAAGTAATGTCATGGTTGGCTTCAGGCCATGTTAGCAATGAAGAAAGAGCGTAATTCTCTCCCTGTCTGCTTTCCTCTAGGACAACCATGAGTAAAGCCAGCACACAGAAGAGGGCTGTGGTGAAGGACCAGCATGGAAAACGCATAGACTTGGAGCACCTGGAGGATGTACCTGAAGCATTAGAGCAGGATGACCTCCAGCGCGACCTCCAGCAACTCCTTCGGCATTTCTGCAAGGAGGACTTGAAGCAAGAGGCCAAATGAGGGGCTGCCCAATTCTCATACCAGAAACCACACATTCACTCAATATGCAACTTCCCATTTCCTTAGAGGAGTGACCTATCTGGCCTAATTGATGGGATCCCCAGACATTTCCACTGTTAGCAAACATACAGCATTTTGTTTTAGTTTTCCCCCATCCTTTTCAACTATAAGCTAATTTGTGACCAAAGATGGCATCCTTCATTCTGGATGCTGTATCCACTACTTTGTGTGTCTGTGCTAACCTGGGAACTGGCCACCTCCATTGTTCTTGCTTCTGCCCAAGCTCCGTGAAAATCCACCGCTCAGAAGAACTTCACCTATAGACCTCTTCAAGTGACCACGCAGAGGAATCCTTCCGAGGGATATCCATGTACAATGTATATAGCTGAAATGCTCAGATGAACACCATATTAAAATTAAAACCACTGCCTATCATAACCACACTGGGCATCATGGAATAAAAGGCCTCTAGAAAACGAACAATGGTTAATTAAGATATTGCTAACACAATCGAATGATAATCCAGTTCTACTGCAAAAGAAGCACTTCAGACCTATCATGTCCTTAGAACTTGCAGAATAGCCATTGCTCCTAGGTAAAGATGGGTTAATAATCTTGAACTATGCTAAGAAGTTATGGCTGGTGCTGGCCAGCATACTTTGTGACTCTCCAACACCATACTGAGGGAGGGGAAGGAGGGAGCAAAAAGGTGAAGAGATTCAAACAATGAGGTATTCGGTTGCTAGAAGCTACATCCCGTGGCCTTCTAGCATCATCAGGTCTTGTAGATTTTGAACACGTTGGCAGGGTATTTTAAAAGCTATAACTACTGTAGTTTTCCAGTTTTCATTGCTGCTTTAGCAAACCACGCTGTCTTACTGGTGGTACTTTCTTCTGGCCACTGCACTGTAGATACTCCATTGGAAACAAGATTTACCCACTACACAAAAGATTAAAACTCCTTCACCATGTTGGAGTGGTTTCTTTTTTTTTTTTTTTCATTTTTTTTCCTCCAGATTTATATCTTCTCTAATACCTGCATGTGGCATTGAAAAAAAATCAAAACCACAGTCAAAAACCCCTCTTCTAATCACATTAATGGTTTTTCGTTCCTTTTGCCCTGAGTGAGCACTTTCCATTGTCCAGCTAGGTCTGTTTTTCAGCTTGCAGACAAAATTGAGAAATCCTTTGAAAATTTGGTTTTGGTTAAAATTTTTCGGTTTATTTATTTGAAATCCAAACTCCCTTGGAAACTCTTAAGTGCATTTGTGCACTTTACTATTTGTTTGTTTCAAAGAAGGGACTGTAACAACCTGAGTGATTTCCATGTCCTCTTTCTTATTCCTCTAGTGGTTGAAGCTGTGTAGCATTTTAACATATATATATATTCACAAATATATTCATATAAACAGTATACATTTTGAATCAGTTATTTGTTAAAGAAAAGTATATTCAATGAAGATGAAATTTAAAAAAAGAGAAAAAAAAAAGAGTCTATCCTCCAGGGATCGAGCTTTCTCCAATTCTATCTGGTCTTTTCCTGTTGTGCAAAAAAATGACTCATTGCTCCAAATGTCAAAAACAAATGCGACAAACAATGGCACTTCATCATTTATAGTACGTTGCCAAAAGAGAAAATTTCCTGGGAGGGAGGTTTCCCATAAGCCAAATCTCCTAAGCCTCAAATACTAGCACTTTTTGGCAGTTGGATAGGAAATACAAGCATTCTTTGGCAGCCAAAAGGAGAAAGGCCTGTGGCGAAACTTTTTGAGACACGCCATGGCCTTCTTGTCAAAAACCTTCACTGGAGCTCAAGAAAAGCATTTCTGTTGTGTTATTTGCAGTGCAGATGGTGTCTGTGTAACAACATAATGGTTAATCACCTTCTTTTGATTTTGATTTTTGCTGTGTTATCAAAAAACTTGAATACTGTGAGAAGAAGTGAATTTTCAGTTGATGAATCAGCATCTTGTTCCCATGGTGATAACACTAATTGAATATATCTATGAGGGCATGTATTAGTTAATGGAAAAAAAATACAACACTAACAATACATAGCTGCAATGTTGTACAATGGCTGATTTAATTAAATAAAATGTACAAGTGTTAAATGTGGCAACAGTGATTTGTTCTTCTTTATCAAAGACCTGTAGTTTCAGGAAAATGAGATTATTAAAGAGATAAGATAGGACTGAAGCCAACAGAAAGACACAAATTCCTGCTTTCTTCAGTTTTATATAGAAACTGAGTGTGTTATATGTGATAAATAGAAAGACTGGGATAAATAGAAAGACTCAGTCTTTGCCCTCCAGGAAATTTTATTGCTTTTGCTATGCAACAGAGAGAAGCAAGCATGTATGTTTAGTTTGGGGGTCACTAGTAAATAGAAAATGGGAATCTAGGGACTTGATGGAGGTGAGAATGTGGTAACCAGGTGTCAGCATCATAGCAAGTTTATAGGACAGAACCATTGGGTTCTTTTCCATAAGATCAAGGTTGTCACAAAACACCTGCCTCTGGGAACAGCTTTTAGCTTTGAACTTTTATTTCTCTTTTATTGCCAAAGAATTGAAAATTAAATGAATATACTAATATAAGTAAAGACAAGACCAGAATTGGCAAAATCAAAATCAGTTTTGTTTGGAGTGTCTGGTTTTGTTATGCTTTTTTGAAAGATCTCTTTAACGCCAGAGACACAGTTTAGGAATTGAGTAGGTTTGGTTTAAATCTTATCTAATATGTGATATGAAGCTTACTGAATCTGTTTAATCAACCTGGTTGACTAATACATTCTTCTGAAATTAAAATACCTATTAGTACTGAAATATATTTCAAAGAAAATACAAAGTTCAAAAATTTTTCCAAAATGGGAGTTGCTGTACTCCTCATTTGCTTAGTATTTTGCACTTTCTACTTATAGGAACTCTCATATTGCCTTGGGTTTGATGAAGGCAATCAAAAAAAAAATCAGAGAATAAACCATGTCTTCTCATGTTGAATTATTTGCTGTGCAAACCCTATTTCTTTAAATGAGCCTCGGTGACTCAGATGCCCTTTTACAGAAATAAATTTAAAAGTGGGATGGGGCAAACGCTCCAGCCTGAGGAAAGATTATGCATAACTCATAAATGACTTGCATTAGTCAGAGAGAGGTGTAAATTACACACAAGCACATGGATACAGGCTTGAATTTGAAATCAGGCTGCTTGTGAAGTCGTTCACTTTATGTCAGCGTAGAGTATCTTGGGTGTGGGTAAGTGGGCAGGCACAAGAATAAACCAAATAAAGAGAAGCTAAATATATATTTAATGAGAACCAAAATCACTGCACATTTTTCTTGAATCATGGAATAAAGATGATCTTCTTGCTTTCATTATGCTTAAAGGAAAAGAAATTGAAAGGCTTTGTGTTCATTCACCACTTCCACTTAAAACCTACACACTCCTTCCCTCCGTTAAGGAATGATTTATTTCTTATCTAATTGAAGCTAGAAATACAAGCTTAGAATGAACCAGTAAATATGTACTACCACTCCGTCTCACCATGATACTAGAACATTTAAGAATATCTTTTAAATTGCTGAGAAAGAAAACAAAACTTCTTTTCTACCTCCTGCACACAAATTAAAATCTTCCTGTTTGGTTGTACTCAGACTTTCTGGGAGGAAAAAAAAAATACTCTCTGGTTTTAAATTAGCTCCACAACATGGAATAAATGGTATATGAGAATACATTTTGGGAAGAGCTGTTAGATATGACGGACAGACACATTTGACAGTGGTATTTGCAGTAATTCAATAGATCCAATGGAGTTCCATCATTAGAAATATTCAATGGATAAGTTCTTGAATGATTTCAGGGAGGAAATATGACCACCGGGTAAATATGTTGATTTTTAGAGCAAAGCCTGGGTGGGAATCAGTCCAGCTATGTTCATACTTATGGGGTGACTTTGGGAAAGTCACTCCAGATAGATACTTTCCTCATCGGGAAAAGATGGTAATAATTGCTTCAGATGGGTATCCCTGTGCCTGATGCAGGTGAGGGTGGCAAGCCCTGCTCTATGTGTCACCCTTTAAAATAAAAGTGCCATGGCAGCTAATGTGTCCTTGGTGTTCATTTGTGATCCTATTTGTGATCATCTACCTCTCAGTGAAGGAGTGAGCTCAGGGTAGGTGTTGGAGGCCATAAGTTAGTCCTCTAGGTTAGAAAACTTAGTTAAGTGCTTCCTGCTAGGGAAGAGCAGGAACATGGTCAATTAAGCCCTTTTGTCCTCTCCCTATTCTGAGGTAGGGTGCCTCAGGAGCTCTTGGTCAATAGGTCGTTAGAATTCAGTTCTGGTTTCTGTTCCTGTTTCAAACTTCCCCTCCCCCCTCTCCCATGCTCTATTTTGGGTTTTGTTTTTAATTTTTTTTTTTCTCAAAACTGACTGCAGAATTGGATGGAGCCGCCAGACTCCCTTACTGAGTGACTGTTCCCCACCAGGAACAGGTCCAGCAGAGAGGCAACCGAGAAGAGCTGTCAGGGCCTGGGCTTGGCTGAAGGTGGGTGTGAACACAACAGCTGTCTTTGTAGATATGCAGGAACAACTGAACACAAGGTCAGCATGGCCGACACATTGTGCCTGTTTCTCCCGGGTGTGGATCAGAGCCCAGTAGTGGGGTAGAGAATTTACATAGTGTTTGTAGAGCCACAACTTCTGCACAAGAAAGTCAGCATGGATTTTCAAGTCACTCAAATATAGAAAACCTTAGAGAACCCACCAACAACAACAACCACCCTACTTTCTCAATCCTAGGAATCAAGAAGGACCATGTGGAGGTCTGTAGTTCCAAAAGTCCAGTTAATATTTAGAATGGTATAGTAGTCTCCTGGGACTGCCATCCAAAAATGTCATAGTCTGCATGACTTAACATCAATTTATATTCTCACAGTTCTGGAAGAGAAACATCGAAACATCCAAGGTCAAGATTTGGCAGGGTTGGTTTCTTCTGACCCAAGCTCTCTGGCTGGCAGATGGCAACCTTCCCACTGTGTCCTCACAGGCTCTGGCACACACATCCTCTGGCCTTTGTGTGTCCAAATTTCCTCTTCTTATAAGGTCACCAGAGAAATTGGATTAGGACTCTCCCTTGTGGTCTTATTTAATTGAATCACCTCTTTAAAGATCCTATCTCTAGACAGTCACATTCTAAGGTAGTGGATATTAGGACTGCCACCTAGGAAACTGAACACGTGGGGGCCCAATTCGGCTCATAACAATTAGGTTTTGTCCAAAAACAAAGGCCTTTTTGCAGGAAGGGATTTAATGCAAGGAATCAGAAACTTACATCAATGCTGGAAGGGTTAAAAGAATGAAGGCAAGGAAGCTGCTGCTGCTTTGAAAAAAATCAGTAGTGCAGGGACCAGAAATCCAAGCTGCCACCTATGGGCTCAGCTTCGTAGCACATGGTGAAGAGAGAGACAGACAGACAAACAGACAGACATCTTTATTGCAAGGAATTGGCTCATATGATTATGATTAGGGAGGATGAAAAGTCCCATGATTCACTGTCAGCAAGAGAGAGACTGAGGAAGGTGTTATCTAGTCCAAAGACGCCTTGAGGCCTGAGAAGAGCTGATGTTCAGTTTGAGTCTGAAGGCAGGAAAAACCCAAATCCCAGCTCAAAGCAGGAGTTACCTCTCACTTGCAAGACAGCCAGTCTTTTTGTTCTACTCAGGGCCTCAACTGATTGGATGAGGCCCACCCACACTGGGAAGGGGGATCTTCATGACTCGGTATACCCATTTCAATGTGAATCTCATCCAGGAACACCCTCACCAACACACGCAAAATAGTGTGTGACCAAAAATCAGACACCCCATGGCCCAGTCAAGCTGACACATAAAATCAACCTCCATGAATGCTTTTCCTCTCCCTATCTGTAACATTACCTGTATTCACCCGAATACATATTTTTTCCACAGAGTGCTCTCTTGCTTCCCTGTCCTTGCTGTGGTCTGAATTTTTGTGTCCCTACCCTTCAAAGTCCCATGTTGAAATATCTCCCACCCATGCATTAGGAGGTGGGGCCTTTGGAAAGAGATTAAATCACCTAAGTGGACCCCCTCATGTGATGAGTGCCCTTATAAAATTCCCCCACAGAGCTAGCTGTATCCCTTCTGCCACACAAGGACACAGTGAGGAGATACCATCTGTGAACCAGAGGCAAGTCCTCACCAGACACCAAATCATCAGCATCTTGATCTTGGAATTTTTTTCGCCTCTAGAACTAAGAGATAAACATCTGTTGTTTACAAGCAGCCCAGCCCACGGTGTCATAGCAGCCCTAGGACCCAGACAGCGTGGCTCTCACCTCTGCATCCTCTGTAGCCTTGTTCTGCAAGTGGCACCCTTACGTTAATGTCCTCCATTGGCTTCTCCCAGCCTGGTTTCCCAGCTTATCGCTTCTCAATCCTTCCACAGTTTGATTTCCAAAAACTCCTAAAAATTAAACATATTAGAAGCTATGGGATATGGCTAAGCAGGGGCCAGAGAAAAACTAAATGCATTAAAATCAGGTGATAGCTTATCTGCCGAAAGTGGCCAGAGAGGAAAACAGTGCACGAATTGTCATGGAAAAGAAGGAACAGGGCCCCAGGCAAAGTGAAGAGACCAGGCAACATGCTATGGATGTGGAGGTGCATAGAAGCCTTCAGAATTAACAGATTAATTAAGGAGAAAAAAATGTAAAAATATAGCCAAGACCTCTCTTTTGAAGTACTAATACAATTACCACTAACAAAATCAAGAGATTTTAAAAGAGAGAGAGAGAGAGAGAGAGAGAGAGAGAGAGAGAGAGAAAGAAAGAAAGAAAGAAAGGAAGGAAGGAAGGAAGGAAGGAAGGAAGGAAGGAAGGAAGGAAGGAAGAAAGAAAGAAAGAAAGAAAGAAAGAAAGAAAGAAAGAAAGAAAGAAAGAAAGAAAGAAAGAAAGAAAAGAAGAAGAATGTTAGAAAATGAAAGAGAGAAGCAGGAAGAAAATGTTTTCTAATTTTAGGTAAATAAGTGTAAAAAACAAAAGAATTCATTTTTTAAAAACTGAATTTGCTATAATTTGCCTTAGAGGACATAACTCCAATAACCATAGAAGAAACTGAGAAAGTAACCAAGTATTTAAAGAGTGCCAGATCCTATAGGAAGGCCCTAAGCACTTAATGGACACTGTCTCAAACAACAACAACAAAAAGGACTGGGAACGTGACTCAATGGTTAAGTACCTCTGGGTTCAAACCCTGTTACAAATAAATAAATAAATAGCACCAGATCTTGGTCTGTTGCAATGGATTCCGTTAAGCTTTCAATTCACAGATAATTATAGCAACTTATACTACCAAGAGCCTTGGAAGAAAAGTTCCTAGTTTTTTTCTTTTTTAAACACAACAAATCATTGGTACTGAAACTGGACAAAAATGCAACAAAATAACCACGCAAAATAATAAGAGAATAGATGGATTTCATTAAGGAATATCTATGTAAAAATCACAGATAAAAAATAAAATGTATTTCAGCACACACATTAAAAGTAAGAAACCATGACCATGTGGCTTCATTCCAAGATATAATTATGGCTTGTTAAACACAGCAATTAATAAAATTTCTCACATTAGAAGGTTAAAGGGGAGAAAGCAATAAGCAATTACTCCCAGTGATGATCAGCATGCATTTGGTAAACTCTAGCATCCACTCTTGATTTTTGTACTTTTTTAACAAAATAAGAAAAAAGATATTTCTTCTTAAAATGATCAAATTATGGGACTGGGGATGTGGCTCAAGCGGTAGCATGCTGGCCTGGCATGCGTGGGGCGCTGGGTGCAATTCTCAGCACCACATACAAATGAAATAGATGTTGTGTCCACCGAAAACTAAAAAAAATAAACATTAAAGATTTCTCTCCTCTCTCTCTTAAAAAAATGATCAAATTATGTATGCATATGTGTTTGTATAAACTGTACATCTCTAACATATATATGTTCAAATGAATTTAGGTTAGCCCTTATGTCATGTACATTTTAGCATAGCTTTTGCAAAATTTGCAATAATAGAGAAAAACTTTGACTCCATCCTCCACACAGCCACCTCTTCCTCATCTGCCTTGTGTTAGCCCTGGGCATCTCCAATGACACCAGGCCCAGTGTGCTTGTTGCTAGGATATTGCCTCAGTTCTTTGTAAAGGGCTATCAGTTATGGGATACTTATGAAACTTTTCTGTAAAAGTATCAAAATCAATACATTAAATAAATTGTTCTTTTTTAAGAAAACATAAGGAAAAATATGCTACAAATAGAGTATTCTTTTATTTATCACATAATACAATTAGAAAGGATTTATTTTTAGAATGTAGTTTCCAAGTGATTTTAATTTTAACTAAAATTTGTGCATCATAAGATTTATTTATTGTCTTTCTCTGTCTCTGTCTCTCCCTCACCCAACACTCTACTGGCGATTGAAACCAGGGCCTCACACATGCGAGGCAAACACTCTACCACCAGCTGTACCTCCAGCTCTTTTAAAAATTTTCACTTTGAGGCAGATTTTCATTAAGTAAACTACAGAAGCTTGTCTAGAACTTGCAATCCTCATGCCTCAGCTTCCCAAGTCACTGGGATTACAGGTGTCTACCCACTGTACCCAGCTAGGAAGTACCTTTTACTTCATGCCTTTTGCTCTGTAATCTGGACTTTTTAAAAGTGAACTAAGAACTCAAAGGTAAAAAGTGAACTAAGAGCTCTAAGGAGGAGACATGTGCCTCTTACATGAAAATTCATCTTGCCTAATACCACTGGGAGCAATCCTATGTAAGACATAATGTCCACTATTTCCAATGTTATCTGGCATTGTTAAAGAAGCATTGCTCAATGCATTTTGAAAAATCAAAGAAAGTATGAATGTTGGAAAAGAAGAATCAAACATTATTAATAGGCAAGTTATATGTTTTTGAACTCAGGAAAAACAAAGACAAATACTGTCAACAATTGGGTACTCTTTTAAAAATCATACTAGAAAATGTAAAAAAAAAAAAATTAACACACTCACCCACGCGCACACACATACACACACAAATATCTAAATTAAAAATAAAAGAGAGGAAGTGATTTATACAATTTACAATGGAGATTTCATTGATTGTTTTAAATGAAATAAGAAAGGTGCAAGAGTCCATTTAAAAGTGGGTGAAGATTTTTACCAAAATAAATGGATGAGCACACACTACCTTGTATAGAATAATACTTCAGTAACATCAATTCTTTATTTTTAGATTAAATTGATCACAAGAAAGTTGCTTGTAGGATTTTTAATTGGAACTCACATTTTTTTTTAAAGGAGGTGAATTTATCAGGAAGCTTATACTTTACACGTTAAAAAAAGGAATGTTGTTACTTGACCTGTAGTTTTACCCGATGTTAAATGTATTTTAAGCTACTGTTTGTAAAAGTATTGCAGCAATAGACAGTGAGAGCAAAGAAATAGAATTGGAAATACAGAAAGAGAAATTAATCCAAAATAATTAGAAATTTGTCATAGAATAAATGTAGCATTTTAACTCAGTCAGAAAAGAGCAGACCACTCCATACAGTGTTGGGCCAAATGGCTAAAAATCTGGAACATGAGATAAAGCTAGCTCTCTATTTATTCTTCCTTAACAAGATAAATTCTAGCTCAATTACTTAAATGTAAATTTTCTTAAAAAACTATAAAAGTAATAAAAGGAAAACAGAGCAAACTATTACTTCAGTGAGGAAGATGTTTATAGACAAGAAAAAACCTAGAAACCTGGATGGGGAAAAAATCTTACATTTGACTATATACATATTTTAAATATTCATATAGAAAAACATATTATAAACCAAGTTTAGAAATAAATGGAAAAGTATGAATTTATTGATTACATAAAAAGGTCTCGAATGGTATAAAAACAAGAAAAGATTCGAACAAGCTATTCATTTAGTCACACAAAAAAGTTCAAATGACTTGTTTACCTGGCAATATATTCCAGTCTTACCTACAATAAGATAAACAATAAATTAAACAATAACATGTGACTTTCAACCAATCAATTTGGAAATAATTAGAATTTTCATAAGACCAAGTGTTTAGTCCAAGCATGGAAAAATGAGACATGTTATGTCTGTGGAAACAACATACAGATTTAAATATTTCTAAAATCCTTTCACCTTAAGGAATTTATTGAGAGTCTCCATGTGAAAGGAAAATATTGTATCTTTTAAATTATTACTTAGGGCCCCGCCACCTGTGCCTGCAAGGTAGGCAGACCTGAGACCGACCTGCAGAACAGGCCCAGCGGCCCGCCGGCATAGTAGACACATCTCCCCAATTGGAGGAAGGGCCCAGCTGCCAGCCGCAAGGTAGGCAGACCGCGCATCCTGGAGAAGGGGCCCACCGGCCCACCGGCCTAGTTGAAAGATCACCCCTATTGGAGGAGGGGCCAAGCCCTTGCCCACAAGGTAGGCAGACCACTCGACCTGCAGAAGGGGCCCAGCGGCCCGCCGGCGTGATAAACAGATCACCTCAATTGGAGGAGGAGCACAGCTGCCGCCCGCCCCTGCAAGGAAGACAATGCAACTATACAAGAGCAATATAAATATATAGGGGGAAAATTCAATAACACAACAGATTCACCAAGCAGAAAGAAACTCGAGCAGTATGAAAAGACAAGGAAAGAAAGGACACAAGCAATGCAGGTCAACTCAACCTTAGAAGAGGTAATAGCTGCAGCAGATGAAATGTCAGATAAAGAATTCAGAATTTACATGCTTCAGATGATCTGGAGTCTCAAGGAAGACATTAGACAGCAAAATCAGACAAAGAAAGATCACTTCAACAATGAATTACATAAACAAATCCAAGAAGCAAAAGATCAACTATACAGGGAGATAGAGGTTATAAAAAACAAACAGAAATCCTAGAAATGCAGGAAGCAATAAACCAACTCAAAAACTCAAATGAGAATACTACCAGCAGAGTAGAACACTTAGAAGATAGAACATCAGACAATGAAGACAAAGTATTTCAACTTGAAAAGAACATAGACAGCTCAGGGAGACTCTTAAGAAACCATGAGCAGAACATCCAAGAAATATGTTAATAAAGAGACCAAACTTAAGAGTCATTGGGATACAGGAAGGTATAGAGATCCAAACCAAAGGAATGAGCAAACTGTTCAACGAAATAATACGAGAAAACTTCTCAGACTTGAAGAATGAGACAGAATCCCAAATCCTAGAAGCCTACAGGACGCCAAATATGCAAAATCATAAGAGATCCACACCTAGACACATTATAATGAAGATGCCCAACATACAGAATAAGGAGAGAATTTTTAAAGGTTCAAGAGAAAGGAAGCAGATTACATTTAGGGGTAAACCAATCAGGATAACAGCTGATATTTCAACACAGACTCTGAAAGCTAGAAGATCCTGGAACAACATATTTCAAACACTGAAAGAAAATGGGTTCCAACCAAGAATTGTGTATCCAGTGAAATTAAGCTTCAGGATGGAAGATGAAATTAAAACCTTCCACAATAAACAAAAGCTAAAAGAATTTGCAGCTAGAAAACCATCTCTTCAAAACATCCTTGGCAAAACATTACAGGAAGAGGAAATGGAAAATAACAATGAAAACCAACAGTGGGAGGTAGTACAGTAAAGGGAAAAAATAATCGAAAAGGAAAAACAAACCATGTTAAGTAACATAAATAAACAAATATGGCTGGAAGAACAATACATATCTCAATAATAACCCTAAATGTTAATGGCTTAAACTCACCAATTAAGAGACACAGGCTAGTAGAGTGGATCAGAAAAAAAGATCCAACAATATGCTGCCTACAGGAGACGCATTTGATAGGAAAAGACATACATAGACTGAAGGTGAAAGGTTGGGAAAAATCGTATCACTCATATGGACTTCAGAAACAAGCAGGAGTGTCCATACTCATATCAAATAAAATAGATTTCAAGCCAAAGTTAATCATAAGGGATAAAGAGGGACACTACATACTGCTCAAGGGAACCATACACCAACAAGACATAACAATCATAAATATATATGCTCCAAACAATGGTGCAGCTATGTTCATCAAACAAACTCTTCTCAAGTTCAAGAGTCTAATAGACCACCATACAATAATCATGGGAGACTTCAACACACCTCTCTCACCACTGGACAGATCTTCCAAACAAAAGTTGAATAAAGAAACTATAGAACTCAATAATACAATTAATAACCTAGACTTAATTGACATATATAGAATATACCACCCAACATCAAGCAGTTACACTTTTTTCTCAGCAGTACATGGATCCTTCTCAAAAATAGATCATATATTATGTCACAGGGCAACTCTTAGACATTATAAAGGAGTAGAGATAATACCATGCATCTTATCTGATCATAATGGAATGAAACTGGAAATCAACGATAAAAGAAGGAAGGAAAAATCATGCATCACTTGGAGAATGAACAATAGGTTACTGAATGATCAATGGGTTATAGAAGACATCAAGGAGGAAATTAAAAAATTCTTAGAGATAAATGAAAACACAGACACAACATATTGGAATCTATGAGACACAATGAAAGCAGTTCTAAGAGGAAAATTAATTGCCTGGAGTTCATTCCTTAAAAAAAAAAAAAAAAACACAAATAAATGATCTCACACTTCATCTCAAAATCCTAGAAAAAGAAGAGCAAAACAACAGCAAAAGAAGTAGAAGGCAATAAATCGAAACAAAAGAAACAATTGAAAAAATTGACAAAACTAAATGTTGGTTCTTTGAAAAAATAAATAAGATCGACAGACCCTTAGCCATGCTAACGAAGAGAAGAAGAGAGACAACTTAAATTACTAGCATACGGGATGAAAAAGGCAATATCACAACAGACACTTCAGAAATACAGAAGATAATTAGGAATTATTTTGAATCCTTATACTCCAATAAAATAGAAGATAGTGAAGGCATCGATAAATTTCTTAAGTCTTATGATCTGCCCAGATTGAGTCAGGAGGATATAGACAACCTAAACAGACCAATATCAATTGAAGAAATAGAAGAAGCCATCAAAAGACTACCAACTAAGAAAAGCCCAGGACTGGATGGGTATACAGCAGAGTTTTACAAAACCTTTAAAGAAGAACTAATAACAATACTTTTCAAGCTATTCCAGGAAATAGAAAAAGAGGGAGAACTTCCAAATTCATTCTACGAGGCCAACATCACCCTGATTCCTAAACCAGACAAAGATACTTCAAAGAAAGAAAACTACAGACCAATATCTCTAATGAACCTAGATGCAAAAATCCTCAATAAAATTCTGGCAAATCAGATACAAAAACATATCAAAAAAATTGTGCACCATGATCAAGTAGGATTCATCCCTGGGATGCAAGGCTGGTTCAATATATGGAAATCAATAAATGTTATTCACCACATCAATAGACTTAAAGATAAGAACCATATGATCACCTCGATAGACGCAGAAAAAGCATTCAACAAAGTACAGCATCCCTTTATGTTCAAAACTCTAGAAAAATTAGGGATAACAGGAACATACCTCAATATTGTAAAAGCTATCTATGCTAAGCCTCAGGCTAGCATCATTCTGAATGGAGAAAAATTGAAGGCATTCCCTCTAAAATCTGGAACAAGACAGGGATGCCCTCTCTCACCACTTCTGTTCAACATAGTCCTCGAAACACTGGCCAGAGCAATTAGACAGATTAAAGAAATTAAAGGCATAAAAATAGGAAAAGAAGAACTTAAGCTATCACTATTTGCAGATGACATGATTCTATACCTAGCAGACCCAAAAGAGTCTACAAAGAAACTATTAGAGCTAATAAATGAATTCAGCAAAGTGGCAGGATATAAAATCAACACGCATAAATCAAAGGCATGCCTGTATATCAGCGACAAATCCTCTGAAATGGAAATGAGGACAACCACTCCTTTCACAATATCCTCAAAAAAATAAAGTACTTGGGAATCAACCTAACAAAAGAGGTGAAAGACATATACAATGAAAACTACAGAACCCTAAAGAGAGAAATAGAAGAAGATCTTAGAAGATGGAAAAATATACCCTGTTCATGGATAGGCAGAACTAACATCATCAAAATGGCGATATTACCAAAAGTTCTCTATAGGTTTAATGCAATCCCAATCAAAATCCCAATGGCATTTCTTGTAGAAATAGATAAAGCAATCATGAAATTCATATGGAAAAATAAAAGACCCAGAATAGCAAAAACAACTCTAAGCAGGAAGTGTGAATCAGGTGGTATAGCAATACCAGACTTCAAACTATACTACAGAGCAATAGTAACAAAAACAGCATAGTACTGGTACCAGAACAGGCGGGTGGACCAATAGTACAGAATAGAGGACACTGAGACTAATCCACAAAGTTACAACTATCTTATATTTGATAAAGGGGCTAAAAGCGTGCAATGGAGGAAGGATAGCATCTTCAACAAATGGTGCTGGGAAAACTGGAAATCCATATGCAACAAAATGAAACTGAATCCCTTTCTCTCGCCATGCACAAAAGTTAACTCAAAATGGATCAAGGAGCTTGATATCAAATCAGAGACACGGCATCTGATAGAAGAAAATGTTGGCTACTACTGTGGGGTAGTGCTCCAAATTCCTCAATAGGACACCCATAGCACAAGAGTTAACATCTAGAATCAACAAATGGGACTTACTTAAACTAAAAAGTTTTCTCTCAGCAAAAGAAACAATAAGAGAGGTAAATAGGGAGCCTACATCATGGGAACAAATTTTTACTCCTCACACTTCAGATAGAGCCCTAATATCCAGAGTATACAAAGAACTAAAAAAATTAAACAATAAGAAAACAAATAGCCCAATCAACAAATGGGCCAAGGACCTGAACAGACACTTCTCAGAGGAGGACATATAATCAATCAACAAGTACATGAAAAAATGCTCACCATCTCTAGCAGTCAGAGAAATGCAAATCAAAACCACCCTAAGATACCATCTCACTCCAGTAAGATTGGCAGCCATTATGAAGCCAAACAAGAACAAGTGCTGGCGAGGTTGTGGGGAAAAGGGTACACTTGTTCATTGTTGGTGGGACTGCAAATTGGTGCAGCCAATTTGGAAAGCAGTATGGAGATTTCTTGGAAAACTGGGAATGGATCCACCATTTGACCCAGCTATTCCCCTTCTTGGTGTATTCCCTAAAGACCTAAAAAGAGCATACTACAGGGACACTGCTACATCGATGTTCATAGCAGCACAATTCACAATAGCAAGACTGTGGAACCAACCTAGATGCCCTTCAATAGACGAATGGATAAAAAAAAATGTGGCATTTATACACAATGGAGTATTACTCTGCATTATAAAATGACAAAATCATAGAATTTGCAGGGAAATGGATGGCATTAGAGCAGATTATGCTAAGTGAAGCTAGCCAATCCCTAAAAAACAAATGCCAAATGTCTTATTTGATATAAGGAGAGTAACTAAGAACAGAGTAGGGACAAAGAGCATGAGAAGAAGATTAACATTAAACAGGGATGAGAGGTGGGAGGGAAAAGGAGAGAGAAGGGAAATTGCATGGAAATGGAAGGAGACCCTCATGGTTATACAAAATTACATACAAGAGGAAGTGCGGGGAAAGGGGAAAAAAAACAAGGGGAGAAATGAATTACAGTAGAGGAGGTAGAGAGAGAAGAGGGGAGGGGAGGGGAGGGGAGGGGAGGGGGGATAGTAGAGGATAGGAAAGGCAGCAGAATACAACAGACACTAGTATGGCAATATGTAAATCAGTGGATGTATAACTGATGTGATTCTGCAATCTGTATACCGGGTAAAAATGGGAGTTCATAACCCACTTGAATCAAAATGTGAAATATGATATATCAAGAACTATGTAATGATTTGAACAACGAACAATAAAAATTTTTAAAAAATAAAATAAAAAAAATAAAAATAAATAAGTAAATAAATTAATTATTAGTTAGGCTGGGTGCTGTGGTATCTTCCTATAATCCCAGGGACTTGGAAGGCTGAAGTCGGAGGATTGCAAGTTTGAAGTCAGACAGGCTGGGCAACTGAGCATAACCTGTTTAACCTTCAAAATAAAAAGGGCTAGAGTTCAGCCCAGTGGTAGAGTGGCTCTGGGTTCAGTCCCCCATGCTGTAACAATAAATAAATAATAAAAAACAATAGTTTTAAAACCTTTAAGACATTTCATATCTATAATAAGCTGCATAATAATATGTAACTGTTGACTTCACACCATGTCTTATAAAAATAAATAAGAGCCAGAGGAGAGGGTAGAGGATGCCTACATCTGTGTAAAATTCATTTATATGTGTCAGTGTAAACAGTAAATCTATTGTCTACTGCTGGTTGTTCCCAGGATGTGTGTAAAAAGGGTGATTCACCAAGTATGCTGTAACCTTTAGCTGTGTTTAATTTCTTCCTTCTTATCTATCTTCCCTCCCAGCTTCCCTCCTTCCTTCCTTCCAAGTCATGTAATATTTGAATCAGGAAGTAAGTATGATCTAGTTATTATATAGATAATTAAACCCAACTAGATGGTCATGAGGTACTTTAACACATAACCAACACTCTAGTTATAAACAAATGGGGAGGTAAGAAATATTTTCTTACATAAGAATGTTGTAAATACACAGTACCCCCAAAGAAGCACATCCATTATTTGTATAAAAATAATTTTAGCTACATGTAAATATAAATAATAAAAATATAAAATATTATATTTTATAATAAATAATAAATAATTTATTGTTTCTATAATAAATAATAAAAAACCTAGGAGTTTTAAGTTTACCTCATAGAGACAGTATATGGAGTCTGAAACATGACTGGTGAGCCTTCTACAAATTAATGGTTTTTGTGAGAGCACTTTCATTATTTTGCATACGAAAGTTTCCCTAATTTGCCACTAGAGGGCAGCAGGTGATCAAGCATTTGCCCAAGGCGGCGGCTGCCATGGTACAGTGGAAAGGCCCACAGAACTAGGGGTTTGGAAGTGGAAAAGCTGGTGAACTTTTCTAGGTGGCAGTTTTACCTACAAAATATGAAAGGGGTTGATTGGATGACTCTAAGTCCTTTTCCAGCTCTAACAGGCTGTGATTTTAACGCCAAGTTGTATTCTTGTAGTGGCCTTTTTGTTAAAGTTTAACCATTAAACAACAAAAGTATTTAAGCCCAAATCAGTTTGGCTATAAAAGTCTTTTAAAACATTTCTAGCAGTTGAGAACTTACTTTGAGCCAGACACTGTTTTAAGCACTTTGTTTGTTGTTATTTACACAACAATTTACTTATTGAGGCAGGTAAGGCACAGAAATAAAGTTAACTTGCCCAAATAATAGAGTCTGGAATAATAGGGTCAAAATAGTGGGGCCACATTTGTCCCTGTCCCACTCTACTGAAAGCTATCAATGCAATGAAAGGCAATCCACATGTCTAACAAAATGGTAACAGTCACATCTGCCTAGCAATTCATAGTTTTACAGAAAATGATTTTCTTAGGAGCTTTTCAAGAGCACACAATTATCCTACATATTGCATCCTACGCTTTTAACAATATTTTCTTACCATAAAACACTGCAATGCATCCATTACAGGGGCCTTTGATGTCTACCCTAGTCTCCACCCTCCCCTCCACATACGCATGCACTTGGTGCCCATGCAAGCAAACCATGCACAGGCAGGTGGGGCAGTATCTCTGCTGCAGGCTCCTCACCCATCCTTGCTGCCTCCGACTCCACTACAGTTCATACCAGATGCTCCCTGCTATGTCCCTTCCTCTTCCTTTTGGGAGACTCTTTAGAGAAAGACAAGTATAGTTTCCCCCAGAAACTTTTGCTGACCTTGCAAGGCAGTGGAAGTTCCTATTTTATTTTGTTTTGGGGCACATTTTTACTTTAGCAACAATACCATTAAGTATATTTATTTTGTTGTTTTTCCAACGATATTTAAATTCTTTTAGATCAGATACTTTATTTTCATCTCTCTACCATAGGGTGTAGCATAGTACTTGGAGTATAGTGGGTGATATTTATTTTTAGAGAGAAAGAGAAGGAAGGAGGGAGGGAGAAAAGGAGGGAGAAATGAGGGGAAAGAGGTGGGGAGAGAGGGACGACGGAAAGAGGGAAAGACCTAGAGAGGGAGAATGAAAGATTTTTCAAAGTTTTGCTTTGAGAAACGTTAATCAAACTGCCTTCTACATAGATTTCTTTTTTTCCTGCAAATGACTTTAATGGTTTTGGATAACTTCAACTAATTCTCTGACTGGCTTCATTCAATTGTTTGCAATGACAGATCTTTTGTTTCTCTTCATCTTTTAAGTAATTCTTCCCAGTTATTGTTAGATGCTGAAATCCTTATAAACAGTCTCTTGGTATAAGCAAACAGTTCTGAGAACCAGAATTAGCTTTTAATTGAAGAGTGGTAAGATGCAAAAACCAAAGCCATGTGGGAGAGTCTCAGTCCCTCAAAGGGACTTGACAACTGATGGGATGGTGGACAAGTAGTGAATAGACCATTGAAGTCGGAGTGACGTGACAGCATGTCTACTTGAAGCATCCTGCTGATTCTCTAACTTGATCTTTTCTCGCTACTGGTAAGGCTGCTATGATGCCTGGGTGTTAATCATAAATGTCCTATTTTGAGTTATCCTGTCACCATATGAGATCCAGAATGAGATCTGAAATGAGACTCGGGACAAATGGGGCTCTTGACAAACATTGCAGAAATAAATTTAAGGAGGAGTCAGAGGCACAGACAGAGATTTGTTTAGGAAAATAGAGACACATTCAAGGGAGTATGTGGGCCTTCTAGAGAGTGAGAGACACTTATGGGGATCTCAGGCTCTTTTTCTGTAAAGGAAACAAGGATGGACATGAGACAGTGTGTGGGCATGACAGCTCATGCGCATATAGATATCTCACGTTCCCATGATGGTTTATGGTGATTTGGCAACTGTGAGGCTCCTTAGGCTGCACGCAGTCTCCCGTATCTGATCAGTAGATACCATTGTAATAGACGTTTCTTAAAATATTGTCTCTCTTTGCTTAATCTATTTATTACATAGGCTCATTAACAGTGCACAAGGTAATTGCCATGAATGCATTTATGGTAACTTCAAGATTATAAATGAAGACTTATGGATTTTCCAGAAATCTATGAGTGACAGGACTAAGAGAACTGGTTTAGAGAGGAAAAGTATGTGGAACTTTTATCACAAGGCTTTCAGATTAAAGTTAACTTTCCTTGTCCTTCCTCTTGCCTCTTTTCTACCTATCTTTCTTTCTTTGCTATCCTACTCAAACTCTTCTATCCTACTTTTGATTTTAAATTAATTATTGGATCTACCTCCAACATTTGGTGTTTTTCTATGAAATGGCCTTCAAT
Source organism: Urocitellus parryii (assembly GCF_045843805.1). NCBI lineage: Eukaryota > Metazoa > Chordata > Mammalia > Rodentia > Sciuridae > Urocitellus > Urocitellus parryii. Next base: position 59,208,276 of record NC_135540.1, read on the forward strand.
AAAGATTCCCTTCTGTTTTAATCAGTTGTTTCCTTTTCCTTTTTTTCAGCTGTGACTAAAAGACCTGACAAGAACAATTTTAGAGGAGGAAAAGTTTATTTCAGGGCTGAGTTTCAGAGATCTCAGTCTATAGACAGTCGGCTCATTCCTTGGGGCTTGAGGTAAGGCAAGACAACATGGTGGAAGAGTGTGGCAGAGGGAAACAGCTCACATGATGATCAGGAAGCAGAGAGAGAGACTTCACTGTCCGATACCAAATATATATATCCCAAAGGCACACCCCTAATGACCCACAGCCTCCAGCCATATCCTGCCTGCCTTCAGTTACCACTCAATTAATCCAATCACGGAATGAATTCACCGATTTGATCAAGACTCTCATAATCCAATCATTTCTCCTCGAAACCTTCTTGCATTGCCTGACACATGAACGTGGGGGGGGCACCTCACATCTAAACCATAGTACCTTCTATGCACAAAGATAGATGAACACAATGCATTAAATTGTTTATCCCCTCACAATATTCTATGCATAGAAGTCTCTCCTTGCTTATTTTTGACAGCATCCTATCCAAATCCCCTTAGTCCTTTTGTCTTTCTGTTATATGAATTTTTCCTTCTTAAGCTAATAAATATGCTTAAACTTCTAAACTAAGTTGAAACAACCTTCACCAGAATCTACTATTTCCCTGAAGTAAATACCTGCCTCCCACTCCTTTCATGCCAGAATTTTCATCTAACATTCCTAGATAGACAGGAATGGCCCTGATCGATGGGAAACCATATGAGCAAAACCAGGGAGGAGGATGGACAGCGGCGTGACCAGGGACTATGTATTGACCAGCTAGCTGCATATTCCTTCCTGATGGAGGGATTGAGTTTGGGGGAGTGGTGAGAAGTAAATCTGAAAAGAGTTTTTCAAATTAAGTTCTGAGAATTCTTGAATGCCAAGCTATGGAGTTTGGGATATTGTATTGTTGGCCATGTGTAACCACAGGAGACATTTACTCAGCATAGTACAGGTCAGAATGGATCTAGGCAGAGACAGAGAAAGAGCTGTAGTGTGGTCTAGAAATAAGGTCCTAGCAAACACTAACAAGAAAACAAAAAATCCTGATGATGCTCTCAAGATCAAACTTCTTGAAAATAAGATTATTGGAAAATAGAATGCAATTTACCAAGGACAAGTTGTATTTTTATAAAAAAAAAAAACCTAGTATTTTAAAATGCGATTGCACCTGGACATCACACACAGTTGAAATTTTTAAATGAGTATTTCTAGTATGTGAGGGAATGTTATTTTGAAATGGAGAAAAACATGTACAAACATATGCTTAACTAAGGTTCTGGAATAAAATCAAGTAGAGGGGATTAAGAGGGACAGGTTTGTCTTCCCTACTGTGTGTATGCATATGTGCAGGTATGTGTGTATGTACATGCATGTGTGCGTATGTTCATGTATACACACATGTATGTGAGATTTGATCTGGGCCTTACCCATCCTCTGCCTTTGACTGCTGCTCCTTCCATTTGGAGCCCTCCAACTGGCTGCTTGCAGACTGCACCCTCCTAAGCCCCAGTCACCACCCCTCCCTGCCATGTCCTCATGGTGAATCCTCTGGCTAACTCAAGGTCAGTCACATTTTCTTGTCCACTTGGCTCCTGTACATTTTGCCCTCCTAATATACGGAAGTTCACTTCATACTGAGGAAGATTTTTTTCTTGTTGCTCTGCCAACCACAGACCACTCTGGAATCTCTGGCCCAAATCAGGGGATCCCCATCTTCCCTAACCTCAGGAGACATATGCCTGAGTCTGGCTTCCTTGAAGCTCCATGTGCTTAGCTGGGGGCACAAGAGGGAAGCATACAGGACATCTGCAGATGTGTCTGGAAAGTACTCCACACCACCAGGCCCACTGTTCCCCTACCTGCTCCTTTCAATTAGCTTCTTCCAAAGTAGGTGATGGCTTGGGATTGTCAAACTTGCTTCTCAAAACTCTTAGCCTGTTGTGTTCGTCAGCTTTGCATCTCTGTGACCAAACTATCCAACAAGACCAACTCTGAGGAGGAAAGGTTTATTTTAGCCTTATGGTCAGCTGACTCCATGACTCACGGCCCAAGGTGAGGCAGCACATCATGGCAAAAGGGAGGCCGAATAAAGTTGCTTTCTTCATGGTGGCCAGGAGGCACAAACAGAGAGGAGGCAAGGCTACAGGAAAGATGCCCCCTTCCAGGGTGACCCACCTACTCCAGCAACACCTCACCTGCCTGCAGTTACCAACCAGTTAGTCCATTCAAATGAGGATGGACTGATTTGGGTTACAATTCTCATAATCTAATCACGTCATCTCTGAACGTTTATGCATTAACACAGGCACTCCTATCCAAACCATAATACGTGTCCTGCGTGGAGGGATGATTAATCTCCTTAGTTCTTAGTCTTTAAGGAGCCTCAGAGGCTCCCAGCTCTGAGTTGGCAGGAAAAGTTTTCTTTAGCATCTGATACACAAACACACAGGAGCACATGCACACACAGAGGGAGGGTGAGGCTGGATGGACAGTAGTCATCTTTGAATACAAGAATTAGTTCTTAGTCTTTCTTTGAGTGTTTCTGTGTTTTCTGAGCTTCTCCCTTGAAAATATATCATTTTTGCAGGTAGCAAAATAGTTAAATGTTGTAAAATGAAAGAAAATATGAGCAAAACAAACCTTACATAATACATCTCATTCCTCCATTTAATAAAACTTCTTAGAGACAGAATAATTTCTCTTAAAATGCCCCATTGGATTAATTTCTATTCATGACACTCAATAATTTTGTTCTTTACCTAGCAGAAATACTTGGTAATTTATGTATCAAACTCAGTGAAATATTTATATATTTCAGTTTGGCATACCTTTAAAAGGAGGCTGGAAGAATGCTGATTTTTCATTTGCTTGAAGTTCAGTTTGGGGCATTATATTGCTTTAGAAATTGTTTAGGTTCATAAATATTTATTTAGAGATCTGATTAATGCATGAATATTCTTCTTTTCCTATAGATAACGACAAAATAAGCCTCAGTCACAAACATATCAACAAAATAGATGAAACATACATCCACAAAAGTCCCTCCCCTTAGCAAGTTCTGGAATTTCTCCTAGTTTTTACCTGATGTACCCCCGTGCTATCGCTTGCAAAATTCAAAGGTGATCCTAAATCTCTCTCTCACACACAAAAAGAACAGATAATTCAAAAATATATTCCAATTTCTACATTCAAAATAATTTTTTGAAACTAATTTTCATAACCAAATCTGCACATGAATACCTGCTTCTGATCCAAAGTGAGGGGAAGTTTCAGGATTGTATATAAGATTTATTTTGGTAAATTAATTGAAACTGGGGTTAGGCATGGATTTGGAGCTGAAATTGGACTCCCTTCTCCATCCCCACTTCATTAAACAAATTTTTCCACTTATTCCAAAAGCTATCCTGTTGGGCAACAGGAAGAATGAGGTAATAAGTATCATGTTTGCTGTTAAACACGTCTGAAATCTCCTCGGCAGATAAAATGAGATGATGGGTTGGTGGCCACTCTCAATGCTCATGGTAGTTCTCTTAAAGTGCTTTACTAAGGAATAAGTATGTTTTCTTCTTATGGATTGAATGAGTGGAATTAACCACCGTAAAAATGAAAATTAGATCATGAGTATTTTTTATATAAGAACTCAACTTCGAGAAGACAGCACAACGGTGGTTATTGATCTTCCTGTTTGGCTTAGGAATGAATGGAGTAAACAGATCCTTATGGCATCATCTCTTTCCCTATCAGAGGAAGATCTGGTAACTGAGCTATCCCGAAACAACTGGAGTCCTGCAACAGATGGAAACTGCTGAATAGAAGTCTTGTTTTTTTTTTTCTGGACTGGATTTCCCAATAATGGTCCAAGATTTTGTACAGAGACCAAGATTTGGTGCTGAGCCAGGGTTTTATATTAGAAGCGAATCAAGAGCAAAGAGCTGTGGAGAGGTCAATGGCCTCTTGTCGATGGGGGAAGGAGGATGGGAAGAAGTAAAAGACTTCTCTGTTCTGTCTCTACAGTGGCTCCTGTTGTCCTTAAGCCTCCACTACTGTAGTAATGGAGGCTAACCCTGTCCTTCTGAATTTAAATCTCTCAGAACGAGGGCAATCCAGATGGAGAATGTGAAGGTAAAATTTTTCAGCTTAAAAGAAGAAGAGTGAAGTACAGGCACTGGGAAATACTCGTACCCTGCGCACAGTAGGTACAGTATAACTGCTGCCCTATGAAACTGAAGCAATTTAAAATGACTTTTAGGGTCTGAGAAAGAAATCATAGGACAGTAGAGTGAGAAGAAGAGTCAAATGAGTCTAATAGGCCAAAGCTTCTCTGAAAGAAGGTACAGTTCAAAATGTATCAGTCATCACTTTATTCAGTGGGATCCTCCTGTCACAGTGACCCTGAGCTTGATCTTTATCTTACTCCATGGTAAACCCAGCTAAAAGCATTGGAGGTCTGTTGACCTCCGGAAGGAAAAGGCCATTGTGTTCCTTAGCTGGCACCTGGGGCAAGCTCAAGCCATAAAGTGGGCCTCCCTTACCCAGGCCCCAGAGAACAGCAAACATTCATGTGATTCATTCCCCCAGTTGGTTGAGAGAGGTGCCAGTACCTCTGTCCATATAAACACGTAAGGACAGGATTTGGTCTTACTGGCTTCATCAGATGCTTAGAACTGGTTTATGCAAAGCTGTGAAGCACAAAAAGTCACTCTCCTCTTTCAGAATCCTGGCCATTTCTTCTCTCTTTTTATATATTTCTACTGCAGCATATGTCTTCTCCTCCATGACCCATGCCATGATGGTTTCCATAAATTTCTGATGGAATCATCTCACTAATGACAAGTTACTAAGAAAGTATTATATTCCTGTTTGGCTTAGGAATGAATGGAGTATATGAATGTCTTGGTGGGAGTATTTAAAGGGAAAAAGCTATATTCCAATGAGTACATTTCTGAAAGTGGCATTTAAGGCAATGTGTTAGAATAGGCTAATTCTCCACCCCAATGGTCCCAAACCAACTGAGCTTTATTTCTCATGCTTACAACATCCCAGCATGGAGGTGAGGTTCTTGGACAGCTTTCTTCCACATGGTGATTCAGACACCCACATGCAGGGCCAGTAGTTATCTTCAGCTAGCATTGGAAGGGAAGGCCATGTGGAGGCTCTGTGACTCTGGGGGAAGCTCTCTTTGGGAAGTGATGCAATCACCTAACACTTCTTTGGAGAAAACTTGGTCATGTGGGCACACCTGTTGGCTAATAATAGTTGTCCTATCCTGGGAGAAAAGGACCACCAAGTGCCAGCCAGAATGATTTTCTTGGAATGTGGGCACTTGTTGCTCAGGAGTGTGCAGAAGCCAATCTTCCTTCTAGTGATCATCAAACCACATGCTATAGCCAGTTACCAGGTCCACCTAAGCAGAAGCCTGATGTTGTTGATGAAACTAGATGCCAGAAATTTTCAAACAGACTCACTAACATCACTTTAAATAGATTTGTAACAGTACAAAAGTACAATGTGGCCCTGTGTGAGAGCCATCCAGCAGCTCATGGGCTGCTCCAAGTAGATGCCAAACTGAAAGAATAAATCTCCCATGCTGTTGGACTGGACGGTGCTTTGCTCTTGTTCACTGGAGCAAGCCTTGGCTTTGCTGTGGATCAGCCAGGTTTCTGACTTCTTTCCTGATTTCTTCCTGTTTCCCTTCACAGTTTGCATTGCTGATTAGCACCTGGATCAGGTGGTGAGGAGAAGGAGCGAGAGATGGAGAAATAAACACAAGTCTGTTAATTGCTTCTTAAAATTGATGAGAATAGAGTTGATGGTTGCAGCTGAAATGGAATTAGGGCCAGAGATAAGCATCCTTTATCCTTTCCTGATCCCGTAGTCACTGATAACTTGAGAAGTATCCAGGATGCTAGGTAACACTAAATTTTATTACCTGTTTAAGAAAAGTTTACTGCATTTTTTCTCAGTGTAATGTATAATAAGAAATAATTATAGCAGTAAATGTTTGCTGAAAGATTTTGCATCGGGTATGGTCTTCAATGCTTAATCGCCCATGCATTTCACCTCAGGGGGCCAAAGCAGTGATTTCAGAGTCCCAGAGGTGAACATTTACATTTGTCACACATCCTTTGTGAGGTGTAAACTATGACATGATTATTTTTAAAGATTTCAGGGCAAATATTTTTCTTTTTTAAAAAAATTTTCTTGTAGTTGTAGATGGACAGAATGCCTTTATTTTATTTGTTAATTGTTATGTGGTGCTGAGGATCGAACCACAGTGCCTCATGCATGCTAGGCAAGTGCTTTGCCACTGAGCTACAGCCCCAGCCCAGGGCAAACTTTTTTTTTTTTTTTTTTTTTTTGAGGAAGTGAATTGATCTGTGAAATTCTTCTTCTCTCCATAGGATTTGAAAGGAACACATCATCCAAATGAGAGTTCAGGGGTCCTATTCTATGTTGGTAACTCATGTCATTAAAGCAACACTCGCAGTCTTCATCAAACAACTGGGCAATCAATTGTCTTGGAATTTAGACCTCCCACATTCCACAGCCTACTATAGGGGGGAGAAGAAAGCTAACAGCAAATGACAAGGCAAGCGGAAGGAAGGAGGGAGCCATACTGTGAACCCCAGGGCTGCACAGAGGGCGGAATAGATGCTGTTTGTATTGTTCCTGTTGACTTAGTTTGTGAAGGAGACTTCCTGTGAGATTACACAGCAATGGCAGGCTGCCATGATATATTGTACTAAAAAAAATCCTGTTCTGCCCTTTCTGTTCTGTATGCCACAAGTTGTACACATTCCTCTAACAAGTGCCAAAGAAGGCAGCCATGAGTACCGAGCAGGCAGCTAGGTTCACCCAGGGACACACCAATAGCTGTGCCTAATGATGGAATTGGAAAGCCTAATTAGGCTCCAGAAAGTTCCCTGGAGCAATCTCTGATATGGAGCTGACTTTTGTGAGCCCCAGCAATGCAGAGCACCTGCAAAAGGGCTCGTTAGTTACAGGAAACATCTTTTACTGTTCAACAGCATCACCGGCTCAGAAACAGGAAAATCTTGGCAGATCTGTTGGCAGCTCAGGGGAATCTTTCCTTTGGTTTCAGTTCACAAGGTTTGGCAACCTCTTCTGTCACCTGTGAAGGAACTGAAACTCCACAGTAAGACACAACCACTCACCCACATGTGAGTTACAGACATGAACGCTATTTATTGTTGTGGCATTTCAAGCTTTGTAAAACACTTTTGAGAATGTGCTACTCAAATGTAGAATTTTTGTGGTGTTTTTACCTCCTCAGAGATTGCCCCTTCCAGTGTTTTGTTTCATAACACCCCCCCAAAAAAAATCACATTTAATATCACTATTTGTTTTAGCACATTCTATTTGTCCTGCAAAGATCTTTTATGTATTTTCCTAGATCTATAAATGAACTAACTCCATTCAGAGCAAACTGGCTTCAGAGATGGTCTCAAAGGAAACTTTTTAAAACACACAAGTCTGTCTTCCTTCAATCATCTTTATTTACCATCTACTTCATGCTTGGTACTCTTAGTTGCTTTGTATCAGCAAAGAGGCAAAGGTCCCTTCCGTTATGGAGCATGGAGACCTTCACAAATATAATAAGTGATTGAAATATATAAACTAGTCCTATGGTGAAGTCCTATTGAGATGACTAAATCAGGAAAGTTCAATAGGAACTAGGACCTAGGGGTGAGCTTTTAGTTTTGCTTAGAGTGGGCAGAGAAATTCCCACCAAAGTGACCTATGAGTGAAGACTTCAAGAAGGTGAGGAGTGAGTCTTGCAGCCAGATGGCTCTTTGAGAGAAGTGGTTGAGCAGAGGGAACAGTAAATGTGATATGCAGTCTCTTTTTTTTGTACTGAGAATTAAATCCAGGGCACTTAAACACTGAGCCACATACCCAGCCCTTTTTATTAACATATTTATTTTGAGACAGTGTCCTCTCTAAGTTGCATAGGACCTTGCTAAGTTGCTAAGGCTGGCCTCAAACTTGTGATTCTCCTGTCAGCCTCCTGAGAGACTGGGATTACAGGCGAGTGCCACCATGCCCAGATAGCAGTTGTGTAGTGGCTGGTCACGTTTATGACTAAAACCTATACAATTAACTTCAGTAATTGCTTTTGAAGAATAAAATGCTGTGAAGATGTCTCAAAAAATTCAGTCTAAAATAGCCATTATATATATGTATATATATAAATATATATATATATATATATATATATATATATATACACACACAAATGATTCTGTTTTACTGTAAAGTACTACTTACTGTATTCAGACAAAACAAAATGCATATTTTAATAAGTACCTGATCTAATTATATTTCATTTGGGAGCCATAATTTTTATGGTAAATAACAGAAAAAATTCTGCATACAGAGAAATAGTGAAGAAGGTATGAGGCACTGATCACTAAATTCAGGTACAAGTGTTTCTTCTATGGCAAATAAATCTGACTTGTTTTTCCAGCTTTTGTTTTTCAAATGAATCTAAATTTAAGAGCATTGCATTTTGCAAGACTCAAATGATACACACCTCTGACTCCTCTATTAATTACTGAGAATATCCCTTAAAAACTTTTTGTGTGTAAAAGCAAAATTTGTGGCCATCCCCTCCATATCTGGATAAATCCACTGGGAAATCTTTCAGTGCATGTATAGTTATTACTCTATCCTTGGATATGAGAAGCTGTGGAGGAGGGATAGGGCAGAAAAGCTAGGAGACTGCAACCCATTAGCTGTTTTTGCTCAGTGATGTTATTGCTGAAGGCCTAGAAGGAGAAGACTGGACCTTCTTTGGAAGGTCTATCTTACCTGTTTAGAGAGGGGGCTCCACTCTGTTCTGGGCTTGTAGTGGGCACATCATATTCTTATTCTTTGAAGATCAGTACAGGTTCTTTATGCAGCAAGAGTTCAGGAAACTTTCCCACATAGTGATTAATTAATTCAAAGTTCAAAGGCTGCTCCTGTGATTTTGAGTGACAGCACAAAGAAAGCCAAAGGACTGAACTCAGGTCAGGGCACTCTGGCACTGAACAGCAAGTTCCAGATAGGGCCTGGCACTAGGAGCAGGACTGATTTTGCAGGTTCTACACCTGCAGAAGGAAGGATCTGTGCATTTAAAGCCACAAATGTTGAGAGCCACCAGACATTTTAAACCTCTCATTTAAATATTGCCAAATTCCAGCTTAGAATTTGTCTTCTTTTCATTTCCCTAGCTGCTTGTAAACACACTTAGCATTTGTTATTGGTGTGGGACAATAACATTGAAAGGATCTCTTTTTTGTGAAGCCTTCAGGGATCTGCCAGGATTCTCAGGGACTTTGAGCTCTCCAGCAGTAGTTTTAAATTTTTGCTCTGTTTTTTTGTGTGTTTGTTTACTTTTAATCCAACTGCATTGTGTGGTTTGTCAGCTAAGTGGGTTATCTCTATCTAGTGGGTTCTTAATGATTCTCTGAGGCATACTTTCCATTTCTCACTCCCTGATCACCAGAAGTTAATAACAGTAGAACTCGAAACAAATGAGCCACTAGTTCCAAGGGACCACTCCTGCCAACATTAGATTATTTTTGTATTGTGTGAGATTGTTGCCTAGGAGGTTTTTATTTTCTGTAAGCACACTTTTTTTCTTTTTACAGTTCCTTGATTTCATAGATAGTAAAAAAGGAAAACAGTTTGGGATTATACATAGAAAATTTGTCTTTTAAATTCCCAGGTGCATAGCATATAATTTTACTCTTACTGTGAAAGATGGAAGAAGAATCTTTTCATGGGATTAATCACAGGTGCTTTAATATAAAGCTTACACTAAAGAGCTTTTTTTTTTCCTTTTAATAAGCTAAATACCATATCCTAGGGTCCATTTAAAGCTCAGTAGGTGAGCCAACCATAATGATATGGTTTTAGTCTTTTTAAAATAATTTTCTCAACCTGTTTATTTACTTAATAACAGGGAGATATTTGGTTAGACACTACAAAATAACAACGTTTTGCCAGTTAAAAATGATGGAATATCAGTAACTTCATAGAGTTCAACTTTAAATGGAAGACCAAAAAAATGTCAGAAGGAATAAAAATGAAAGGAAAAAATATGTAATGACCTTGTTAGTTCTTTGGCCCAGTTGTGCCATGGCAGTGGTTGCCGAGAGACCAAAGAAAACACCTGGAGATGAAGGATAAGACATAGGGCTTTATTAAGAACTGTTCACAGGGAAGGTCCAGTTATGATAGGCTGAATATACATAGCACCTTTGTCCCTCATAGCATTTTGTCCAGTGTTGACCAGCTGGATGAATGACACATATTATTTCCACAATGCCCTCAATTTTGCACCAGTTGCCACTGGGGGAGAAATTTAAGAAGTTAGGCTGCAGAAGCAGTGACATCATCAGCATGGCTTGTTTTGTTTGTATGACCAGTTTCCTAAGAAGCAACTGTTCTGGTGTATGTGCAAAAAACAACTTTCTACAGAAAACAAGGAACTCTCTCAGGCTCCCCTGGGGACTAGGGCAAGTTGGTGTCCTTCATGATAACATTCACTAGTCATCCTAGTCTGGAAACTCTCTTTATTCCCTTGGCTTGACTACATTCTTGGGAACTGAAAGGTGCATCTTGAGATTATGGTGTTTAATTGTCCTCCTTTTCTTTAAGGATGACACAGATTTGAATCCGTATAAAGACCTGGGGAATTAGAAAACAAGGTTCGATAAGAATAAAATAGTCAAGTGGGCAACCAGGGACCAGTTCTCCATTCTGGGTACTCTACTGTATTTGTTCAAAACTTAATGGCGTCTCCTTTGGCAGAGCATTTAAAATGAGCACTGTAGTAGTTGATCTCTCTATGGCCTATTTTTTTTATATCTAGACATACATTATTCATACTGTTAAAAATCTCTTAGGTATTTTCACCTTTATTTTCCTGAGTAAGGGAATTGAGGTTCTCAGAATTAAAGTAAATTTCCCAAGGCAGGAGAACACTCACATCAAGTTTTGTCTTATTCTCAGCTTCTGCTTTGAAATATTAGGTTATTTCATTTTGTGAGCAGAAAGCAGGAGAAAGCCTAGGTGTTGTAGATTTTGTGGATGTTCCATTTTGTGTTAACAGCAAGATCGAATTTATACCAATGAAAAAATCCTACACTGTTCTTCATTTTCCAGCATCTCCAAGGTTTTGTCTGAGTTTTTTTTTTTTTTTTTCCTTAGAAAACAAATTTAAACCACCAGGTGTCAGAGTCATTAGACTTTAAAAGAATCATTCCATTTCCTGCTATACTTCTGAGATCAGACTCTGTTTTATTTGCAGTTAGGCTCTCAATTATAAATTCCATTCTTTATTATTTATTTATTTATTTTCTAAGGATATATCAAAAGTGGAAAATATCTAAGCTTTACAAGAGACATGATGACTGGGGAGGAGGTATGAAGATGCGGTGGTGACAAACAGGTTTTCTTTCCCTTTCTTGGGGGGTAGGGATGGGGAAATGTCTAAATGTTTCTTTGGTGTGTATTGAGCACATTTTAGCAGATGGTCAATGATAACTCTCCCAAATCACCAGATTTCCTTTTCTAATTTTTATCTGATGGATATTTTAGAAAATAAATACAGCAAGGGGGTGGGGAGGCTCTTTAAAGATGTTTAAAGTTTTGAGTAAGTCTAGACAGTATGTAGTTTCCCAAATGTAGCACTAGTTGTTGTGACAGGTTAGATTCAGAATCTTTATAAGGTGTGAGAATGCCATTAACTCCACCATGCCACACCCATGCACACTTTAGAATTCTAAGTTTGCCCTTTACCATAGACATTAAATATTTGCAAGCTTAAAGTAGATTGGAAAAAAAAATCTCTTTCTAACCATTCCTTTTAGAACAAATCTAGTGAAGCAAATACAGTGCAGGTTTGAGCCATGGTTGGAGGCTGTCTGGGCTATGCCAGGATGAGTTCTAATGTGGATCTGACACCACTAGAAAGATTAGAATACTCCCAGAAGCTTGTAGGAGAAACTAGCTCTACTTTTCCAGAAGGTTAGTTTATTGATTCATTTATTAGACTATTGTTTTTTCATTGTCTACTTTAGGTCAGGCATTTTGCCAGGAGCAGCAGATACACAGATGGTTTCAACATAATTCCTATCCTCAAGGAGAGATGAGAATGGGATTCTGACAAGTAATCAAAATACAGTACTGTGTTAGGCCTATGATAGGGGTAATAATAGGTCTGTAATAGGGATAAAAGGACTATAGTGTGTTATGCTACGTTGAAGGCCGTCAGAAAGGGTGTCAGCTGAAAGTTCTGAGATTAGGGGTCTGTTCACACTGGAAACTAAGCCCTAGCTGCCTGGTATTCTTATTTCCCCTGCCCATTTGTTGAAATTTTATATAGTGTGGACACAGTATGCTATGATTTTGTTATGAAGTGTTCTTCAAAAGCTCCTGTGTTCATGCAAGAATGTTTGGATATAAATTGATTGGATTGTGAGAGCTGTAACCTCATCAGCCCATCTGAGTTTGAATAGACTGACTGGATGGTAACTAGGTGGGGAGGCATGATTAGGGGAAGTGGGTCCTTGGGGCATGCTCTAGTAGGGTGCATCTTTCCTGCAGACCCTTCACCCTCTCTCTGCTTTCTGGCTCCTGTGAATGGAGCAATGCTCTTCCACCATGCCCTTCCACCATAATGTTCTGCTTTATCTTGGGCCCAGAACAATGGTGTTGCCCTACCACAGACTGAACCTCTGATACTATAAGCCAAAATAAACTTTTCCTCCTTTAAGTTGTGCTTGCCAGGCATTTTGGCCACAGTGACACAATGCCAACTAATGCACCATGCTTCTGTCCCTAATGGAGTACTTCCCTGCACATGCAGTATTTCTATGACTGATAAAATAAATGCATCTTCTTCAACTGAGATTAGGCAAAAGAGAAGAGAGATGATGGACAACAGGGAGGAAGAAGTGAGTACATCTCTACGTGTATAAACAGTTTTTCATTCATATGGTGTCAACCACAGAGGAAATAGCCTTCCATAAGACCTGTTATAGTCAAAGGGATTGTGTGCATCCAAGAAAAGAGGGAGTTTTAGTAGCTTGTTAAGAATTGATGATCATCTCCACTACTCAGGGAACATATCCATCAGCCCTTATTCTGTTTCTCAGTGCCTAATGAAGTACATAAAATTCAATTTCTGTTCAGCAATTTGGCCATAAGGAGTATTTAGTTGGCAATTATCAGAAGCAACAACTAATAGCCACTGGCATGGGGTGACCTCCACAAATGATATAAATCATCTTAAAGGAATTAGTCTCCACTCTCAGTTTATATTTCTTAAAGTCAAGGATGAGCTGCACTGGAACCTGAGAGGGTATTTTTTACAAATAGAAGTTCCTGGGTCTTATCCACATCTATCAGTTCAGAATCTCTTTAGGTAGGACCTCCAAGTATGCATTTTTAAAAAATAAACTTCTCAATGATCTGTCCACAGCACAGTTTCTGAAGTTTACTATCATAGAAAACAAACTGAAATATACATATGTAAGAACATATAAAGAGAGATACAAAGATTATATTTAATACACGACAATAAACATGGATAGAAAGGGAATAACACTCCCTGATACTATAGTCTCAGAAATCAGTGAAACAATTAGAATGTTTCTTGCTGAAAAGCATTAAGTTCACAGATGCTAATTGCTTACCAGTCACGGTCCCAGAAATATAAGGTAAATTTTGCAGGGCTTACTGGCTCTTTTAGTAGGTATATCAGTCCACAGGTAAGTTCAGGTTCTATTTCAGAGGCACCAAAGGCACTTGGGCATAAATACACACTAGCCAGAATGTGGTATATAGAGGTAATCCCATCTCAAGAAGAAATACACAGATTTTATCAGAAGCTTTACAAGTCATTTTCTCAATTTTCCAAACTTGGCTTAATGGACTTGCAGATTCAGAATTCCATCTTCCTTTGGACACTATTCATCTCTTGCTGATTTTCTCCTCTCTTTCAATGAGTTCCCTCACTCTTTCCTAGGATTAAGGACCACACATTCCTAGGAATCCTTACTAAAACAGGCAGTTCCAGAATATGATCCACATTAGCTACAGCTAAATTGATTAATGAGATATTTAGAAGATGATAGTCAAAAGGTTCAAGAGTCATCATCAAGTTCTTAGATTTTCACATTATATAGAAATAAAATAAGAAGGAAAAATTGATCTTGAAAGTAACTGGATTGTGAGGGCTCTGACCTCACCAATGGATTAACCCATTAATGGATTAAAATTTGATGGCATTATTGGGAGGTGGTGGAGAGTGAAGAAAGTGGGTCTTTGTTGGAGGAAGTAGATAGCAGGGGTCGTGCCCTGGAAGGGTTTACCTTTCCCTAGTTCCTCCCTGCCCTTCCTGTCTTCCATGAGGTAAGCACTTTCCTTTATCATACCCTTTCAGCCTTGAAGTTCTGCCTGGCCTCAGGCCTAAAGCAATGGAGCCAGCCAACCCTGGACTGAAACCTCCAAAACTGTGAGCCAAAATTCATCCTCCTTTAAGTTGTTTTACTCAGGTATTTTGGTCACAGTAGGAAAAAGGCTGATGTGCATGTATTTATGCATGTATTTAATAGGGACAAAATACAAAGCCCTGGTCTTCAATCATTCTCAGATTCATAGAGCTGAGGGGACTCTTATAAACTGGAACAACCTCTTCATTTTCAATTTGGGAAACTGAGGCACAGAGAAGTTAAATTATTTGGCCATTTTTAGCTTATAAAAGTATTACATTGAATATATGAACAGAAGCTTGGGTTTGATCCCAGCACCACATATAAAATAAAATAAGACAAAACCCAAGATCATAAAGATTTTCTCCTCCTACAAGTTTTATAATATTCTTCTCAAAGTGCTATAGCTTTTAATTTGACAGCTTTTTTTTTTTGGTACATAAATATTCAAATATTTCACCATCATTTATTGGAAAAACTAGTGAACATGTTTGTTTGGGTCTATTTCTTTGCTTTGTAGTCTGTTGCAGTGATCTGTTATGTCTATTCTTCACCGATACAATGCTGATATTGACTACTTAACTAATGGAACTTATATAAGTGCTGTAATTGGTAGTGAAAGTGCTACAACTTTGAGAAACTTTTGATGATACCTATGAGGTAGCTTCCCAGGGATTTGATTGGGATTGCCTTGAGGACATAGAACAAGTTGGGTAGAAATGACATTTTAACAATATTGATTCTTCAAATTTATGAACATGAACTATCTCTTAATTTATGTCTTTCTTGTTTTTTTTTCATCAGAATTTGTATTTCCTGCATATAGATTTTGCATATACTTTGTCAGATTTGTGCCTAACCACTTCATTTTGTTGGGTGCTATTGAAATTGTTTTCACATGTTTCAGATTCCAATTGTTGCTAATATATTGAAAAGAAATTGAATTTATTAACCTTGTATTCTGCAAACTTGCTCTGCTAGTTCATTCTAGAAGTTTTCTGTTGATTATTTGGAATTTTAAACACAGGCCATCTTGTCTGTGACAATGACAGTTTTCTTTCTTTTTAATCTGTATACCTTTTATTTTCTTTCTCATCTTATTCACACTAGCTTGCACTTCTGGTGTGATATTGAAAAGGACTTGTGAAAGAACATCTTGACTTGTTCCTTATATTATAGGTAAGTGCCCATTTCTCACTATTAAGTATCTTAGCTGTGAGTATTTTGTAGATTAAATAAAGAAAGGTCACCATGTTCCTACTTTGCTGAGAGTTACCATAATGGCTGGGTATTGAATTTTGTCATATGTTTTTCTCTGCATGATATGCCATATAATTTTTAAATTTTTGCATACCAATGTGATGAATTTCATTTTTTATAATTGTTGGATTTAATTTTCTAATTTTTGTTGAGGAGTTTTGAGTTTATGTTCATGAGGAATATTGGTCGATAGTTTCTCTTTCTTGTAGTGTATTTATCTAGTTTTGGTGTTAGGTTGATGCTGACCTCTTAGAATGTGTTAGAACATGTATACTCTGCTTCTATTTTCTGAAAGAAATTATACTATTTCTTCTTTAAACATTTGGTAGAAGTAATTCAATAAAACTATCTGGACCTGGTGCTCCCCCCTCGTTTTTTGAGAAGGTTATTAATTATTGATTCAATTTCTTTAACAAATATAGGGCTATTCATCTTATTTGTGTCTCCTTGAGTGAGTTTTGATAGTTTATATTTTTGAAGTAATTGGCCCATTTCATCTCAGTTCTCAATTTTGCAGGCCTAAACTTGTTCAAGGTTTTCCTTTTTTAGGGTTTTGCTAGCCAGAGAATTAGTAATGATGAGTACTCTTTATGATGTTGGTAATCTGTCTTTCCCTTTTTTATTTTTTTTATTCTAATTTGTTATGTATGACAGCAGAATGCATTACAATTCATATTATACATATAGAGCACAATTTTTCATATCACTGGTTTTAAACAAAGTAGAGTCACACCATTCATGTCTTCATACATGTACTTAGGGTAATGATGTCCACCTCATTCCACTATTTTTCCTACCCCTGTGCCCACTCCCTTTCTCTCCCTTTCCTTTGCTCTATTTAGAGTTCATCTAATTCTCCCATGCTCCCCAACCCCAACCCCATTATGAATCAGCATCTTTATATCAGAGAAAACATTCGGCATTTGTTTTTTTGGGATTGGCTAACTTCACTTAGCATTATCTTCTCCAGTTCCATCCATTATGCAAATGCCATGATTTTATTCTCTTTTAATGCTGAATAGTATTCCACTGTGTATATATACTACATTTGGGTTATCCATTCATCTACTGAAGGGCATTTATGTTGGTTCCACAGTTTAGCCATTGTGAATTTTACTGCTATAAACATTGATGTGGCTGTGTCCCTGTAGTATGCTGTTTTTAAGTCCTTTGGGTATAGAGGAGTGGGATATCTGGGTCAAATGGTGGTTCCATTCCCAGCTTTCCAAGGAATCTCAATACTGCTTTCCAGATTAACTGCACCAATTTGCAGTCCCACCAGCAATGTATGAGTGTGCCTTTTCCCCACATCTTCGCCAACACTTATTGTTGTTTGTGTTCTTAATAGCTGCCATTCCGACTCAAGAAAGATGAAATCTTAAAGTAGTTTTGATTTTCATTTCTCTAATTGCTAGAGATGTTGAACATTTTTTTCATATATTTGTTGATTGATTACATATCATCTTCTGAGAAGTGTCTGTTCAGTTCCTTGACCCATTTTTGATTGGGTTATTTGTTTTTTGGGGTTTACGGTTTTTGAGTTCTTTATATACCCTAGACATTACTGCTCTATCTGATGTGAGTGTGGTAAAAATTTGCTCCCAAAATGTAGGCTCTCTTCTTCTTTTGCTGAGAAGAAGCTTTTTAGTTTGAATCCATCCCATTTATTGATTCTTGATTTTAATTCTTGTACTAAAGTACAAGAGTCTTATTAAGGAAGTCAGGGCCTAATCCTGACATGTTGGAGATTTGAGCCTACTTTTTCTTCAATTAGGCACAGTGTCTTTGGTTAATTCCTAGGTCCTTGATCCACTTTGAGTTGAGTTTTGTGCATGGTAAGAGATAGGGATTTAATTTCATTTTGTTGCATATGGATTTCCATTTTCCCAGCATCATTTGCTGAAGATGCTATCTTTTCTCCACTGTATGTTTTTGGCACCTTTGTCTAATATAATATAACCGTAGTTATGTGGGTTTGTCTCTGTGTCCTCTATTCTATACCATTGGTCTACCAGTCTATTTTGGTGTCAATTTTTGTTACTATTGCTCTGTAGTATAGTTTAAGGTCTGGTACACTGATCTTACTGATCTTACCTACTTTTACTCTTCTTGCTAAGAATTGCTTTAACTATTCTGGGTCTTTTATTTTTCCAGATGAATTTCATGATTATTTTTTTCTATTTCTATGAGGAATGTCATTGGGATTTTGATTGGAATTGCATTAAATCTGTATAGTGCTTTTGGAAGTATGGTCATTTTGACAGCATTAATTCTGCCTATCCAAGAACAAGGTATATCTTTCCATCTTCTAAGGTATTCTTTAATTTCTTTGTTTAGTGTTGTTTTCATTGTAGAGGTCTTTCACCCCTTCTGTTAAGTTGATTCCCAATTTTTTTTTTTTTAGGCTATTGTAAATGAGGTAGTTTTCCTCGTTTCTCTTTCAGAGGATTTGTCACTGATACACAGAAATGCTTTTGATTTATGGTGTTGATTTTATATCCTGCTGCTTTGCTGAATTTATTTACTAGTTCTAGAAATTTTCTGGTGGCATTTTTTGAGTCTTTGAGGTATAGAATCATATTGTAGGCAAATAATGCTAATTTGAGTTCTTCTTTTCCTATTGGTAACCCTTTAATTTCTTTTGTCTGTCTAATTGCTCTGGCCAGTATTTCAAGAACTATGTTAAATAGAAGTGGTGAAAAAGGGCATCCCTGTCTTGTTCCAATTTTTAGAGGAAATGCTTTCAATTTTTCTCCATTTAGAATGATGTTGGCCTGGGCTCTAGCATAGGTAGCTTTTATGATATTGAGATATGTTCCTATTACTCCTAGTTTTTCTAGTGTTTTGAACATGAAGGGGTGCTGTATTTTGTCAAATGCTTTTTCTGCATCTATTGAGATGATCAAATGATTCTTATCTTTAGGTATATTGATGTGATGAATTACATGTATTGATTTCCATATATTGAACCAACCTTGCATCCCTGGGATGAACCCCCCTTGATCATAGTGCACTATCTTTTTGATAATATTTTTGTATTCAATTTGTCTGAATTTTATTGAGAATTTTTGCATCTATGTTCATTAGCGATATTGGTCTGAAGTTTTCTTTCTTTAATGTGCCTTTGCCTGGTTTTGGAATCAGGGTGATACTGGCCTCACAGAATGAGTTTGGAAGTGCTCCCTCTTTTTCTATTTCACAAAATAATATGAGGAGTATTGGTATTGGTTCTTTGTTAAAGGTCTTGTAGAACTCAGTTGTGTATCCATCCAGTTCTGGGCTTTTCTTGGTTGGTAGGCTTCTGATGGCATCTTGTGTTCCATTGCTTGAAATTGATCTGTTTAAATTGTGTATATCATCCTGATTCAATTTGGGCAAATCATATTACTCTAGAAATTTTTCAATGCTTTTGATATTTTCTATTTTATTGGAGTACAAGTTTTCACAATAATTTCTAATTATCTTCTGTATTTCTGTAGTGTCTGTTGTGAAATTTCCTTTTTTATCATGTATGTTAGTACTTTGAGTTTTCTCTCTCTTCATTATCATGGCTAAGGGTTTGTCAATTTTATTTATTTTTTTCAAAGTACCAACTTTTGTTTTGTGAATTTTTTCAATTGTTTCTTTTATTTCAATTTCTTTGATTTCAGCTCTGATTTTAATTATTTTCTGTCTTCTACTAAATTTGGTGTTGGTTTGTTCTTCTTATTCTGGGGCTTTGAAATATAATGTTAGGTCATTTATTTGTTGACTTTTTCTTCTTTTAAGGAATGAACTCCATGCATTGAACTTTCCTCTTAGTGTTGGCTTCAAAGTGTCCCAAAGATTTCGATATGTTGTATAAGTGTTCTCATTTACCTCTAAGAATTTTTAATCTCCCTCTTGATGTCTTTTGCAACACATTGTTCATTAAGTAACAAATTATTTAGTCTCCAGGTATTGGAGTAGCTTTTATTTTTTTATTTTATAATTGTTTTCTAGATTCATTCCATTATGATCTGATAGAATGCAGGGTGGTATCTCTACTTTTTTGTATTTGCTAAGAGTTGCTTTGTGGGATATGGTCTATTTTAGAGAATGTTTCATGTGCTGCTGAGAAGAATGTGTATTCAATCATTAAGGATGAAATATCCTATATATATCAGTTAAGTCTAAGTTATTGATTGTATTATTGAGTTCTATAGTTTCTTTGTTCAGCTTTTGCTTGGAAGATCTATCCAGTGGTGAAAGAGGTGTGTTAAAGTCACCCAGAATTGTTGTGTTGTGGTCTATTTGACTCTTGAACTTGAAAAGAGTTTGGTGAATATAGGTGTTCCATTGTTTGGGGTATATACACTTATAATTGTTATGTCTTGTTGGTGTATGGTTCTTTTGAGAAGTATGTAGTGTCCTTCTTTATCCCTTTTGATTAACTTTAGCTTGAAGTCTATTTTATTTGATATGAGGATGGAAACCCTGCTTGTTTCCATAGTCCATATGAATGATATGATTTTTCCCAACCTTTTACATTCAGTCTGTAGGTGTCTTTTCCTATGAAATGAGTCTCTTGGAGGAAGCATATTATTGGGTCTTTTTTAAAAAAAAATTTATCCAATTTGCTAGTCTATGTATTTTGATTGGTGAGTTTAGGCCATTATCATTCAGGGTTATTATTGAGACATGATTTGTATTCCCAGCCATTTTTTTTTATTTTTGGTATTTAACTTGAGTTGATTTCTCCTTTGATTAGTTTTTCCTTTAGTGCAATTCTCTCTCTGATAATTTTTGTCATTGTTTTTCATTTCCTCTTCATGGGATATTTTGCAGAGGATGTTCTGTAGTGCAGGCTTTCTAGTTGTGAATTCTTTTAACTTTTGTTTACCATCGAAGGTTTTTATTTCATCATCAAATCTAAAGCTTAATTTTACCGGATATAAGATTTCTGGTTGGCATTCATTTTCTTTCAGAGTTTGGTATATGTTGTTCCATGATCTCCTAGTTTTGAGGATCTGGGTTGAAAAATCTGCTGAGATACAAATTGATCTCCCCTATATGTGCTCTGATTCTTCTCTCTTATGGTCTTTAAGATTCTGTCTTTATTCTGTATGCTAACCATTTTCATGGAACATGTCTTCCTTTCTTGCAGTGTGGATCTAAGATATTACAGTTTCTACCCTATAATCTTGTAGTATCCATGAAGATTATTATCTTTTTCTCACCTTCATGTTGAGCTTCCAGACCCTGCAGGTGTCCCTTGAAGTATGCTACTGCAACTAACGGTGGTGGCTGCAATAGTGGAGGTATCTCAAGATAGCAGTGGAGATGCCCTAAGATGGATGCAATGCCTTTCAGAGATGGGGCTGAAAGGGTGGGCCTTACACTATGTTTGGGATGCCTTCTCTAAGATGCAGCTGCTTCTAGGCTCTGTCTGTTGTCAAGAGGTAGAGGCTACTGCGTGGGGAAGGCTATGATGATGTCTGCAGTGTCCCAAGATGGAAGTGGGTTAGGTCTCAGTTCCCAGGTGTGTGTGGGGATGATGGACCTAGACCTACCTTGGGCCTGGGTCCCATCCAGGTGGGCAGAGGCAGATCTGGGCTGGGCCTGAGTTCCAATGGGTGTATGCTGGTGGCAGGATGAACCTGGGCCTACCCTACCCTCTTTTTTCTTGGTGACAATAACTTCATGAGTTTTCAAATTTTTCTTACTTTTTTCCAAGAATCATTAGTTATTCATCTTTTTGTCAAAAATGTTCTTTTATTTTTAAAATAAATCTGTTTGGAGTATACATTGGAATGCCTTCCTCTGATGAGATTCAAGTTCCTCAGATAACTAGTTTGCTTCTACCAAGGGATTCCACCAGAGATGGATTCTGAATTCATATTTTCTAATCCATGGTAGGTGAAAAGCCTTCTATTTGAAGAATGAGAGTAAAGTGACAAGGGCACATTTTTTGAGGCTGCATCACGTGAAATCATTTGTTTGTAGTCTTATTTTCTGACTTAAGATCATGGTGTGAGGAATGTTTTCGTGTTCAAGAAGTCCACCACTTGTCTATGAAAACAATCCAAAACCCACTGATCTTCAGGTTTGGGAAAATCCAATATCACACACATATTTCATTATCCTCCTAGTCTCAGTATCCTTGTTTCTTCTACAGTTTGTCATACTAATATGCAAAGAAAATGTAGTATCTCCCTACTGGGAGATACTACACACAGTCTTTACCACTGCCTGATTATCATCAGATTTCTCTAGATGCCAGTTGGTAGTGATTTTACTGGAGAAGGATTGTTAATCTGCTCCTCCAGGTAGAGAAATAGATTAAAACTTGATTGTCCAAATCAAAGCAAAATGAGTTATTAGGAAATATGACTTAAACTCTCAGACTTCATAGAGGATAGGGCACAAAAAGTATAAAATCATCATATCATCATACAGGATTACTTTTAGAAAGCATCACTAACACACAGGTGTTTTATTTCTAAAATACAGAAAATAAAGTCACTAAGCAAGTCTGGAATCAGAAGGAGAGATTAAATCATAGTTCTGACATTAATAAATCTGTAGTTGTAGGCAAATTATTGAGTTCTAAGAGTCATTCTATCATATATAGAATGGGACTAATAATGGTTATTATAGAATGAGGTAATTGAGGCAAAGCACTTTAAATGAGTGCCTGGTACAAGTGTCTTATAAATATTAATGGTGATGATAATGTTGACAACGACAATGATGAGCATATTCAGAGGAGAGCAGGAAGTACATTTTCCTACCTCACTTTAGTGCTGACTTTAAAGACTTTATTGAGATCTATTTCACATATCATAAAATTTATCCACTTGAAGTCAGCAATTCAGTGATTTTAGTCTATTTAGAATTGTATGTTACCACTATGTTTAGAATATTTTCATAGCCCTAAAAGAAACCTTGTGTTTATTAGCACCAGCTTCCATGCTCCCCCACCCCAAGTCCTAGGAATCCACAAATCTATTTTCTTCCTCTATAGACTTATAATTATGTAAATGGAATCATATGGTATGTGGACTTTTATGACATTTTCATTAGCATCATTCTTTCAAGGTTCATCCATATTGTGGCATCCAGCAGTATTCCTTTCCTTTTTATTCTAGCACATGGATATTCCATATTTTATTCATCCTTTTATCATTTAATGGACATTTGGGCTGTTCCCATTTTTTTTCCTTTTAATACTGTTTTAAACATTCATGTACAAGTTTTTGTGTGGACATATTTCAGAAGGGAAATTTACAAATTTCTTTAGTAAACATGAAGAAGCACTTCCCAGATCCCTTCAAAAGCTCATTTTCTGGTAAGTGTGATCGTCAAGCATCCTCAACTCTCAACTGCCTAGACTCACCTTGCTCAAGGTCATGCCCTTCTTGGAGCAGCCTACATAGAATGACTGACTAGGAGAGGAGTATCGAGACTGGCCATTTCAATTTGTTGTGGAACACTTATGGGCTGGACTCTGTAGACAGCTTCCAGTCAGGTTGTCCACCGTTTGTTCTGACTCTATTGGTATTCAGTTTCTCCCTATGCCAAGTTCTGCTTTCTCCCCTTTTTTTCACAAGTGTTTATCTCTAGTAAACATCTTGTACTCCCGACTCCATCTCATCATTTCTTCCATAATCCAGTCTAGAACTCTTCTGAATGGGAATGATGTTGGAGAATTAATGATGGTGATCACTTGATACTAGTCACCGGTATTTCCCATCTAGGACATTGATTTTAGGATTGTTTTGGAATCATAAAACAGGGACATCCCAAATGGTGGTACTTTGAGACTCTTGGTGTAAAGTTAAAATGAGATATTTCAGAGAAATACATCCTCATATATCTAATAGCATTGTAACAAATATGACTAGTAAAAGAACCTAGAAAATTAAAAAATCAATCTGAAAATGGAATGACTCAAACAATTGCTAGCCTGTGGAACAATCTTTGAAACAAACCAGGAATTTAGTACTGCTTAACTCTCCACAACTTTAAATCCTTATTCTATGGATGTGCAAATCCTAATAAGATATTGAGAAAGAAGGGAAAATATAATAAAGATTATCTAAATGTCTCTCAGATTTTTAGCCCTGTTTCATTTGGGGTTTATATTAGTTCAATTTGTGAAGAGGTAAAATGAAGATTCTAGGTAACTAATTATTATTCTAATATCTAAATATATCTCATGGATGGAAAGATTTCTCCCTCCCCATTTTGGTACCAAGAATTGAATTCAGGGGCACTCAACCACTCATCCTCAATCTTATTTCATATTTTTTATTTAGAGACAGGATCTCACTGAGTTGCTTAGAGCCTCACTGTTGCTGAGGCTGGCTTTGAACTTGTAATCCTCCTGCCTCAGCTTCCTGAGTTGCAGGGATCTTCCCTTCATCTTTAAACATGTTTTTTTTTTTTTTCCCCCTAGGGTGGAATATGGAGCAAATTCAACATTTACAATTTAATCATAGCCTCTGTTTTCTGAACCCCCTTATTTAATGTAATGAACATTTAGAGACAGAAACATAAAGAAGGGGAGCCGAGATACAGACATTGCTGAGAAATTACTGTCTGAATTTCCTAGAAGGGTAGATGTCACAGAGAAACCAGAATAAGTTAGCCAGTATCCTTATCATGCATATGGAAGATGGGCACGGGGTTGTTAGTAGATCTTAAGTATCATAGATTTTTAAAGAAAAATTTGTAACTTCTACAGGTATTTTGCCATCAATCATGCCTTGTTATTATGCATTCTGTTACTAACAATTGCCATGTTCATTTAGGTGGAAAATCATGTATCCCTCCAACCCAAGCAAAATCAAACTGCTTTAGGGAACATGAAATTCAATTGACTAGCACATTTCAGACTAAATCTGGTCAGTAGCTCTTTATTTCCTATGTTTGTTTACTTTACAATTCACATTTGGGCATTTTCTCCTTAGTAACCCTATTTTGTTGGAGGTCTCTGGAGCCTGAATCTATTTTGTTTACTTTATTGGATTTCTCTCAATGCTTTGTTCTGAGAAATCAAAATGGCTTTTGCTCAGAGCTACCAAGGATTCACTTGCTGCAATCCATCTACAGTGCACCTTGAACCTAAGGGTACCTCTGACTCACCCTTTAATTAATTGCACATGGAGCTGTGTTTTTCATCTTTCAGTCTATCTTGGATGAATCTCCCTTGGTTTTGCTGTCTTATTATCCAACTGCTCTACATTGTATTTTTTTCACAATACATTCATGCTACACACACTAAAGATGCTCTTAAATCTTCATAACTCTTATGGACAAATTATTAGCCTTTCTTTTCATGCCACTGAAGAATCATGATGCTGTCATTTCACAAAATTCCAATGATGCTCTGTTTAGAACTAGAACCTTCAGCACAAATTTTCACACAAGCGTATTGGCAGAGTTGCTGTATTAAAGATTGTGAAATTTTAGAGTGGCCTTTAAAAAAAAATGATGCTTCAATTAGCTCTTTGATCTGAAGTCTGCCTGTACACGTGGGGAGTTGGGGAAGGAGAGAAAATGTCTAGATTGCTATTGTCTATGTTTTTTAATGCATTGTGTATGTGTGAGAGAGAGAAAAAATTTGACCATGACGTCTTACTTTGACAGTCAGATTTGAATTGAACAGTCTCTTCTTGTGGTCTAGCTTAATCTCATGTTCTTTCTCTCAGCAAAATATGTCTACGATTTCAAAAGCCACATGGTTGCTTCAGAACATTCCCAACTGCCTGATCAGCTGCTCTCCATACAAAGCCGTTCACTGGGGCTTCTGTTTCTGTCCACTCAATCCTTTGTTTCAGCAGCCTCCTTTCCTCTGTCTCCAGTTCTCTTCTGAAGAGGTAATATTCAAGCAAGAACTTTTCAACCTAACAACTTGTTTGTTCTTCATTTCGAGGGAGGGGGTAGACTGATTTGACTTCCTATGCTACCTTTGACTTTAACCAAACTTTTTCTCTAACAACCAGATTGGTTCCGAGTCTTGGAAAAACACACACACTTTTAAAGGGTTAGTGGGGTTTCCTATAGCTTGCTTTGTTTTGCTTTGCTTTCTTTTTTAGTTCACCTTGTCTTCCAAAGCAAAGCTAGGATTTGGAATTGCTTGCTGGAATTCGCGTTGCTTGGCTGCATGGTTTTAATCATCAGGTTAAATGGTTTTGTTAGCAGACAGAAGGGCTATACTTTCCTAATGAGGCCAAAAGCAATGACTCATCCTGTGTCTGGAAGTGAAGATTTTACCCTTATTGGGACTCAGAACAGAAACCTGTTTCATCAAGATGACCAGTCTTGCTGCCATGGTGATAGAAAGTATGTTTTCACAGGTAGTCAGAACTGGATGGCACTTCAGCATTCCTCTGGGGAGAAAGATACCACTGCCAGCAACTCCACTAGGATCCCAGGTGATTTCAGGAACCAGATTCTTACCCTAATTATGGTTCTTAATTATGAATCACAACACTATGTCAGTCATGTCTGGGGAGCTGATGTTTCAGCCTATAGTTCTTAAATGGGCTTTGAAAGTTTATAATGATGCTACTTACTGGATATTAAGATTTTTAAGAATAGACTTTTAATAAAATTGACTTTTTGAAAAAAGAGCATCTTCAAACCCAAACTTGAGTAAACTCCTCAAGGGCCCTCTGTGACATCATCAATTCTGGAAAACTAGAAGTTGTTGTGTATTATCATAATTATTAAGTAAGTATTTCTTGAGGCCCTATTATATATAGGACTTGTAAATTATGATTTATGTCTTAATGCTAGTCATTCTGGCTATGAAAAGCTCTATCTTTTTAAAAATTCTTCATTTTCCTTATACCAAAAATAATTCACTTTAATTAAAGAGCATTTGGGAAAACTCAGGAAAGTGTAAAGAATAAGATTAAAATAATCAATGTTCAAACATTTTATAATTAAAAATGGATATTCTTAACTATTTCTTCTATTTATAGATGCTATTTTTGTTTTTGCAAAATGTCATAATTCTATAAATATGTCTTTGAATTGAATTTTTAATCACTATATCAACTGTCAGTCTATGATCTTATTTATATATATGTATAGTCCATGTTTTATGATCATCCACATCACAAGTTAGGATAATGCTTCCTACTGTTATAAATAAATATACTGTCAAATCTCAGTGAATTAACCTAATAGAGGTTTACTTTAAAAAATGCTGTAGGTAGGTCTGGTCTGTGGACAACCTTTCACATGTGGAAACCCATACACCCATGCTCCATCCATTTGTGGTTTTGCCTCCCCCCTGCAGTTCCAAAATGATCTGCCTTCTGTGCCAAATGGAGGAAGAGAATTCACATCTGTTTTACAGATTTTAGATTTTGAAGTGACCTACATCATTTCCATTCACATTCTATTAACATTGCTGGGAACTAGTCACATGGCTCTACCTGATTACATAAGAAGCTGGGAAATGTGGTCCCCAGGAGATAATTCCCAGAGATAGTCCTATACAATGCAAGGGAAGTACACAATTTTGGTGATTAGTTGTTTTCTACACTGTCCATACAACTATACAGCCAATATCCATGTACAAACGTCTTTCTAAATACAGAACACACCTATTCTCTCCTTTAATCCCAGGTCTCCACCAGACTTGGATGTGGTTCTTCATGGATTTGACAACATTTGGATTAGAAGACCTCTCTGACAGCCATTTCATGGTGTCCAGGAGAAATCTGAAGAGGATAGCTCAAATAGTAAGAATTGAGACCATAGGTGTTGATACAAGGTAGAAGAATATTGTGGACCACAACTTTGTTGTTTTTACAGCAACATTTTGACCAGGAAAGACAAAACCATAAAGCAAGAAACAGTTTAATGGTTACCCCAGGAAATTTCCACAGATCATTTCCCCACCCACCCACCCCCGCCCCGCGAGACACAACAGTCTGTTCACCTGGGTAAATAGCTCACTTATCAACAACAGCTTTGCTTCATGACATTTCTTTCACTTGCATGGAACCATACTAAAGTCTTACATCGTCTCAAACAGTTCCTCACCTTGAATGACTTGCCTCAAACCAATTGAACCCAGACTCTGAAACCCTACAGATATTCCACTTCTGATTATTTTCTTCTGGGTACTGCTGAGCTATGATCAAAGTAGTGTTCTTTCTTACTGTAGTGAGTTCTGAAAATTTTAGTTCTGTTTTCTTAATAGTTTATTTGTTGTCATTTGGGGCATTCAACAATCTAAAAGGACAATGGGGACCATACAGTAGTCACTGATGCCTGGCAAAATTGAAATTGTACTGGATTAGGTATTGAGCCAGCTTTCTGGTAGGAATTCCATAGCCTGTTGTTCCCTGTGATACCAACTCCATACCTCCTGGCTCTTTCTTGTCTGATGACCATATCTGGAATGGACATTGAGGCATGTTCATTGATTCTGTAGAGCTTCCTGTTTGTACAAGTTTTATGGTTTGAGGATGATGCTTAAACATTCAATAGCATTTTTGCTCAGGATTGAGAATTATTTGGCAACATAGCTTCTTCAAGAACCTCATGGGTTCCTGTTCTGTGTGCCTCCAGGTAGTTCCTTATGCCAGGATATTGGTTTTAATCTTATACATTGTCCCTTATTTCTTCAACTTTTTGCCCTACATTTTTCTTTTAACTTGATGCCTATCCGAAAGTTGCTTGAAACAATGGTGTTCAGATGGGAAGAAAATATCTTTAATCTGATGTTTGTTTTAGGACTGAGTCACTTAATTGAGAAAAGATAAGTTGAAGGGTCTTTCTTGTTCAAACCTTCTAAAACTCATTTATTAATGTTAGAGTTCTAGAATGATGCAGATTTCCTGACTGCAAAATACTAGGCTACTCCTACCCCTTTCATTTTTGCTTGCATGCAAGTCAATGCATAACTGAGCTTATCTTTATTCTAATAACTTTTTAAATACAGTCACTAACAAGCTAATCCAACTTAGAGCTATAAGCTCAATAGGTACTTTGTTATTGTCAGCCAAGTTTACTCAAGTCTATTGCCACTGTATAGCATGAATCTCCATCTTTTCAAAACTCCTATATCAACTTCTACCATCTCCTTAATGATGGTACACATTTTTAATATTTTATTAAAACAGCATTCCATTTGTATTCTAATTTTTAGAATGAAAATAAATAAATCCTCAAAATAAGTGTCTTTAAAAAAAAGAAAGAATTTCTTATCTTGCTTAACAAACTGACCCATGTGTGTATCACTGCCCAACAGATAATCTTCCATGTGGAGATTTTGGGACCTCCTTTGATATTATGGATTTTTACCCATTAGCTGTCCTGCTACCCAGAAAACCTCAGAATCCTACATTTAGCCAGTGAATGAAGAAGAAGGAGTAAAGATGCACAACCCCTTTTTAAGGGCTTTGACTTCAGAAGTGACACACAACATTTCTGTTCCCATTCTGTTGGCAAGAACTAAGCATAGGACCATTAGTTAGAGGCAGATTGAGAAATGCAATCCCTTCCCAACAGTAAGTTTCTGGCAACATGTTTGTATTTTAGAAAGAAAGGAATGATTTATGGTGGTAAATTAGTCATCTGCCACATCATGTCCTCTTTCAGAGTAAATTTCCTTTTGAATTAGGCACCAGAACACGACTTTCCCATGGTCACAACTCTAATAAGTATGCAGTGAGCTCATCCTTGCTGTTCCCAATCATTGCTCAGGAATCACAACCATTTACCTGGATCATGGCAATAAACTCCTAGTTGAAATCCCGTTGCTGCTGTAAAAGATTACTACAATCTTAATGGCTTAACATAACTCCTGTTGATCTTACAGTTTTGAGCGTCAGAAATCTCACTGGGTTAATACGATGATGTTGGAAGTGCTGTGCACCTTCTAGAGGCTCTTGAGGGTTGCGAGTTCCTTGTCTTTTCCAGATTCTGGAGACCACCTGTACACCCTGGCTTTTTTTCACAGTCAAATCAACAGTATAGCATCTTCAAATCTCTCCTTCTTCCTCATGTCTGCTTCTGTATTCACATCTCTTCCCTTTTCCCCCATAAGAACCCTTGTGATAACACTAGGTCCACCCCCAGATAATCCACTTATCTCAAGATCCTTCATGGCATAGGCAAAATCCCATGTGCTATGTAAGGCAACAGGCTACTAGGTTTGAAGGCCTGGGAGGTGGGTATAAATTATAGGGCTATTGTTTTGTCCACCACAGAATGCATATCTCTAATATTGGCCCTCTTCAATATAGGCTCCACACTATTGCCAAAGAAATCTCTTCTGAATACAAAACCAACCAAATCATTCTTCTCATTAAAACACTACAATGGCTCTCTATCTGTTGCCAACAAATAAATTCTTGCCATATAAGACATTGCATGCTTTTGCTATCTGATACTTTTATAACTTTACCTTCCAATAACAATGACAACAACAACAACAAAATACTAAGCCACTGATCTTTCTAGAATGTCTCCTGATACCCTCCCTTCCTCTTTGTCCACATTTTACTCCCCAAACACTAAACTACATGCAGTTTTCTGTATGCACTATGACATTTTTGCTTGTATTGCTTCATACACAAATCTGAATTTCCTTTCTAGTCCTACTGGCAAACGTTAATTAGTGTTTCAAAATTCAGCATATTTATCTACTTAATTGGACTTTTACATAGTTGTCTTGACGACTGACTTGCTCAGCACTAGCCCCCAAGTAGATGAACATGGAGGGAGAAAAACACTCCACTGTGCTGATTTGTCTTCTTTTAAAATTCTGTGACCACAAACTCCAGTGAGCTGTCACAACTTTCCACCAATCCAACCCTGGCCCCCTCAGGCTTGCTCTCCTCCCTCCCCCAACAATATTTTCTGCCTTCTCCATTCTCCTCAAATGCCCACGTCCCTCCTTTATCCCTACACTGAGCTGAAGACTTGACTTCCTCTTCTGCATTGTCCACCCAATATCCACTTCCTGTCTGAGTGAGGTGCTCTTTCCCACCTTTCTCTGTTTTTTATGGAAGTCTTCCAGTGCTCCCTTCTAAGGCAGCTCTTCCTCTAGGGCAGTGGATCCCACTTCTTCCTAAAGACTTTGCTCCCTCCATTGTTCCCTCCCAAGGGAATCATTTCTATCAGTCTAAAAACATACCACCTATCCTAAAACAAACAAACAAACAAAAACAAAACAAAACAAAAAAACCCACACAAACAAAACATACTGTGCTGGGTGCTATTCAATCACTGTACCATTTATTTGCTCCCTGTTATAGAAAACCTATTCAAAATGAAACACAGAATTCAATAGTAATAAGAGAGTCTGGATCTAGGCCTGGCCTCCAGGTTTATCAATACTGTGTGACCTTGGGCATGTCACTGTTGGCTCAGTCATTCTGTGTGTATCAGTTTCATCATCTCTCATGTGGGAGAACAATACAATGACTTCACAGGATTGTTGTGAGCATTATATGAACATATACCCAGAGAAATGCATTTTCTTTCTTTCTTTCTTTCTCTTTCTTTCTTTCTTTCTTTCTTTCTTTCTTCCTTCCTTCCTTCCTTCCTTCCTTCCTTCCTTCCTTCCTTCCTTCCTTCCTTCCTTCCTTCCTTCCTTCCTTCCTTCCTTATTTATTTTTGAAGTACTGGGGATTGAACCCAGGAATGCTATACCATTCAGTTATATCCCCAGCCCTTTCTATTTTTTATTTTGAGACTGGGTCTAACTAAGTTGCCCAGGCTAGCTTCAAATCCTCCTGCCTCAGTTTCCCAAGTAACTGAGATTACAGGTATGAGCCTCCATGCCAGGCTCCTTTGCCTATTTTTAAACAAAATAAATAAAATATTACAGATAAGTTCTATTTGATCACCTTACCATGAATCCAAGGTGCATCCTACTCATTTGACTTTTATACTTCCACATAAACACAGATTTATCAATAATCAATGTATAAATTAGTAACTTCTTTTCATTTCCAGAAGTGACGTGCTCTATTTTTTTGGAGCTTGCTTTTTTGTGATTATGCAATATCTTCCTGTATCTTCACTGTCACTCTGGAGCTTATGTTTGACCCAAATTCTTTTTCTCACTTACAGAATGCTCTTAAGCAATCTTCCCTTTGAACACATCAGGTGAAACTTTATAATCTTTAGAGATGTGTTGTAAAATTAATAGCTAGAAAAGGTTCTTACAGGAGTAATAGTCTACATCTCAAGTTAAAGAGGACATCATAGAATAGTTAACTTATAATTCTATTTCTAAAAAGTGTAATTTCCCAGTAATATTTCTATTATTTAAGGTGAAAGTCCTGAATTTTAAGAAGATGATACCATAGCACCATAGATTTTTTAAAAACTTTAAAAATTAAGATTAAATTCAAATAACATAAAATTCATCATTTAAACCACTTTAAAATGTACAAGGCAGTGATTTTAGTTTATTGATATTGTGCAATAATCGCCATTATCTCATTCTAACACATTTATAGTACCCCAAATGAAAGAATTCCTGTATCTCCCAATTCCCCTTTCCCACTGTCCCTTAGAACCCATTTAACTATATTCTGTTTTTATGGGTTTACTTACTTTGGATATTTTATATAAATGATCTCACATAAAGTGTGGCTTTTTGTATCTGGCTTCTTTTACTTAGCATAAAATTTTCAAGTTTCATCCATATTTCAGCATGTATTCATTCCTTTTTATGGCTCAAAAAAATTCCATTACTTAAATGTGTCTTATTTTGTTGATCCATTAATTGATTTGTGAATATTTTGATTCTTTCTACATTTGGGCTATTATAAAAAATGCTGCTGTGAAAAATTATTTATAAGTTCTTTTGTGCATATGCATTTTCATTCTAGTTATGAAATTGCTGGATAATACAGAGTCATAAAACTCTATGTTTAACTTTTAATTAACTGCCAAACTTTCTTCCTCAGAGGCTGGGCCATTTTATATTCTCATCAGCCATTTTTGAGGGGTTTGATTTCTTCACATTCTTGAAAATACTTACTATATTCTGGTTCTCTTTTGAGTATAGTAGGTGTATCATAGTATCTCATAGTTTTGGAATGTATTTTCATAAAGATATCTTTTAAGGTGCTTATTGTCCATTCATTTGGAGAAATATCCACTCAGATAATTTGCCCAATTTTAAATTGGGTTATTTATCTTTTCATGGTTGTGTGTGTACACACACACATTCTGTATCCTATACCCTCACGGGATATATAATTTGCAAGTTATTGCTTCCATTCTGTGGGGGTTTTTTTTTTCTTTCTTAATTGATAGTGTCCTTTGACAAGCAAAAATTTTAATTAATTGATGAAATCCAATTTATCTATTCTTCTTTTTTTGTTGTTGTTGTTTTGTTTTGGTCTTATGCAAGTCATGTTGCTTTTTACTCTGCCCTACAGCTCCACCAAAATAAATTAATAAATACATAGATCCACACAGAAACCAGATATTGCCACTAGGCTGGCATAACCTAAACCACAGCAAAACATCGATAATGAAATTCGGTTAAGTTTTATCCACAGAAACCAAAGATTAAGGGCACAAACTCTTTTTCTAATTATAAATCCCTGTGGCATGATCATCATGAGCAAGGAAGTAAAGGGTAATAAATGCACATCAGACAGGCCTTGAGAACGGAAGAGCCCCGAATCTCTCCACAACGATTTTCCACTCAGGCTAGTGAAAGCACAGACTATTCCTGGGCTTAGGTGAACCCTGAAGATGTATCATTATAATTCTTTCACGTGTTTTTTCCCCCAGTCTTACTGATCAGTACTCAGCTGAAGTCTCAAGGAACATCTTCTACAGATCTCCATAGCATCCTCGCCACAGTGTTCTTTCTGGCACATTGTCCTGTGAACTCTTGCTGCCTGGTTCCCTCTGTTCTCCCACTTCTATATCCTCAATTCAGGACTCTGCTGAGCAATGCCTGGATTCACTGTCCTGTGCTGTGAGCTAGAAACGCTCTTTAGGCAGCACCTTGGGATGAGTCCAGGGCTCACTCACCTGGTTACTTGCTACCTCTCAGAGAGCAATGTCCTATGATGCCTTATAGTCAATGTCTGGAAGACATTATTTCATGTATTTTTTCTACATTTAAAACTATTTCAGGCTGAGTGCAGTGGTACACGCCTGTAATCCCAGCAACTCTGGAGGCTGAGGCAGGAGGATGATGATTTCAAAGCCAGCCTCAACATCTTTGTGAGGCCCTAAGCAACCTAGCAAGACCCTGTATCAAATAAAAAACAAAAAGGGCTGGGCATGTAGCTCAGTAGTAAAGCACCTGTGGATTCAATCCCCAGTACCAAAAACCTACCAAAACCAAAAAGCAAACAAACAAACAAACAAAAACAAAACAAAACAAAACAAAACAACCCTACCTCAGGCATTCCCTTGTAATCCATCTTTGCCACCTCAAATTAATTTTGGATGCTCTGTTCTTCTCTACTGTTCCCCCATCCTCCAAATGCCATACATTTATGGTCAATTACTATGTTTAGCTATGTTTTCCCTTTCTGTTTCTGTCCAAATCTATTTTTCATTCTGTCATATTAATCAGTGATGGCTGTACTCACTGTTCTCCTATGTTTATCTATTTAACATCCTGATCGTTATTTGTAGTCAGTCATCATAAATGTCTTGGAGGAGGGTGGATTTCAAATGGTCTCCAGGTTGTTAAACTTTCAGGAGCTCTACTATATTTCTGATTAATTACTCCACACTTCTTTCTCATATTATCTAGGTCAGAAGTGTTACCCAAGAATATCTTGAGGGTTTCTAAGACATTTTCAAAGATTCATAGGGTAAAAACTATTTTCACAATAATACTTGTATTAGGTATCATTAAAAAATACCTGAGATAATTAACTTATATAATGAAGAGGCTTACTTTGTCTCACAGTTTTGGAGGTTGGAGTCCATGACTTTTTGGTCTCAGGCTTTAGGTGTGTGGTGAAGCAGCTCATCATGGCAAAAATATACAGTACAGCAAAACCACACTTTTCTCATCCAGGAAACAAAGACAAAGAAGAGCAGGCTGGAGTTTCACAATCCCCTTTTAGGCCACGCCTCCAGTCACCTAAAGACCTCCCATAAGGCCCCACCCCATAAGTTTTCACCACTTCCCAAAAGCACTGCTTCTAAGACCAGATCATTTCTGTTATCTCATGAGAGTACAGTGGAATTTTCCAGAGAATTCATAATGTTCTGAGGGTGAATTTTTGTGTTTTCAGACTTTTTCAGTTTTAATCTTAATATGACAAACGTCAATAATTATAACCTACAAAAACAAAAAATCTATGAGGTTATCAATTATTTTTCAGAGTATAAAGTGGTCCTGGAACCACATTATTTGGGAGACATTTTTCTAGGTTTCATAAATTCATCTTGTTTTCATTCTAGTTTTCTGGGGGTTGGTTTGTTTTAGATAGGGTCTTGCTAAGTGACCCATCCTGGCCTTAATCCCCAGATCTTCCAACCACAGCTTTCTGAGAAGCTGTGATTTCAGGTACACACCATTACACCCGGCTCCATTCCACTTTTAAAGTGACAGTGGCTATTTTAGTTCTTTGAATTGCTTACTCACAAGATGGCCTATTGGACTGGAAAGTATCTATAAGCTGTTAATTTGCCTGGTGTTTCTGCAAATGAGGCATAACCTTTTATTTATTTTTTCTTTTTTGTATTACTGCTAATACCAGTATAACGAAAATAACAGCTAAGGGTAGGGGGAGTTATAAAGAATAAAGGATCCTTTTGGAGTTTCATGTCATTCTTTCTAATCTACAGGCAGAGGAATTCCATCATGACTTCCTATGCTTGTCTAGGACACTACCCAACTGGGGTAATAATTAAGCACAACATAATTGATATCTAGGAAATAGTTGTGTCAATTTTAAAGGAGTGAAGAGTGAAGGGAAGGAAAAAAAAACAATTAAGAAAACAACAACAACAAAAAAACCCAACCACCCAAATAAAACCAAGCCTTAACAGCAAGATCCATGGACAGAAAGATCTGGAGATGAATGTAAACAAGGACAAAGAAAAAGCCAAGAACAGCACCTCAAAACTGTGAAAAGCAACAACATTCTGGAAGCTCTTCCCAGTGTCGTACCCTGTACTCTTTGCCTGAGAAAAGCCTGTGGCTAAAAGGGTGCATATAGATGACTGGACATGGCAAAGTATACGGGGGCGTGAACCAGGATTTGAGATGAAAATTACCACTGAGTGAGCGAGGGGAGGGTATGCAATTTAATCTCTCAGATAATTTCTTTCCTATAAATCATAACTGTTTTTTGGGAGGTTAAAATTGACTCGATGACTCAGTATTTTCTCCTTTGGCAATTTCCCTAAGGATGTAATCAAGAGTCTGTACAAAAAAATTAGCTATGAGAATGTTCCTTACTTATTGTTGATAGCATAAAAATAAGACAAAAAATACATGTTCAACAATATGTGGTTGATTATAATAAATCTTCTATCATTTAGGTGAATAGATTAGTATGGAGCCACCAAAATAATGTTATAGGAGCAATTTTTTTTTTCAAATGAACTTAATGATATGCCAGCGGATGAAAAAAATCAAGTTACCTAAGCGAATCTGATCTTGTTTTTGTTATGCTTATGTAACTGGAAGAACACAGCAATACACTTTTCCTTTCCGCTAATTAGGAATTATAGCATTTCCAAATCTCTCTTGTGCTAGATAATAAAATTAATGATCTATGGTTTTCCCGGTAAGTAGGAGGGGAAATAGAAAAGAAAGCAAGTGAACTAAGAATGAGAGAGGGCCTGGGTGATCATGAGGCGACCAGGACAGTGTTTCCTTTCTGGGAGCTGTGTTTTTAACGTTGTGACCAAAAGACCTGACAAGAACAATTTTTGAGGAAGAAAAATGTATTTGGCACTCATGGTTTCAAGAGGTCTCAGTTCATAGACAGCTGACTCCATTCCTTGGAGCTCCAGGTGAGGCAGAACATCATGGCGGAAGAGTGTGGCAGAGGAAAGCAGGATGTCACACCAGGAAGCAGAGAGAAAGAGCCCTCACCACAGACAAAATACAGACCTCAAAGGCCCACCTCCTCCAGCCTCATCTTACCTGCCTACAGTTACCACCCAAGTGAATTCCCTTTAGGGGATTAACACACTGGTTAGGTTTAGACTCTCATAACCCAATCATTTTACCTTTAAACTTTCTTGGGTTGTCCCTCCCATGAACTTTTGGGGACACCTGATATCTAAACCATAAGAAGCTGGAAGAGTTAATATTTGTTCTGGGGTGATGTGTTTCTCCATCTTTTTAATGAGTGTGTATGTACACTTTTTTTTTTTCTTTTTAAAGAAGACGTGTTTGAGATTAAACCAGAAGAGAGAGACACTTGAGGTTCCATGCCACTGAGACCTGTGACTTCAGACTTCCTCTCCCTGGCCCCACCCCCCTTTCCCTCAGTCCCTTTTGGTCCTCTCCTGCTGAGGGAATCACAGCATCAACGCAGAGATCTCATTGAGTAAGGCCGGATGTTTCTCCAGCTCCAGTGCCTCAAACCCCACCACGGCTCTTGGGGAATGAGTAATGGATTAAGCGGTAAAAGCCATCTCATAGCTCAGCGTGACTTTTCCCCAAAGTCAAGCTTGTTTACTTGGGTAAGTATTAATGGACTTTTTGGCATAAGCATCAACCTCTCAGGGGCCAGAGGAGCCAGGTTAGGAATGAAGCATAAACCCACAGTTAAAATCCGCTGGGAAGGGGGCTTGTCCTTTGGGGAGCATTTTTATCACAGTGCCTGGGACACAGCAGACACATGGTCAGTATTTTCCTTCTGTTCTGGTTCCCCGCTTGTAAGGACATGGTGTTTGATTTTCTTTCCTGTTCAGCATCTGTCAGCCAAGCGCCTGTTTGCCACTCTAAAGCCCTCCTTTTCTTTACCTAGTACCTCTGTTTACACATGTTGTTACACATGTTGACACATTTTGAGTCTTTGATCTTTTAGTAGGAGTGGACTGGCTCATTTTCTTAGGAGCCTGATTGTCCCTTTTTTAAAGTCATTTCTTTTAGATCTGTGCCCCAGGGAGAGTTCTCTTGATTTGAGGGTAAAAGGTGTTAATGGTAAGATTAAAAGAACAAGTGGGAGAGGAAGGTGAATTCTGAGAATGAAGGCTTCCTTCAAAATCTGAGCCATCTTTGTGAGTCATCCATGAGGATCAGCCACAGCACCGACAAAAAGAAGCTTTGTACACATAATGCCATCTAATCACAAGTCATTTAGCTAAACACTTCTTCCCACACAACAGCAAACTGTTTCTTCAGACTGTGGGGAACAGGTTCTGCACATGAACTAACTGCTTAGTCTTTTGTTCCCTTTGCTGTGGCAGAATCAAGTGGGTGGATATGAATAAAATCCTTGGTGTTTACTTGATTGCTAAAGCCCCCCCACCTCCCACTTTCTTTATTTATTTAAAGTAATAAAAAAGAAAAGAAGAACTGACAAAAAAAACGATCACTAAATGTGGTTTCAGGCACCAAAGCCTCTCTCTCTTTTTAAAAATGTGTTCATTGAAGTTGGGGCAGAGGAAAGAGAGTATTCAGAGTGTGCATGAAGCACCTCTGGTTTAATAGACCCTTCTTGGGGTTCCAGTTCCTTCAACAACTTTCAGTTGAGAGAAATACCTCCACTTTCCAATTCTAAAGAGGTTAGGTGGCAAAAGAACTTTCCAACACTGGCAGGACATGTCAGGAATACACAGCAAGAGGAAAGTCGTCCGTGGATGAGACTCAGACCTAGAGAGGAAAATAACAATTTATCCCTTCATATATTTTTTTTTTCACACTAAAGGGGACAACAGAACTTTTCTGACTTTTCCTATGGACTTATACCAGACAAGTCCCCAAATCTTTCTTATAAAAACAAAACAAAACAAAACAAAAAAAAAAACAACAACAAAACAAAAAAAAGCAAAACCAAAGCACAATCTAGCCTACAAGCCACCCTCTCCTTAACACCTGTGACCCAGGGAAAGGGGCCCATTTTTAGCTCAGGGTAGATCCTTATCTGTGGTAGCCATAGGCTATGGCTGTGATCCAGCTCCCTGGTGGGAAATCTTTCTTTGCTGGAGGCGGGAAGGTAGTTGTGGAGGAGAGGAAGAGCTCCTCTTTCTGTGGATGTGTCCCTTCTGGAGGTGACACTGGGACCCAAGGCCCTCATTTGGCACTGGAGGCGTCTTCCCCTGCAGGATACTCTGCCTTCCCTCAAGGGCAAAGTTGAAAAAGGAAAGGACCCGGGTCTGTTTTTACATCGTTGCATCATTGAAGTAAGCATACCTAGACCTGACTCACCTCTTTCTTGTTCTGTGAAGTAATGTATTTTTCATATCATTTGAGCTATTGGGACTTAGGTTTCTCTTCTCTGTAGCCTTAAAAAGTTTTATGTTTGTAACACGATGTCGAATGTTTTTTTTTTTTTCTTCAGCCACAATAGTTTCTCTTTGTTTTTCCTAATTCCTTTTTTCAAGTCATTATAATATAAGCAATCTACAACCTTAAGATTACTTTGAGGCAATTCATGTATGTGCTGGAATCTTCAACTTTTCCAAGCAGAACAGTGAATTCATTTAGCCATTCAACCACAAATATTTATTAAACACCCTGTATATTCCAGATACTCCTAAGGACTGGGAACATATCAGTAATAAGAGACTAAATTTCCTGCCCTCACATATATTTTACTGGAAGAGAAAATGAATAGATAATGTAAAATCAGGAAAGCAATATGTTAAATAGTATGTGCTAAGGAGAAAAAAAAATCAAGAGAGTGTGAAATGTCCAGTTGGGGAGAGAGTTTGAAATCTCAGGATCAATCATCAGCAAAAGCTTTCCCAAGAAGGTGACTTTATTTTTTAAAGGAATAAGAAGATGAAGGGCTGGTTACTTGGATCTCTGACAAAGAGTATTTCAGGCTCAGTAAATTGAAAATGCAAAGACCCAGAGACAGGAATTCCTGGGATGTTCACAGGAGAGTGGGACAAGAAAGGCCACGAGAAGGCATGTCTGGCAGGGCCGCACAGGCCAAAGGACCTACTTTTGGCTTTTATGTTGAGCAATAGTGGAAACCACTGGATGGTTTTGAGCAGAGAAGTTACATTCTTTGACTTATTATTTTAACAAGGCCTTTTGGCTGCTGCCTTGAATAGAAGAGAAACTAAAGCAGAAACCAGTAAGGGGGAAATTCTGGTACTCCAGAAAATATGACGGTGATTTGGTCCAGAGGAGAGGTGCTCACCTTCTGGTTATATTTTGAAGGTGATGGGATTTCAAATAGAAAAAGAAAACTCAAGAATTAAATCAAGATGGACATGGTAGCAACTTGGGAGGCTGAGGCAGGAGGATCACAATTTCAAGGCCAGCAACCTAGTCAACCCCTATCTCAAAATTAAAAAAATAATAAAAATTGCCAATTCTTGAGATACAGAGAGGACTATCATGGGAGGCATGTTGGGCACAGATTAGCAGAAGTTCAGTTTTGGACATGTTAAATTTGAGATGCGTGTTAGATCTAGAGTGTAGATTTCAAATAGGCAGTGGGGTTTAGATGTGTGGAATTTAGGGGACTGATTTAGGATGGAGATGTGTTTGAGAATCACTAATATAACTAAAGTCATTGAGATTAGATGCAATTATCCTGGGAGTGAGGGAAGATAGAAAAAAGAAGAGTTCCAAAATTTCAAAGGAGGTTGAAGAAAAAGGACTACCGAGCTACAGAGACTGGGAAGGAACATCTAGAAAGGTGGAAGGAACATCAGGCAAATGACTTGTCTAGAAGACAAAAGCAGCATGTGTTTCAAGACTGAGATAGTGAACTATGGTCAAATGCTGCTGATCCATCAAGTTGAGTGAAGGCTAAAAATTGATCCTTAGATTTAACAACATGCTGGTCACTGGGGTCTTTGAGGAAGACTTTTTGTGGAGTGGGGAATTAGAATGGGTTTAGGAGAGAATGGGAGGAAACTGCAGAGAGCAAATACAGGTAAGTCTGGCTATACAGGAAAGAAATGGGGCATTGGTGGAGGTAGGTAGGATAGAAGAAATGACTTGTAATGATGAGGTGAGCTGGGGAGGAATGCCATACCCATGAGCAGCAGGGAGGAGGCAGGGAACTGGTGTACAGAGGTGTCGGTCTCTGCCAGGTGCATGACTTATTTATCCACAGGAACAGGGAAGAGGGCAGGGTGTATAGACAGAGATGTAGATTGCTTCATATTTTTGCAGAAAAGTAGGAAGAAAGGTCATTCCCTGAGTCAAGATGGGGCAGAAGTGCTGGAGGTAGAAGGAAAGTAAATAAAGTCTGAAATAGCTGGCAGAGAGTAGAAGAGGGCAACGTGAGTTCTGGGAAGCCTTAAGGACTTATGGCCATGAATTTACACAGCCACCTGTCAGCATGATGATGTGCTTTCTTCCAGTTGTATGCAGCCATAGGAGTATGAGCATGGCCCAGGCAGACAAGTGGATAAAAGTCATGGTTATGGGTTTCCAAGCAAGGGAGAAAGTCCAAGGAGAAAGGAAGTGGGGTCCTAATAGCCTTGTAAAGAGCTAACTGAGATTAAGCCCAGACTCGGTTGTTAGCAGTTGAGTCAGACCTGATGGCCTGTATGTATCCCCAGAAGACTTTCTAAACACTTGGCTGCAGACAGAAAATTGCTAGGATTTGTATAAATATTTCACAATTTATTCTGGAGTGCCAGAATATAAATCCAGCCATAAAAATTGTCCAACAGTTCTTGGCTAGGCAAGACTTGGCGAGTAGGACGAAAGAAACTCATTTTATAGTAAAATAGCAGCCAATCTTCCTTTAATAAATAATCACCTCAGTAATAAATAATTAATAGTAGTTACAGAAAATAAATAGCATCTCAGAAAAGATTTGTGCTTTGGGTCTATTTTTTGTGGACCTCAATTTTCTGGATAAAATAAAGTCAAAACAATCCCAGGTATTTTAGATGCAGAGACTTAAAAAGAAGATGGCAGGCTTTTTTTTTTTCTTGTGTGTATGTGTGTGTGTGTGTGTGTGTGTGTGTGTTGAGGGGGCAGTGAGTATCTGCTACTCCTAAAAGAGGTGTCAGTTTTTCTGGCTATTGCTGTAGTGAGCTCTGGGAGTGTGCGGTAGCATTGTAGCTTTTCAAATTAAGCCAGAAATCATGGCTTATGTAAAGTATCCAATTGAGGGGCTGGCGTTGTGGCTCAGTGGTAGGACACTCGCCTGGCATGTGTGAGGCCCTGGGTTCGATCCTCGGCACCACATAAAAATAAATAAAATAAAGGTATTGTGTCCAACTACAACTAAAAAATAAATATTTAAAAAAATCCAATTTAAAAATGTTGACAACTTGTACTTAATTATTTATGTATTTATATATGATATATTTATTTTTGTGGTACTGGACATTAAACCCAGAGGTGCTTTACCAATGAGCCATATCTTCAGCCCTTTTCATTTTTTATTTTGATACAGGGTCTTGCTAAATTACTTAGATGGGCCTCAAACACGCAATCCTCCTCCTATCTCAGCCTCCTGAATAGCTGGGATTACAGGTGTGTGCTGCTGCACCCAATGGCAACTCATTTTTTTTTAATATAAAAAAACTTTTTTACTGACAAATCAAATTTTTTAAATTTTTGTTCTAAAGCAGCAGAAGCCCTTAGTATGCAACTGTTCCTGGTGTAAAATTATGCTAATCTCTTATCAATTTCTCCTTCTCAGTCTGCAGAGAATAAATATTCTTGCTCACTTTGGAGGACTAGTCTTGTCTGAGTAAAAACCAGGAATGCTGTAAATACTTGGTGCTACTGTTCCAAGCCATGGTGGATTAGGACGGCTTACTGTTCAGGTCATGGACACATGGCCAGCTACACTGATCCTCATGACAATCTTTCTAAATACTCTCACTTTTTACCATATGACAAAGGAGACCACAAAAACATGAACTGTTCATTGAAGTAGTAGAATTTTATTTAATGAAATCATTCAAAATTTGTATCTTCTAAGTTCACCCCTTACATTATATATAATTCTTTTATTTACATATACCAAATTTCAGTAACTTAAAATTCCTCAAATGCTTTCCTAGAATATATTGATTTTCTCCATTTCATCTTTTTGCCTTCAGCTGGGTGGTTACCTTGTTCTCTCTCATCTTCCTGCAGAGACATTTGTATATGACTATATGATTACCAAATAGCTGTACACTTAAATAAAAGAGTAGCCCATAGCAAAGCAAGAGACGTGACTCCTCCTGAGTAGGGGATAACAATAACAGTAGGAATAGTCATATTAGTAATCAGAACAGTTATAAACTGCTACTGTTTAATTCCTACCACA
Organism: Urocitellus parryii; assembly: GCF_045843805.1. Taxonomy (NCBI): domain Eukaryota; kingdom Metazoa; phylum Chordata; class Mammalia; order Rodentia; family Sciuridae; genus Urocitellus; species Urocitellus parryii. The sequence continues at coordinate 59,251,472 of NC_135540.1, forward strand.
TTGCATTCTAGGTACCCTGTACCCATTCTTTCTAATGCTCAGAATATCCTTATTAAGTTCGTATGTTTATCAAATTAGTAGTATATTCATTTTATGAATATGGAAATAAAAGTTTCTTCAGAGGGAAACAATTGCTCAGAGTATCAAGACAGTCTTGACAGAGTCCAACATTAAATCTAGGTAGGCCTATCTGATAAGAGTTCCATTGTGGTTCTGGGGTTCCATTGTGGTGTGGCCTTAGTTCAGTGACTATTAATAACATTCCTTCCTTGCCCTGGAGTGTGATACACAGTTCTTGTCCATGCACACATTATACTCCAGCACAAGAGATACAAATCAAAGTATATTTTAGAAACAACGTGGTTAGCAGGAGCGGTAAACACAAGCTGCTGTGTAAAAGAGAGAAAGCAAGCCCAGAGCGCTACTGGAGATCTGCTGAAGGAGATGACACTCCCAACAGATCTCTAAGGAATGAGGAAGAATCATGTTTATCACGCAGGGGACAATATTCTAGGTAAGAAACACAAATAGATGTGAGAGAAATGTGTGTGTGGTGTGTGGTGTTTTCTTTTTTTTTTCTTTCTCTCTCTCTCTCTAAAAAAAGAGAGAGAGAGAGAGAGAGAGAGAGAGAGAGAGAGAGAGAGAGAGAATTTTTTGATATTTATTTTTTAGTTTTTGGCGGACACAACATCCCTGCTTATATGTGGGATCGAACCCGGACCGCACGCATGCCAGGCGAGCGCGCTACCACCTGAGCCACATCCCCAGCCCTGTGGTGTTTTTTCTAACATCAATTAGAAATAAGTTGAGTTCTTCTGTCTACTCATGTTCAAGGTGCTAAGCAGCAGAGGCTGGGGTGCTTGCCTGTGTACTGGAGATGATGCCAGTGGTCTTTAGCCAGATTTGAGGGAGCAAAGGAATCTCTTAGCATCTGGGTGAAAGGATGAATCAGAGGGCACAGGTCTAGAAGCTTTTAGGATCCTTGGCGGTTCACTATTTTCTCAGCAAAATTTCCCTAGAAAGACCATTGTTTTGTGCACAGAGAAAATTAACTTGCCATTATCACCGAGTGCAAGGTGTGATGTACTAAAGGAATACCGTAGTAGGACATGCCCACCTTTGACACTGGCCAACACCACGCATGCATAAAGACAGTCCCTCAAGAAAGAAAGATGGACACATTGTCAGCAGAAATCACAAATTTATTAACTCTTAAATATATCAATCAGTCATTTACCATTATGGCAAGAAATATATACAGTGTCCCATGGTAAACTGCAGTGTTTCAAAATGATAGAAGATAATAAATGTGTAATTCAATTGTGGTGGAGAGAACAAATCACAATTTCCTCACATCTTAGTGCGGAAGACAAACTTGATCTACGGTAATACTTCAACACCACATGCTAAGTTAAAAGTGTAAAAAAACAAACAATCTACACCTACTTTTTTTTTTTTAAATACATGTATGCCACGTAGAGCCGCTTCACAAAAAAGGTAAAAGAAATTAAAAAGGGAAAAATGAGGCCATTATTTTTTCACAGATCTCATTGGCAGGTTAACATGGCTCAATACATATAATGTATATATTTATTTTAAATACATGTTGTTTTAAATTGTGTAATAATTATCAGAAAAGCTTCAACCCATCTACCATACGTCCACTAGCAACAATATCTAAGGTTATTAGTAATCAACACAGAAAGGTGAAATGAGAGAAAAGAGGGAGGGTTGTTTTTTTTTTGTTTTGTTTTCCTTCTGCTTTAAAAAATAGGCTTCTGAGGACTGTAACTATGGTTAAAATAATGCTGATGGAGATTCCATGCACTAGAAAGTATTTCAGGGAAGAGAAAAAACCTCACAGGAATTGAATCAACAAAGGAGAAATGAGAAGCACAAAGAAAACCGGGACATTTCCCTTTGCTTTTTATTTTAAACTGGAAAATCCTAACTCCTTGGAGGGGGAGAATGATATTCTGAATCAAGAGAAAAGCTAAAAAAGCACAAGTTGCAAAGATCAAGTTCAAAATGCTTATGAGAGTGGAAACATCTCTAAGCTCTCTAACTTTAGAGCGCTAGCTAATGGTGAGGCAGGAGGGGCCCTACACTTTCACAAGGTGGAAATGAGTGCTTTTGCACAAAACAAGTGCTTTTGCACAAAAACCTAATCCACTCTCAGCTTGCTATTTTCCTGGCATCCATCCCAATTAGTAGGGTGCACTGTAGTTTACAAGGACTAACCTGGTGTCTAAGTTTCAACAATTCCAATACCTCCCACATAGTTGGGATACTTAAGTCCAAACCAGAGCTTAAGCTTTATTTAAACTTTATTTTTATTCAATTATTTTTAAGTTCTGTGGGCCCAGAAGATGACCAAAAGTGCTTTTAGCTCCCTCCAAAATACCTCAGTTTTTATTTTACCATTGTTCTGCAAATTTCACTTTTATTCTGACACATTGCTATCCACAAGAGAAAGAAGGAAAAGAATGAAAGAACAAAAGAATAATAAAAAAGGAAGCATACAAAAGTAACAAAGAAATGGGATAAAATGAAGAGAGCAGAGGACAGAGTTGAGAAAGGAAAACAAAAATCAATTCAGCAAATCCACTAGAACAGTGTATGTTCTAAAATGATCAAACTCATACGTGATGTGAATTTTTCCAGTTTACACTTTGACTAAATACATCATGGCTTTAGATGGCAGTTAACCAACTGATTCTTGCTTCTACACGCATATGTGATTTTTTTTTTTTTTGCCCACATATCAACCCACTTTAATTGTTCAACAGCAAAGCTTTCAGTGAAAAATCACCCATTTCAACCAGGATCACACCCAGAAACTGAAAGTATATATATATTTATAGATATAGATATATATATTTTTGCCTTTTTAAAAAAACAAACAAGCCAAAACAGAGTTCTAAAAAATTTACATATCTCTTACAAACTGTCGTTCAGAGAACAATAATTTTTTAAGTCTGTTACATTAAATCTTGGCATAAACAGAGAAACTAGATGAATAGTTGTACTTGGAATATCCTGGGATTTTTTTTTTGTCTGACCTCCCCCTATTGGTTGCCAACAGTAATTTCAGTTTGCATGGAACATCCCCATCGTTGAAGTGTAAACAATGTACAGGAAGGAATATATGATAGATGATGCATCACGTATGCATAACATGTAGGACCTTCACAACTTCATGCACTCGGAAACATGCATGAAGAGGAGGAGAGGACGGCCCAGGGTTACCATCCGGTGCTTTGAGAACAAAGAATGCAGAAGTGGCACGTTGATAATTAGCTGAAAGGAGAGAAATGGAAGAAGACATAAGTTACGTTGCTTCATCAAATTGCTTTGCCACAGATGTGCCTACGCCACAATTTTATAATTCAGTTAAAGATCAGATTAAAAATACTGCATATAAGAGATATTTGCTTAAAATCGTTATAAGATTAAATACACAATGTTAAAAAAAAAGTCAGGAAGAATATAAAATGACTCAGTATTATCTGTTTTTTTTTTCACACAAAGCTAAGATAGAAATAGAGACAGGGTCATAGACATCAAATTATTAAATATAAATATGTATTTTGAGTATTCATATTTACTAGACAAATTTAATAAATTAATATTATTGTTTGGTTGAAAGAGATTGGAAGTTCAAGTTCTTCCTTAGGTCTTCATTATTCTAAGACTCCTTGGGAAATTAAACTTTGAAATGAATTTAACAAGGAATATAGCCACTAGAATGGAAAAAAAACCCCACAGGATTATTTTTATTTCATTCTTTAAAGCAACCACTGAGAGCACTATTTCTTAAAAGTTCTTATAAGGTCCAGTTTTCGAGTGGGGAAAATATTAACAACAGCATCACAGTTATCTGGATCCTAATCCAAGCGTCAGAAACACATTTTTAAAAACAACAACATAGGCATGAATTTAGTTATGGCCAACTTTCAATTATCCTGTGGAATACCTTACTTTGTACCTTTTAAATTTCAGCTTGATTTCCACTTGTGGCCTGTTCTCAGGAGGATCAAGTACCATCATGCTCAGTCAGGCACAGCAAACTAATTTACATATTAACCTCAGCCAACTGCTTACAGCAATTGCAACTTCTAGAAAATAGTAAATCACCAAAGGATTCTAAAGGTGAATAAGAATTAGTCTGGATAATTGAGAGTTGTCTGAATTGACTCCAACATAACTGACTGTTGGTCTGAGAACTCCAGGATTCTAAAATAACACAATCTAACAACAACTACAGGAAAAAGGTCCTTCTCAGCATGTATTACCTTTAAAATTAAGGGTTATATTCTAAAGTGGATGTTAAACATAAGAGTTCATGCAACACTGCTATGGATTTTTAAAGACCTTGTATGTGTTTCATGGAATATAATGCAGAACAAATATCCTCCAGGAAAGAAAAACAGCCATGCAGCCTTTCTGAGATTAGCTCCAATTGCAAAGTATCCCGGAGCAGGATGCTACTTACAAGACCCATATGTGAATGGTTTTCAGGCCTTAGATGTTTTGCCACAAAGAGGTGCCTCCTGAGAAGTTTTCTTTCCCATTTGGAATACATGGTGGCCTATTAAGAGAAGCCCCATTTAAGCCACCTGGCGTAAAAGGAAGTTTTCTTAAATAGGCTCTATCCCATCAACACTTCAGGGAATTGCAGAAAAACCCAGCCCCTGCTACCACACGAATGTAATCCCTTCTATGTTAACTGGCAATTTGTGTTGTACCTCTTTGGGGTAAAAGAACCACACAAACACAAAAATAGTTGTCTTCATTATCTTCATATTCCTTTAGTGCCTTTCTCTTGATGATATAACTATCGTTTTTGGAATTTCAACCTATTGCTTTTAAGGCATTTTTTTTTTGTCTTTGTTGATCCCCCCGCCCCCCGCTTTTTTTTTTTTAATCCAACAGTGATGTGATAATTATCGAGGCTTTAGAGAAGGCCCTTGAAAACTACTGTGGTATTCATCAAACTAAGAAATCATGATGGATTCTCTGGAGTTGAATGGCTTGTTTGTATGGACTTGACTTCCCATTCCACACCCTCAACTACCAACAGGTGATGTGGGGAGAGAATTTGGAAAGAGATCAGCAGTGGACTAAATAAATATCTCTTCCATCTAAGCTCCCTTACCGATCATCTTGTCCTACTTGGCCCATGTAAACTCTTTTCCTCCATCTGTCCTTTACTCCAGTTGAAGCCAATCTTCCTCACCCATAACTGGCTACCATATTAGCCCAAATCCTGACGTTACTTTTCTTCATGCTGCTCCCTTAGTTAGGACTATCTTCCCTTTGATCTTTTTATGTTTCTACGTTTCCAATAACACTTGTCATTTAACCCTTGTCTAAGATTCTATTTTATATGCAAAGTGTTAACAGCAGTGTGCTCTTGGGGTTCCTCATTCTACTTTACTCTTCAGTTGATTACTTGATTACAGAATTTTATTTATTTATAAAATAAATAATTTTTATTTATTGCAGTTAGTTACTTTCTGAACTAGAATGTATGTTCCTTGAGGGGCAAAGGCCTTTATCTCACATTGTACCTGGCACAGGTGAAACACCTCAGAGATGTGCAATAAATATTAGTATGTTTATTGACTGGTAGCCAAATACAACCTTTGAGGTAGAGCAGTGAGGTGAGAAAGCACTGCCATACTTGATATTTGCTTGGTAAAACTGATTTATAAGTTTTCTAATGTCAGTCAATGAGCCCCAGGGGGTAATCTAGGAAGTGAAGCTTCTTAGAGTTCACTGGCCATCTTACAAACTCTGCTTTTATGCTTTCCTTCTACATACATCACCTTCCTCGGCCAATTGTGAAAATGAAGTCACAAATATTTTGCCTTATTACATGAATCCTTCTGATTTAACCATACGATAAATCAGTAGATAGAAATTAGAAACTACAAAAACTATGGTGTACTGCTTTATGGTAAGTTTTATTGGCTTGTCTGATTGACTGTCCCAGAGAATTGAAGACTCTTCCAAAGAAGGACTTTATTTCCACCAATGTGATCAACCACTAGCATTAAATAACATGTGCCATGTTATTAACAGTGGAATAAGTAGAGGAGCTGACCATAGGTATATATAGTAACAAAGAAGCTGACAGCCTGGAAATATTTACTTGATGGGTACTGTTGGTGACCCCGAGCGATGAAAATGAACATTCTGCCACTTTCCATCCCTGCGGTGCCACACGCGGGTCTCTTCTGACTGCATTGTCTTTGGCATTCCACTGCCATCCATGTACTGTGTGAGCCTAATGTATGCTATGCAGGCAGCATCGTCCCCGACCAGATGGACATGAGGATTTAGGATAATAGTGTGGATTGGTTTATTGCTTTTGGACAAAGCTGAAAAAGAACAACATGATAAGAAAACAATTAGTGCCTATGTAAAGTGAACCAAAACCAGTAATAACTCCAGTTGATAATAGTAGATGAAATGCTACTTATTAACTCCTTAATTAATTAATTAATCTGGCTATTTACACTAATCTGATGCTGGGTGCTGTCTAAAGTATAAAGGATAAGAGAAAAGAACAAAAGGGGAAACAGTTTTTTCTTTGATACCCTTTATAGACCATTTGCATGCTATTTTAGAAATTTTGATTGGGAGAAAAAGCTATAAAGTGTATTTATTTGTAATGGGAAATGATTAGAAACAGAAGACATAATAGGAATAGAAGTGGAGAAGGCCAGGCGCAGGTGCTCTGAGCAGCAGCTGTCATCTCAATGAATGACCTGCTGGGGTAGTTCACAGGATAGCTTGTAGTGGAGTGTGTTTTTGGTAAGGAACACAGACAAGAAAACAGCAAATATCAAGCCCAGAGACCACTGTCTCTAAGAAAGGCTGGTCACAGCGTGAATTTGTTTCTGCATCTCATCCTGTGACTCCAGTCCATGAGAACCTATCTGTGATTATTTAGTGAAAATCTACAATTTGGTGTTGGCCAAATAGGTTCTAACCATCTTTCTTTTGACTAAGTAGTGCTCATGAGGCTCCCATCTCTAGTGTCTTAATAGTAACTACCTATTCTACTTACTCAGTTACCAAGAGACATGAGGACTTAGTACACATTACTTATTGATGGTATTTCTCTTTGATCACTAGAACAGTTTGAATTGAAACTTGCTTCTCATTCTCAGAAAATACTATGTATATTAATCAAAATACTATAGTCACATAAAAAAGGCGGTGTCACGCTGAAATAAGTTATTAATGGGTTAATGGATTCTTTTTACTGCTGATGAGATGATGTTGATTAAGAGTCAGATAGAGGAAATATGATATGCTGTCAATCAGAGCACTAGAACTTAGAGAATATGAGAACATTTACTAAAGCTTTGATCAGGTGAATTTGTCACCTAGTGTTCAAATACATCGTGCATATAAGTAAAAGCAATTCATAATACATGTTAAAAATCCACGTCAAGGCCAGCATTTTTATCAATGTTTATGATTACTGAAAGTGAGCTTAATTATCCTAATCATTACTACAATTTTTTGTTAAATCAACAAGATCTCACTGCAAAAACAATGAGTTCACTGCAGGCATCATGAAAATATAACTTCTAATATCATTAGGAGTAAGGGAAAGAAGAATAAGGGAATTCCTGGTTTACTCACTTTTTGATGGCCTGAGGGATTTCTATAGGAGAAACTTCTGTCATTTTCTCTGAAATGTGTCTGTTTTATCTGAGACCACTAAAATTTTGAAAGTAAGCACCAAATATGCTTCACAGAATTCTTCTCTGTAGAACATTCTGTGTGCTGTGGTTTTTAAAATTTTTCTTACACAAACAGTTTCAAAAACCTTAAAATAATACTTTTCTTCATAACACTATGCAGTTTATATTATACATTCCCTTGGACTTAATGGGTGCATTCCATCAAAATTATCTTTTATCCAGGGCTGGGGATGTAGCTCAGTGGTAGAGGGCTTGCCCTTGGTTGTATCCCCACCGCCACCACCACCACAACCACCACACACCCACCCACCCATCCACACACACCCACACCCATACACACACACACACAAAGCCTTTTATCCAAAGGCAGATGTTTTTCAAAACACAATAAACCTTTTAAGTTTGTCTGTCGGTCTGTCTCTCTCTCCTTATGTGTATATATACAGTGTGAATGTATATATATATACATTATTTTCAGTTTCGAACACAAAATGCTTGTAAAATGATGCCGAACAAAGCGTTTCTTATTGCAGAAAAGAGACAAAGAGTTTGCAAATTTGGGAGAAATTTGAAGAGAAGTTGGAAAAAGCACATTGTTGAATTTGGAGTAAATGTACCATTTTCAAAGTAGAATCGGTGAAAATCCATCCCTTCCACTAAGTTACCCAAAGCTTCAGGTTCAAAGGCAGTAAGACCCGGGTCACAGATTTTTCTGTAGGAAAAAAATAATAATAATAAAAATAGTCAATCGATAAATGTGCTGATATGTTTTGTTCTTCTATGTGTAAAACATTCTTAGTTATCAATCAGAGAAGAAGAGAGCCTCTGAAAGCCACTAAAAATATAAAATTTCTAGCATAGACCTTGGTAGGGTGGGCTGATGAATAAAGTTCAAAGAGAAACTTTGTAGAGAGCTATAATTGGGGCAAACTAATTAACTGATTTAAATAGAAGTGTTTCCTTTTAAGAATGTCTACTTCTTTGTTTCCAAAGTGAATTATCCATTTGTTCTAACTCTTATTGTTCTTTAAATGTTTTCCATATTTATAGTTCAAGTCTGAGACATACACCAAACCCTATAAAAGCAGCTTTGGTTCTAAAATAAAATATTTTGGAACAATATTTTGATGAATCACACCTTCTATATTCACATGAAAAATCTATATCATAATTGACTTAAAGGTATCACATCTTATGCTTCTTGGCATGTCCTCAAGACTTAACTGAGTTTAAGTTTAAAGTTTACTTTCAAAAGAAAATAAATAGGAGGTTAAAATACACATAATAGATTTCTTCTGTATTTTTTCATTAAAATTTATTTTTTTTTCCAGAACTGGGGGTTAAACCCAGGGGTACTATACTACTGAGCTACCTCCTCAAACCTTCTTTTATTTTTGTAAATTTTATTTGGAGACAAGGTCTTGCTAAGTTATCCAAGCTGGCCCTGAACTTGAGATCCTCCTGCCTTAACCTCCTGAGTAGCAGAAGTGTGTGCTACTGTGGCCAGCAAAATTTCTTTAAGTTTTTTCTTTTTTTTTGGGGGGGGTACTCTACCCCTGAGCTATCCAAATTTCTTAACTATTCAATAGAAAAACAATTTTTATAAGTCAAACTATGCTTCTTCAAAGTGCAGTACTCTTTATAGAATGTGCGGCAAGGTAGGAGATCACAGCAATTACCCTGTGCGGTAAGGAAAGTCGCAAAAAGGTCAGGGGCGATGCTGAGTTTATAAATTCTGTCTGAGGTTGCCTGTGGGGCAATTGTCTTTTAAGCTCCCGTCATATATTTAAAATCTCTTTCTATTAACAACAGTGTTCCTGGGGGAAATTCTGGGAAGTGAAATTGGCCAAATTATGTTGTTATATTGTGTATTCTGTGCATGTAGAAATATGTAAGTCCCATCAGTATGAACAGCTATTATGCACCGATAAAAAATATGAGGAGAAAAAAAAAAAAAGAATAGTGTTCCTATGGTAACAGGAATCTATTCTGCCAGAAGCTATTATTTCCCTCTATAAATAGGAGTTTGGGTTGTCAATATCAGTGAACCAAAATTCTTACTACTTGACATCATTTCTAAGATCATCTGGGAATCACTATATTTTGATGAATATTTTTACACAACCTTCAAAAGAGTTAATATAGTTGTAAATCTGTTAATCTATTTTTTCTCTCTTCACTCATCTATCAATCAGTCAATCATCTATCTCTTCTGCATTTAAAAAAGATTCACAAAGCTGCCATTTGATGTGTGTGTACGTGTTATGAGCAGGTGTTCTATGGACCAGTTGACAGAGCTTTATCAATATATCCAAAATCTACCAAATGGAAGTGCTCTTAGATTATCTCTAGGCCTAAAAGTACAAAATGGGACCCAAAGCCTCTATGAGCAAAGGAATTAGTGAACCAATGTGATCCCTAGGCATTGTGTTACTTTTAATACCCCACTTTAAAGGGTCTGAGAATACAGATAATACTCTACTTTTGCCTGGCTACAATTATCCTCTTGTCTGAATAAAAAACAATCACAAAGCACATTTTTTAAAAAACCATTCCTCAGGGGAATGCTATTACTAAAATGTTTTTTTTTTTTTTGCATTGTTGTTATTTTAAAAAATAATATGATTATTTTTTGGAGAATCAGATGAGTCTAACAAGGTTATAATAGCAAAAAAAAAATAGAAGAAAAGGTTCTAATAACTGTGTCTGATGACAAAAAGTGTTCTTCTAAACTCCATTTAAAAAAAACCTGTTTCTTTTATTCCAAGTATATATATTTTATTTGGTCTTGTTAAAGAATTGGAGATTTATATATATATATATATATATATATATATATATATATATATATATATATATATATATTTTATATATATATTTATATATATATATATAAATGTATACACGTTTGTATATACACAAACATTTAATTTATAAGAATCAGCACCTGATTTAATTTAGTTCTTACATTTGCTCTCTTCCATATTTTATATTTGACTAGTGCTATAATATATAATGTCTCCCCTAGGCCCATGTGTTGAGGCTTAGTTCCAATCCCAGGGTACTCCTGGAATGTGGTAGAACCTTTAGGAGGTGGGGTCTAGTGGAAGGAAGTTAGGCTACTAGAGGTGTGGTCTTGAAGAATGTATTAAGACTCGAGCACTGCTTCTTCCTCACTTTTGCTTCCCAGCCACCACAAGATAAATGTGCTTTTGCCATGATATACCGTATTGCTATGAGCCCCAAACAATAGGGGCTTGTGCCCCATGACCAATGGATCATGGACTGATACCTCTGAAAGCATGAGCCAAAATGAAGTTTTCCTCTTTTTAAGTGGACTATCTCAGGTATTTTGTTACAGTAAGGAAAGATAACACAGCTATTTGTCACTAATGAAAAAAAGGCAATACTTGCCTTTGGAAATTTGGAAAGAATAAAAAGGAAGCAGAAAAAGGATCTACCCATAATTTCATTTCTCAGAGACAACCTCTTTCTTTTTCTTTTTTAAAAAATATTTATTTTTTAGTTGTAGTTGAACAAAATACCTTTATTTTATTTATTTATTTTTATGTGGTGTTGAGGATGAACCCAAGCCTTGCACATGCTAGGTGAGCACTTCACCACTGAGCCACAACTCCAGCCCCTTTATTTTTCTTTTGCAAGAGTAATTTGACACATTTCATTCTACTTTCAATGCTTTTTCTTATGTTTGAATAATTATGTACATACACCTTTATATCCTACTTTTCTTTTCAGCAAAAACATAGCAAGTATTTTGCCAGGTCACTAGAAACTCTACATAAACATAAACATTCATTGGACTAATGGCACTCAAGATTATGTAATGGTTACCATAATGTTATACTTTTATGTTGTCCCAAATTTTCAATATTATGAATATGCTTCAATGTATACCTGTGTTTATAAATCTTTTACCATGTTTTAGATTCAAAATTCATGTAAAAAAGCTGGGTGCAGAAGCACATGCCTGTAATTCCAACAACTCAGGAGGGTGAGGCAGGAAGATTACAAGTTCAAGGCCAGCCTCAGCAATTTAGGAAAACCTTAAGAGATTTAGTGAGAACTTGTCTCAAAATAAAAATTTAAAAAGACTGGAAATATAGCTCAGTAGTAAAATGCCCTGGGTTCAATTCCCAGAACCTAAATCCATGTCATGTTAAATTCTTATAAGTAGGACTATAGGATTAAAGTGAACCTTTATGAAAACTTTCTAGTATATAACAACTAATGCCCTCCACCGCTAATTCAACCAGCCTGAATGTTTGCAACCATTTATGTTCCATTCTGTGGTGTAGGAAAGTCACTGTCATCCTGCAATATTTGTGCTTATCTGGTGTAAGGAGAGACTGCATACCTACTGATCTGATAATCAGAAAATGCTTTTGCAATTAGGTTTGCACATTCTTATTTAGCGGACATGAACATGCTTTTGTTAGTTTACTTTTCATTTGTATTTCCTCTTGTGTCGATAGTCTGTTCTTGTTCTTTATCTATTACTTTTTTCTGCTTTTCAATTTTATTCACACAATATAAAACATTATTTTTATAAAACGTTCTTATTATATTTTTCTTATTTTATTGTTTGTCTCAGAATTCTTTTTGATTCTTTAACATATATAAATTAACTAAATAAACTAAAAAGTTTATCTTCTCATTTATGCTTATTTCCCCATTAAAAGCTTGCAAAGATTTTTATAACCAGAGATCAGAGTCAATCACATTTTTTGCATTTAACTCTTTGACTCAAGTGAAAACTCACTTTGCTATATTGAGTAAGGAGGAGGCTTAGACAGATTTTTATTCCAAATAGCTAACTTATGAACTCACATACATTGTGCAATAAACCTTCATGCCCCACTTAAATGGAATGCATTATTTGTACTTAAACTGATTTCCTTCATATAACCTACAAACCACTTATTTAGAAACTTTAAATAAAGAATTAGAATCTTTTCTTCAAGTAAAATTTCTTTTAAGAGATAAACACATGGAAGAAATGCAGGTCGAGAAAGCTGAGCTGCACTGATTGAAAAGGGAGAAGGCTGCCTGATGTAGCCATTTAATCTCTTTGTCTCTGCCCCCTTGCAGAACTGCAAGAAAAATGATTTCTTAACCCCAAATGCACCTTTTCTGTGCTTTCCTGTTTTTTGTGTCTGTGCCCAGATGGACTGCTCTGCCTGCATGCCCTTCACTCATACATTTATGATTACACATCTGTGCATTTGCAAAGAAATCTCCAGTCCTTGGAAGTTTTGTCATCTCTCTCTGAAATCCTAAATACATTTATTTTTCTCTTGAGGGCCCTTCATCATTTATAAGAAATAAAATTGTTGATGCCATATTAAATCTGGGATGAAATATATATGAGTGCAGATATGTTAAAGAAAGCAATCACACTGAAAGCACATTTTCCATATGTATGAGCAAAATAAATGTGCCTCTACTCACGTGTAAGCTTCGAAGTCCCCATTATTGATGGCTTCAATCAGTTGTTCAGTGACCTTGATAATCTCTTGCTTTCGTGCTAAAGGCAAAGACATATATAGCAATGGGAGAGAACAAAGGACAAAAACCATACAAAATGTTACTCTAATTATTGCTATTTCCCTTAAATAGCATTATCACGTATGATACACCCTTCAGGGAAGACAGCATGAATGTTCCTTTCTCCAGTCTTGCTGCCTGAAGTGCACAGACTAGCAGCTCCTACCTCTTCTGGGGACTGTTAGAAACACAGATTCTCAGGTCTCCAGACCTACAGATTCAGAGTCTGCTTTTTAACAGGACTCTCAGATGATTCCTGGGCAAATTCACCTTTGGGACACACAACTACATTCCCTTTGTTAGAAAATAATAGCCATCTGGAAGGTCAAATTAAGTTTTACTACCTTTTTCAATTTCAGTGAATTTGTGATTATTTTCCTACTCATCATGAACAATAATGTCATTTAAAAAGTTAATAGTAGAACTGGGCCTAGGCGTATAATCCTAGCTACTTAGAAGGCTGAGGCAGGAGAATCACAAGTGCAAGGTCAGCAGCTCAGCGGTAGCCCACTGCCCCTGGGTTCATTCCATTTGAAAAAAGAAAGAAAGAAAGAAAAATGATGTTAATCTTAAAAAAAAAAAAAACAACTCTAAGAACATATGTCTATCTTCATACTAAAGATATCTTGCATTGACTCGTTGAATTTTATGTAATTATTTTCATCTTCTGTTTAGCTCAACCAATCTTACAAAAGAGGCAACACTGTGATTGGCCGTCGTGATATTTAGATAAATGGTATTTTGTAAATTGAAGTAACATAAATGCAGGCAGATGAGAGGATAGAAGTCCCTCTGTACAGCTGTCAAACCAACACCAAACATGATTTGTTTCTATTTCAAATTCACAATTGGTAAAACTACTAATAGTTAGTTTGGCTCATAATTCTTTTCTAATTACATAGACTTAAGTGTTCTTCCCTGTTTTTTTGGATGCCTATAGTTCCTGTATCATTCATTTGGCAATTATGTATATAACAAAATCATTTTAGTTAAACCACATTATTACTTGTTTTAAGTTGGTATTAAGCTTTGTATAGTATAACCTGTCTTTTTAGTTAAACGTTTCCTAAAAACAAAGCTTTGGTCATTTCTTAGAATCCCCTGAAAAGCTTTGTCCAATGTCTTTAATAAAATAGATGTTTAATAAGTTTGTGAATTTGGTCAATTCAAACTAAGGATAAACTTTTCTTGATTTCAAAACACTGTCCTTTTACTTACATTTAAAAATTTAAATTTGATTGGATTTTCTTTAAAGAATATTGTGATTCTCCCCTAACAGTACTAAAAATAGTCTAGGGGTGGGGAGTCACAGAAAGTCATCTCCAATCTTTCTTAGTGAGTCAGTGAGATGGCTATTCATCATAGAAAAGCTGACCCTTGGTTTTAGTCCTTTATTCATTAAAAGAACCAGTTTGAATTTTTTCTGAATCTGATCTTCAGGTTTTAATTGCAAACTTAAAAGTTTGGATTAACTTTTAAACTCCAGATTATCACAGTGATAACTTTCCATATTTAAAAATGAATATTCTATAAATCTAATTTAACTCCACTAAATGAAACTGCCTCATAACAAATAAACATGATCATTATATTTGTCCCATAAAATGGTTGCTAACAATGTAAAGGTCTACAATATTAAAATAACACGGTATAGGTTAGAATTGCCTAATTCCCTTTCATGAATATAAAATAACAGTCTTTGTTAGCTCCTTCACACATCAAAACCATTCAATGCCTTTGTTCATTTGGTGAATATCAATAATATATCTATCCTCAAAACAAAGTAACAGAAGTAGTAGCCTGAGATAAACCTGAAATAAGGGTGCTGCCAGTGACACATTCTAGCTCAGTTTAGTTAGGCAATAGGTGATTCATCTGTCTGTGGCCTCAACAGTATGACGCTCTGGCAAAGGCTCACAACAGCTGACCTAATTCTGAAATATAAAGGACATCCATAAGGAGGAGTTCAGAAAACTAGGTTCTAAAATGTGGTAACCGAAGCATCTTCCTTATAGGAAAGCCTCATTGGAAACTGACAGATTTTTTAAACTATGATATGGCTGACTTGAAAACAATGTCAGTCTTTTATAACCAACAAAAATAAAATAAAATAAAGAGGGAAAGAGGGAGGGAGAGAAAATATGAACATATGATGATTATGTCATCTGTGGACTTTCACTGGGTGAGACTCAGTACTGAGTATGAAAAGCTGAGGAGCACTTCCTAAAGTTTCTGAATGTCTCTGTGTTCCCTTGCAAGCACACTATGGAATCGGATATATCAGCCATCTCTCACTCTCTGAACCATAGTGCAAACACTCATTTGCTCTCCAATTTCTGCATGCCACAACGGGGCCTCAGCCTTGTCCTGCATATTGAAAGCAACATACATTGTCTTCTCTCCTAGTTCTTATGCTCAGAAACAATGGTGCTTTGGCTGGCAGAACAGCAAATAGGAATTAGCCTGAATGCTTCTGTGCTGTATCATCACAAGAGCAACGTGACTCTCTTGACTTAGGAGGGGCCTGGGACTCAGGAATCTTTAGAGTGCTTATTTCCCTGGGGCAAAGGAGCTTCAGTGAGTCACAGGTGGCACATGACAGCTGACTCTTTAAAGGAAAGCAGAAGGCTGGAAATGAATCATTTGTATATAGTAGTCAGCTTGTGGTTGGAACTGTTGCCACAAGCCCAGCGTCTGGCCTGGAGGAAGAGGGAGGGGTCCTGCTAGCTAGCTTTCCTCACATCAGCAGGGAGGCAGAGGGACAGTCCCTGGGCCAGGTGCATGGCTAGCTCTGCTCTGTGGGGGAGTGTCCACTCTCCTCTGACCTTCCCTTTTCCTGAAGATGAGTAATGCCCACTGCAGAAGTCAAAGTGGGAAGAGCTTGGGATGTGTCCCTACTCGCCCCAAGATGAGGGAAGAGTGCACCATTAAGGCATTCCTGAATGTCAGGTGCTTCCTCCACCCCACAGCTGGCCATTTAACCCAGGGAGATGATTACCCGGTAGTTTTATTTGTAGAATTGAGGTGCTCAGGCTCATATCCACAGGTCCCAAAGTCATTTCTGGGGTTTTGCAGTTGGGGAAAAGGAGGAGAGAAAAGCAAGGGGAAAGGAGTTTCTAGATTCTGAGTGCAGTTATTGTCCATGCAAACATACAAAGTGGGTAGATTCTCCCACGTAACTTCATATTTTGGCGGCTTTTTTTTTTAACTGTTCTAAGAAGGACTGACAGTAAGATATGGATGTGAATGATCCCAGGCATTGAAAAATAAAAATAAAAATAAAAGCAGACAAACCTACAACTGAGACTAATTTTGTAATAAATCACTTAGAGATTTCTTTCTTTCTTTCTCTTTTCTTTCTTTCTTTTTTTTTTTTTCTTTTTTTTGAGGTGGGGAACTGGGGACAGAACCTAGGGCTTTATTGTAAGCTTCATTATCAGCCCCTATTTATAGATTTCAAGATTTCTTCAAACATCAGATTTGACAGAAAGGACAGTAGTCATGGGAACTGCCAAAGGGCTTGAAACGTTGATGTCTCTTCCTTTTAGAACTTCTCCTTGCACTTGACTTTCCTGCTTATTTCATCCCCCACTGTGCTGGGCTCAAAGCTCACCACTGAGCTACATTCCCAGCCCTTCTTCACTTACCATTCTTACTCTCATTTGCCAAGTTATCTTTACCTGGACTTTACATGTTTCAATTCTTTTCTTTTTTCTTTTCTTTTCTTTTCTTTTTTCTTTTCTTTTCTTTTCTTTTCTTTTCTTTTCCTTTCCTTTCCTTTCCTTTCCTTTCCTTTCTTCTTTCCTTCCTTCCTTCCTTCCTTCCTTCCTTCCTTCCTTCCTTCCTTCCTTCCTTCCTTCCTTCCTTCCTTCCTTCCTTCTGTCTTTCTTTCTGTCTTTCTTTCTGTCTTTCTAATTATTTTTATTTTGAGATCTGGTTAAATTGTCAAGGCTGGTCTTAAACTTGTGATCCTCAAACTTTAGCCTCCCAATTAGCAGGGATTAGAGGCCTATGCTGTCTTACTCGCTCAATTTCTTTTAAACGTTCAATTTGAGGTCCTCTGGTCAACTTACACTGTATTCTTGGGGTCCTATCAACATCAGTGTCTTAAACTTCTATGTACATTTTGTCAAAAGACCAAATTACAACAATTTAAAGATCTGAATTGGTTATATTTTCTAGAACCAGGTAGCACTTCATTCCATAAAACAGAAAAAGGGTTCCAGTGAGTCTAGCAGAGGTGGTTGGTTTTAATAGATAAAAAAGGACAGAGCAAAGCAGAAACAAAAACTGGATGGGTCATTTAGAAGTTATTTTCCTTGTAATGTGGGGACAAGGAGAAGAACTGAGAAATAACTGATTGGTTAGCGTCAGGTTACTTCAGGTCACCTTCTTTTGTAAGGATTAAAGCAGAGAGAATCTCATTGTCATACCAAGTGAAACTGGACTTTATAGGAAATTCAGCTATTATCTCTCTAATCCTGATTTCTAGGAAGGTCAGATGAACATTTAATTTTACCTTGTTGTCTGTTTTGTTTTGCTGTTTTGGACTAAGTTCCTATAATGGGTCCCAATAGACCAAGCTGAAAGTCAGAATGGAATCATGCTGAAGTTCCATGTCACCAAGGTGAAATGAAATGTTCATCTGACTTCCTAGAAATCAGGATTAGACAGATAATAGCCAAAGGCCTATTTTTTAAATTTAACATTCCCAGTGACTCCCAGTTGTGGTTTCCTTCCTACATCTCTCCTCCAGATCTGTGTGTTAAGGCCTATTTTGGAATCTCTACTGGGTATCTCAAATATACCTCAAAATTAACATATCTCATTTAATCTTATCAACTCTCACAACCCAAAACCTTGTACCTCCATGGACCTCCATTGGAATGAATGGCAACATTATCCATTTAGATGCACGGGCAAGAAAGATGCCGGAGAATCATCTTGGAACCCCCCTCCTAACCACTCCTATTCAATCTGTCAGGTTCCATTGCTTTTGCCTTTTAAATGTCTTAGACATCAGTCTTCCTCTCTCCTCCACCACCATTCCTAGTACAAGGGCCCCTCATTTCTGTACAGGCTCTGTTAATGGCCTTCCTACAAGATGCTTCCATCACCACTTCTCTTCATCATTCTGTTCTCTGCAGTCAAACCTTTTTGTTCTTTTTAAAGCATGTCTCTTCTGATAATCCACATATGATTTTTTTCTCAAGTCTTATCATCGTTCTTGGTATAAGTGTCTAAAGACACATAATAAAACCTTCCAATATCTAGACCTTGTTCATATCACTAGACCCATTCAAATACTGTTTGACTTTATTCTCTCTGTTGGACTCATGCTGCCTTCTTTTAGCACTTTGAAATAGCCATGCTTCCTCCTACAGCTCTTCATATATGCTGTACCATTTCTTGCTTTTTATTTACTTATTTTTCATATCAGTTCTCAACTCAATTATTATTTCCTAAAAAAAAAAAAAAAAACCTTCACTGACCCACATGATAGGTCAGGTTCTAGGTTGTTACAAATTCACACATATCCTATATTTGCTTTTTAAAAGCACTAGTACACTTATCATCATGGGTTTGTTGTGTATATTTCATTAATTAGTTTTCTCTATTATTTTGTAGGGGGCAATTATTACATCACCGCAACACCAGCATCTAATATAGTATGTGGCATAGGAAAAATGTTCAGCAAATATTTGAATGCATAGTGAGTCCAGAAAAAAAACTCAACTGGTTTCTAATTCCCAGTCCCATGGCCTTTCCAATACTCCATACTACGGTATTTGATGATGGTCAGATAGACCTTGAAAATATAAAAGCGGGTGTAAAACAGTGATAGAATGCATGTTTATCTTACATAAGGCCTTGAATTCAATCTTCTCTGCACCAAAAAGAAATACACAGATAAATAAATAAATAAGATATAAAACTTTGAAAATAGTTTAGGTATAGCGTAACACAACTTATCATGGTAAGAAAATAAAATAATTTTTTTCACTAGTCTAAAATTGATCACCAAACTCCTTTTTTCTTTTTGTCTTTCTTGTTTTAACTAATGGAACTACAAGTTACCAATCTCCCAGCTCCAAACCCTGAGTTTCTTCTGGACTTCACTGCTTTCCTTTGTTCCTGTATGCAATCATCCATGAGTCATTATTTTTCTTTGGCACTTACGAGGATGTTTCCCAGGGTACATTCTCAGCCTCCTCACTATTTCACTTGCTTGCCCTTGGCAATCTCATTTACTCCTCTGGCTCTGACCGCATGCTGAGATTGCCAAATGTCTATCACTGAGACTGTAAATCTTTTTAGGCTCCATGTTCATGTTTCTAACTAAATTCTAAACATCTCTAGTTGGCCTGGCGTTTCGGACCCAGTTTATCCTCCTCACAAAACCTGCTGCTTCTCTTCTATTTCTCATCATGGACAGTGGCATCATGGTCTACTCAGTCGACCAAACCAGAACGTCAGTGCCTCTTTCTTTTCAGGTCCACATACAGTTTGTCACTAACTCCTGTTCTTTTTTCCAGATCTTTCTCAGAGACATTTCTTCCTCTCTAGGCCCCATGTCTCTGCTCTGATCAGCCTATCCCACCCACCCCCGCCCCACCCAGTACAGAAATGACTGAATCCAGGACTTCCCACATGCTAGACAAGTGCCCTACTACTGAGCTACCTTCCCTAGCCCTTGTCCTACCCCTGATTGTCACACAATTATACCCCTCTAAGGTTTTCAGGGAAGCTTCTCCATTTGCTCTAGAAGTCAAAGCTCAAACTTTTTGGTTTGTTTTCAAGATTCTCCTCCTCTAGTTTTCCAGCTTCATCACCTGACACTATCTGTCCCATGGGGCTCCCACATAACCTATTCTCTACCATAACTAGGGATGTCATGCTTTTTTAACTAGTCTTGACTGATTAGTCTCTTTTTTCCCACTGATTCTTCTGCTTGGAAGTCTCCCATTCCCTGCTCATATATGACTCCTTTGTTGCTCTCCCCGATGGCTCCAGACTAAGCTATTTTATCTTACTGTGACCTTACTGCATTATCATGGCACGTTCACATATGTCTGAGCAGGACTTTACCATTTTGTACCTTGAACGCCAAGTAGTAAGTCAATATCTATAAATGTACATGCATATGAATAAGTAAATACATGGTAGGCAATACATATAAGTACAGAGTATATTTTAAAATATCAGGTAAATGACAACTAAGTAGATGATGATCATGTGTCCTAGCAGTCTGGATGTCACTCCATGGAAAGACTCATGGATCTTGAAGACTTCAGAGTCGGCACAATGACCACAATACACGAGCCTGTCATATTTCAGATAATCCACAAATAGCTAGTAAGATAAATTAGGAATTTTGCATCAATGTTTAAACTTATTGTCTTTTTAGGATCGTTGAGTGCAATGAAACATTCTAGTTAGTTCAGCTTGAATTTTGTGTTTATTTAGATTTGGATGAATTAGTTTGTTGAGATGAAAGGACTTAATGATAAACCTTATTCAGGAATCTAATTGCCTACTGTGAAACTTGGACGAGGAAATAAACAGAATTTATACTTGCAAACTGATTTTGACTAAGATGTTGACAGAGTGCTCCCTGTTGAAATCTTTTAGTGAACTGTGCCTAAAGATTATTTATTCAAGTTCTCTCTGATATGTGGATGCTAATACACAATAAGGGGTGGGGGAGAACAGAAGTTCATTGGGTTAGATAAAGGGGGATGATGGGAAGGGAAGGGGGCTGGGAATGGGAAAGACAGTAGAATGAATCAGACATAAGTTTTCTATGTTCATATATGTGTAACTCTGCATCATTTACAACCACAAGAATGTGAAGTTATACTTCATGTATGCATAATATGTCAAAATATATTCTACTGTCATGTATATCTAAAAAGAACAAATAAAAGAGTATTTATTCCATCTGGACCATAGTGGCACAACCTGTCATCTCAGCAACTATGAAGGCTGAGGCAGGAGAACTGCAAGTTCAAGGCCAGCCTCAGCAACTTAATGAGACCCTGTCTTAAAATAAAGAAGAAAAAGACTGTGGCTGTAGTTTGATGAGAAGGCATCCCTTGGTGATCAATCCCCAGTAACAAGAAAAAAGATGACTGATGGTCAAAAGTTGCACAGTTAAAATAGTTGCTTAGTATGTTTTAGGTGTTAACTTAGCAATTCTGTGTCTCTCAACATGTATAGTTCTATTTAATTTAACTTCTTTCTGCATTTCTCAGAGGTGATTTATTACTTGGCTGCCAGACACTTGAAGGACAAGGAGGTTAAGTGACTTGCTCAAGTCATCCAGCCAGTTTGGAAGCTGAGCCAGGGTTGGAGCTTTATTTGGCCGAGGTTTTCTTCTGCTGTTTAATTCACTGATCTATGATCCTTTCCAGCCCATGGTGTCCAACTCAATATTTTGAAATCATAAAGTTAAATAAACCACCTAAATGTCTTTGAATTTACTCTGGCAAGGTGACTACTTAATTACTGGGCCAGGGTCGTAATTAATTATCGTACCAATTTTACACAACTGGGTGCCCCCTGTCTTTATTATCTTTCCCTACTGCCATTAACAAAAACAACCCCTGGGAAGAGTTATCTAAGGCAAATATACAAATTAGGATCATTTTCATGCTGTAATTTTAGAGGAAAAGGTGCCTATCAACTCAGCTATGCTTAGCATTTCCTGTGCAATTAGCAGCTTTTTTCTTAGTAAATTTATTTTTACTTCACTAGTCCGATGTATTAGTTAACATTGGGTAATTTCCATTATTTTTTAACTTTTAAAATCACATCTATCAAAAACTCTTTGGTTGGTTGGTTTAATAAACTGTAATATTTTATTCAAGTATAAGACCCACCAATCACCAAATTTATACAGAAAAATGCTCTCAAGAAATTACTGTAAAACTCATTTATCCAGAAGTCACCTATTCAATAACACTAACTATTCATCCCTTTAATTACTTGAGGTGCTGAAGATTAAAAAAATATATTAAAATTCTTCAAACCAGGCACTGAGTTTGTGGCTCAGTGGTAGAGGCACTGGTTTGATCCTTGGCACCACATAAAAATAAACAAAATAAAGGTATTGTGTCCATCTATATATACATATATTTTAAAAAGTTCTTCAAACCATCTTTGTACTTTCCTTTCTGTTGCAGAGTACTTTCAAAGTATAAGTGCTAGTTAATTGGGGGGAGAAATGCTATTAGTCTTGGCCCTATTAACCTATTATGGCCTAAAAATAAGTGATTAACACACATATAAGAACAGAAAGACCTAGCACTGGGATCATTTAATATAAGGGCCAATAGGTTTAGATTTTTAAAATGTTCTGAAGGATATCACTGGGGTGCAGCAAAATATGGTCATATTATTCCTAAATTACCTTTGATCTAAAGATAAAATAAACATTTACTATTTAAAAGTGTATTAAAGATTTTCATAGAAAAATGACTTAAATATTTTATGTTCTGAATAATCTATCAGTGGTGATACAGAACATTTGCTAATATAAAGGAATCCAGTCCAGCCATATTAAAGTAATTGGGGAACTTCTGCCACCCTCAGCTGACTTGTAGATGCTGGAAATAGCACAGCATTGTGAATACCACTGAGTATTTTAAGTATTAAGATGTTCCATGAATCAGTTAGGTGTGGTGCCACTTCCAGTTAAGAGCTGATGACATGGTAGAAGAGGATTTTAAGAAACTGATTTAAAGACCCACACCATCTGGCTGGATTTAAGATTACAAATTGTAATCTCCTGGCATTCATGCTTATATCCTTGTGTGATAAGAGCTTCTAAGCATTCTCAAAGGCACCTCTTGATTCTATTGCTAGGATAAGGCAATAGTCAGAGACACTTTTGCAAAAGAAAAATATCAGACTTGGAAGAGTCAACGAGGCTTAGATTTTTTAATTAATTTAATTTAAATTTTTTTTTTAATTTTTAATTTATTTTTTTTCTTTGCCCCACCCCCCTTTTCGATCATGAAGAAAATCTAGTCTTTCTTTAATCTTGATAGTATTATTAACTCTTCCAACTAATCCTGCCCAAAAGTTTACATAATATTAGTCAGAACAGGGTATTCATCTTTTAAGGCAAAAGTTCATGTCAAAATGTTAATGCTCTGTCTTTTTGTATAAATTGCCAGAAGTGTCAAATGTAGTGTAGCCACGATGATAAGTTTTAATATTTTCAATGATTCTATTAAGGTTGTTTGGCTTATAATTTACTTTCTTTTTAGTAACTTATCCATTCCTTTATGGAAACTGAAAAACAGAATTTAATAAATTCTTGGGTATATTTGCTTATAGCCATATTTTCCTGAACCATCCACCTATAATTTGTGAATGCTCTGTTGGCTCCAGAGATCAAGACTGTAAGTAGAGCTGAAGAGCATCCCTTCTCTCTACATGAATATCATAATATCATACACCTTTGTTAGTTTTGCAAAATACAAAACAAAAGATCCACCAAACAAGGCAAACACAAATCCATAGTATTAAAGTGTGGTATCCTTAGATTTGCTTTTTTGAAAAAGAACAAGGCTGTCTATATAGTAGGAGAATTAAAAAATGTTATTGCCTTTGTGTTCATTGATCACTATCTGATATTTCTTTCTTTTTTTAAAAAATCAGGATCTTATTATATTGCACAGTGACTTGAACTCCTGAACTCAACTGATCCTTCTGCCTCTGTCTCCTGAGAAGCTAGGACTACAGGCACATAATTTAATTTTTTCTTTGCCCCACCCCCCTTTTCGATCATGAAGAAAATCTAGTCATAGCACTATGCCCAGGTTCATCTGTTGTCTCAAAGTTAGCAAAACTTCTTGGTCATATTTCAGCATTTCCCACACCAACGTTTCCTCAATGAGGATGAAGTCAAGCAGTATTAATACCTAACATTGTATGATATTTCAACTATAAGAATGCCATTTCACTTTTTAAAGTGCTAAATGATTCCACTTAACTAATTTTAATGACTAATTATTCTCCTTTAAGAGATTGCCAAGATAACACAGCAATTCTGCCACTACCCAGGAATATGCTAAGCATTTCTTGTCATTGCACTCTCATGTTTTCTAGTTAATTCTTATTTTAAGCAGCTGTAGAAAGAGTAGCTTGTACACTCATTACAAAGTCCATCATTATCTAATCCACAGCTTCCAGAATCAGTGATAGAGAATTTGCAAGGGAAGATGAGGTCCATTGAAATGGAAAGCAGAAAGGTCAACTAACAAAACATGTGGTAGAATTTGGTTTGGTATCCCTCAAGCATTGTTAAACAGTAATAGAGCATCTATAATTGATAAAATAAATGAGGAGAGATTGTAAAAAGTTCATAAGGCAAATAAATTAATTAAGGAATTTATTGTTAGTTGCAAGATTATGGGGAAATGAGGGACTGTCTTGATAAGTCAATAGTATAATAGACTTGTCCGTGGCATTGTAGAGCCAAAGGATAGAACACAATGTAATGTATGTACCTATATTGTCAATGTTAACAATTACTGTAGCTTTGAGATGTTGGTCCATTGAATTAAAAAGGCAAAAGAGCAATTACTCTGGATAAATTTATAATGGTCTTTCACGACTTTTGAGGCATAGGTTTAGAGGAAAATTATTCCTACCTTCCATTTTCATGACATAGACACAGACAGACAGATACACAAACATGCATTCACAAAACGATGTGAATTCCTTTAATTCTTTCAGTTTTCCTATGCATGTAACAGACAGCAGTGATAAGACTCCTAGGACCAAGAGCCATTTCTGTGCTCAGTTACTGTATTTTCCAAAGCTTCACTAAGAAGATAAAGATATGCTATTAGACTGAAACTGTCTAAATGAGTCTTAGTGATATCTCATAATGGCATTATACAACCAGTTTATCTGTGGGATATTCTGTTCCAAATTCAATTTAGAAAATTATTTTAACTGGGTACAGTGGCACACACCTGTAATCCCAGCTACTCAAGAGGCTGAGGCAGGAGGATCTCAAACTCAAGGCTAGCCTGGGCAATGTAGCAAAATCTTATCTCAAAATAAAATAAAACGGATTGGGCAGTAACTAAGTGGTAGAACATTTACCCAGCAACATGGGAAAGGTCCTGGGTTTGATCCCAGTACTAAAAAAAAAAAATCAAAGTGTCTAATGGAATATCTTGTTAAAATTTCAGAGGTCCAGAAAAGTTTAACAAACGTAGCTTCTGTTCAAATTAAATATCTTAACCATAGTTTTTAGAAATAACAATATATTATTACTTTTACTATTATTTAATCTAACAATATAAATTATAAAATTATTATAAAATATAACATAGTAGATACATATTTATAGTATGGATATATTGTTTTTCCTTTATCTGTTGAATTCAAAAGGTGAGACATCATTCAGATTATTTGATGAATAATGAACAATCCATACTTATAAAATTCACATCTACATTATGTCAATCAAGAGTAAGACAATAAATAGTAAGAATCCTCCATAGAAAATAATTTTGAGATAACTTGGAGATAATGACTCCACATGAACTCTGAGGAGGAGCACAATTGGGAATGCTGTCAAAGGTTAGCTCTAGTATCTGCTCAGCAGAGTTCAACCCCACACCACCTAAGAGAAATTAATCTAATTTAAGCAACTGTAGTACAGAGCTCTTCAATAACTCACAACATTGCTCATGTTAGTAAACTCTAGAAGACTCCAAGGATAACTCAGGTGTAGATGTTTATACTCTTATCCCAAAGAATGTTTTGTTTGATTCTTTGTAACTGGTAAGCACAACATTTCACTTTACTGACGCTTGCTTGGATATATTTACATGGTATTAATGAGTTTCTTTTTAGGTGTCTCTTCTCTCGTAAAGTTTATGAATAAAGAACTTCTGTTTTTTGAAGACAGACTTAAGTATGTTACCTTATGTGTTCACACTATTCCTATGTTGTCATAAACACATCTAAAAATCATGATAGTTTCTTAAAAGCAAACTACCTTTTCTGCTATTATACACCTTTAACCTTTTCAGAGGTGTTTTTTCTATTGTTCAGAATTATCCTTACATTTCTGTTCAGCTTAACTTTGAATGATATCATACAAATTTCATTAGAATACCATAATTCTAAGTAAAGTAGGTTGGGTACAGATGAGATGCTCTACTTAAAATAGACAGTATCCTAACAAGTTATTTTCCCCACTTAAAAATATTTCCTAGTTTGAATTGTACACAAATGATGTTGTAGAGCAGAATTTCTTTCTTTTCATTTTGTTTTGTTTTTGTTTTTAATTCGAAAGCCATAACTGCAGTGGATGTTTGTCTATTTTCCTAAAACCCCAAATTCTCTCCTTAACATTTGCTGTTTGTGTTTTGCTGGATGGTCTATTGTAAATAACCACATGCAGTGATGCTAATAAAGAAACCAAGGATCCTGTATAGAATCAAAAACTAACAGGTCTTTCACACTTAATCTGCAAGTATCTACCAAGATGGTTAGTGTTTCCCTGAGGAAACACTGACAAAATCATAACCTCTGAATAGAACATGATGGTTGTTTGAGACCTCTTGCCTGAAAAGTGTTTAAATACCTTTGTAGAGACATGGTCGTTTAAAAATTTCTATTCTACTGCTGAAGAAAACAATGAGTTCACCTATTTTTACTCTTACTGATAATCAAGATACGGCCCAAAGTGAGCTAATTTGGGATGATTTTTCAAAACACTCGATGTGATTATCCATAGGGAAAAAGGATCAGTTTAAACAAGGGAACATTTTGCGTCACTGTGTAGTGGCACCCCCTCCTCCACACACAAAAATAATCTTAACTTTCTCCAGAAATATTCACATAACAATACTATAAGCAAAAGAATCTCTACAAAAAAGTTAAATGTAGTTAAACTTCCTATTTTCCTGTTGTTCTATTTTACTTGGCCACTGGCTGGGAAGAAATCAGCATTCCAGGTGCTGAACACCCCTGTACTTGTTTTTCACAAACATGTATCCAGTATAGTAGTTTGTTGAGATGTGTTTGCCAATCAAAATGTGATAAAAAATAAGAGAAGTCACCAATTGGGCTCCGTGAAAACAGCTGGCCGAGGGAGGAAAGATAGGGATAAGAAGCTTTCCCCTTCTCAGGTATTGTCCTTGAAGGGTTAACTTGCCTAGAACAGTGAAAGAAAAAGCTGCTTTTATGTGAACTTCTGTAAACTGAGAACTTCTGAGCCCCTCCCCTTACATGCTGGGTATAAAATTCTGAAATTACCTGAACTTGGGGTTCAGGGGATTAATTGGTTACAGCAAAAGCTGTGCCCTCTGAGCCTGGCTGTTTCCTGCTATCTTCCAGTGCATTGCCTCGTCTGTCCCCACAACAATTACTTAAAATTACATCATGTTTAATTAAAAGCAAAATGTTTGTCTCTGACAAAATTAATTTAAGTGAAATCTTTCTAATTAATTCATGAATTCATTGAGTGCAATGTTAAGAATTAAAACAAAACAAAACAACAACAATAACAACAACAACAACAACAACAACAAAACCCCCAAAGTCCCTTTGGACTTATGGACTTTTTCAATAGTGAACACTGTGTTCATATCATCTACTCATGGGAAGAATGGCCAGCAGTTATGTAACCATACTGAGTATCTTGGGTCAGACATTGCCAGGCATTTGACAAACATTATCTCTGTTCATCGTGACTGTGTTCTATTACTGCTATTATTGTTAGGTGGACTCACAGGAAATTACTACAGTAAAACAAATCACAGTAATCCTAATAACTAAATGAGTGCTTTGTACCCATCACAGGGATTACTTTTACAAGATAGATGGACAAATTCTGCTCAACAACAATAGCCAGGGGAAAAATGCTATCACACATTAAAAGAAATGAAGAAAGGAAGGAGAAAGAATTCTATTTATGTACCCTGAAAAAAATGTTAATCTTTAACATAGAATAAAATGTTAATTAAAAAATGGTATGCACTGGTGGATATCATTTTATTAAAGAGGACCCTGTAAAACTAAGAATTCCCTGGGGAAAAAGCTGTCTCCCCTCCCAACCGGGGATCGAACCCAAGGTCAATCTACCATTGATCTCCATTAACACCCACCCTGCTCCTGCCCTGCTGCCACACACACAGTTTTTTGTTTTTGAAACAAGGTCTCCCTAAGTTGCCCAGGATGTCTTGGAACTTGCAGTCCTTCTACCTCAGGCTTCCAAATCACTGAGATTACAGTTGTATGCCACTGCACAGGGCAAAGCTGATCCTTTTTACCCTCAGCCTATTCTACCATTACCAGCACACAGTAAGTTTCAATTATGTGTATGTGTGTGTTTTAAATTTTTATCTTTTCGTGGTGTTGAGAATCAAACTCAAGACCTCATGTATGTGAGGCAAGCACTCTATCACTGAGCCACATCCCTAGCCCTTCATCCTTTTATTGTTGTTTTTTTAAATGAATGCATCCAAATATTTTAAATAGAGGTCTCTGTCAGGAATTACATATGTTACAAGCATCTAAGATTCTCTATGTTTATTAAAAATGATGGTGTTTATGCTTTATCTACATATATGCTTTTGTGTTAATTTTTAATGCTCATATGATTTGTCCAAGCTTTATCTGAAGACTAGACAGAAACAAAGAACTGGAAAGCAGAAGATAGCC
Organism: Urocitellus parryii; assembly: GCF_045843805.1. Classification (NCBI taxonomy): domain Eukaryota; kingdom Metazoa; phylum Chordata; class Mammalia; order Rodentia; family Sciuridae; genus Urocitellus; species Urocitellus parryii. The sequence goes on from NC_135540.1 coordinate 59,280,460, forward strand.
GTGTTGGAGCCATTGGAAGGAAAATTTAACTTTGCCTTGTTCTAGGATGCACCAGTTTCAGAAAAAAAAATAAATAAATAAGTTACAATAAAAATTGTCCAGGGCAGTTATATTCTTGGTGACCCCAAGGACTAATATTAGACTGGGTTCTGACTCAAGACTAACCAGCATGCAGGAAATAAACCTTAAAAGGAAACAAGCAATAGGTCAAAACTAAAAGCAGAAATACATCAGAGACAAAAAAAAGAAAGAAAGAAATGCATCAGAGGAACTAATGTGGAAGAAAAATCCCATTGAACCTGAATTTTGCTAGGCAGGAAGTTACTGAGCAGCTCATGAAGTCTCTGAGACATTTTGAAACAAAGATTCAATGACAGGCTTACCGAAACTTGTACTTTTACTGGAAAAGGTAAGATTTATCTCCATATTCCCATTCTCCCCAAACTTCCCTTCTCCCACTTTAATCCGGGGTCAGGCTTCACACCATCTTCTCCACACAGTCATGAAATTTAGGAAACTGACATCTGATTTTTAATGAGCAATTCACTGTCTTTTCTCCATTTCTCCTATAGACTGAGACACAAGGAATAGTTTTGAAATTTCTCTTTCTCCCTTTAAAAGGTTAGATTCCTCATGCCTGGCAAAGAGCTTGGCTTTCTCTGAAAGAGGGCATTAGGGCTGGTGTGATTCCAGATCACTGGTTGTCAGCCGCAGTATCTGAATTTTCGGTGCCTTCTATGTATCACACATTTCTCCTCTCCCTGTTTCTTTCTTTCTTTTTTTTTTCCTGGTTCATAATTCCTTACTTTTAAAAACTAAATTCAGCCTGGGGAGGGGGTGGCACATGCTTGTAATCCCAGGGGCTCTGGAGGCTGAGGTAGGAGGATTGAAAGTTCAAAGCTAGCCTCAACAACTTAGCAAGGTCCTAAGTAACTCATCGAGACCACCTCTATATAAAATATATAAAAGGACTGGGGATGTGTCTCAGTGGTTAAATACTCCTGGGTTCAATTCCCAGTACCAAAAAAGAAAGATAAATAAATAAATTCAGGAGTCACTCACAAGTTTCGGTAAGCCTGTTGTTGTTACTGAGAATTGACTGAGAATTGAACCAAGGAACATTTAATGTAGCATTTACCACTGAGCTACATTCTCAGTCTGTTTTATTTTTAGGCAAGGCCTTGATAAGATGCTTAGTAAGGCCTTCCTAAGTGACCGAGACTGGCTTTGAACTTGCAATCCTCCTGCCTCAGCCTCCTGAGTTGCTGAGATTACAGGCATGTACCATGAAGGAGCCACATATTTGAGGAGTCTTTTCAGGATGATCCCAGACTAAATTACTGTGCTGCTTCTGTGTTCTCATCAAAAGGCACTGATTATGAGTATATTATCAGCGGCTTGTGAGGACCTTGAACACGGAACCCCTTTGCATTCATCTTTGAACACTTAGTGACTAACACAGTATCTGGTACCTGATACTAGTAGTAACTGCTAATTCATCAAAATACTGTTATTTACTCAAAATGTGGGAAGCACTTTATATACATCATCTCTTTTAACTCACAACATCAGAACATAGTAATAACTTCGTTCTGCTAAGTTCTCATAGTTGCATATGGATCCAAGTCTCACTGAAGAGATATTAGGAGTGGTGGTCATGAATGCCTTCAACATAGATAACTGATTTATAAACTCAATTTACAGAAGAAAATCACAAAAAAAGGCTATGTAGCTCCTCTTTAATTTGCTCTCATCTCAATAGTATTCTTATGCAAACTCCATAATTATGTCTTAATATGTTAGAGAATTTTGGAACAGGAAACTCAAAGTACAAAAAGCATGTGCCACTAAATCTGTACATAGTTATCTATGGCTCAAAAATACCTCTAAATATGAGAGTTATGCCTGGATCCACAGCACCTTTATATTTCCCTTGCATCCAACCTGTATTCCCCAACACTTACCTCATAGTAAATGTTGTTCAACTGACTGGTTATAGAATGTTCCAAAGCTTAGAAATGCTTAGGAAAGTTGTCTTGTTGAGAGTGTCACTCCCAGACTGTGCACAACTTTTGTAGTTTAGTTAAGTGTTATTGAGCACAGTTCACTATGTTGACTTATGCTAGAACACATCCTCATAATTCATTCGGAACTAGACTTGTCCATTTGAAATTCTCTCAACCATCTGCCTCTTTGCATGGCACATTATCATGCAGAATCATCCTTGTCCTTTGCAGATTTCTTCCATGAGAACAAAGAAATATGGCTACTGTCTACCTGGTACAGCATACCTTGAGGATGCCCATAAAATGTGAACTGCACCAAATTGAATAATGAATATACTACTATTTTAGATGCAAAAAGTGATTGTTTCTACACAGTCTCATTAATTAAGCATAATTATTCAATAATGTCTTCTCCGCTTCTCCTTTCTACTATCTTACGTCTCCATTTAACATATTGGCCTGAAAAAAAAATGACCTGCAACTAATAGAATATTAAAATTGCACAGGACTAAGACTAATTTCTTTGAAAACTTTAGACCCAATTTCTCTTGAGCAAATAAGAGGGATAATGGTAAAATTTCATAACAGGTGAAAAATTGGGGCTATTTCATTGACTTACAAGTAGAATCACAATATAGACATATAATTTCACAAAATTTCTAGATATATTTATTATGGAAAACAATACAAACTAAGGAAAGGAGATAGTATTTCACTTAAGGAACTATTTTATTTTAATAATTTAAGAATTATACATAATTCATAGTTGATAGAAACGGTAAATAATTAGAATGGAACTTCTGTACAGAGATGAATGAGGCCAAAGGGTAATTTTAATTATTGTTATATTATTTTTTATAGTAAATAGAAGCATGAAATACAACTCCATAGTAATTTTTATTGGAATATGTTTAAAGTACTGATTTTATAGGTTTGCTACTGATAACATCTGGTTATCCAGATTAGTGAAAATTGTTTTTTTTCCCCTAAACTGAAATCATATTATCTTAAAACCACAGCAATGTATTCCTTTTTCAACTTTGAATTAAATGTCTTGCTTTGATTATTTTGTCTAGCTCATGTTATTACCATCTGTTTTATTTTATAATATATTATCCTACAATGTTTAACTGCACACTCTTTTAAAAAAAAAAAAAAAAAGGATGGAACCCGAATTATAGACTTTAGATTCCAATCAGGTCATTTCTGACATTTTATATTTTACATTAGTTTAAACAAGTAATAAATTATTATCTTGAAATGACAATTATACATAATGTTAAATTCAGCAGCTTATTCGATTATTTTAAATTTCATAATGGTAAGAATAGATACATGAACAAAAACAACAGAGTTTTATCTTCAGTATCTATGAAACTATATTTTAATGTTAGCTCTTGCCATCTATGAAATTTTGGATCACACAAGTGGTGAGTTGGATTATCTCTTGTAGTTTTAACTACCACATAAACAAGTATGTATGAATAGTAAATGTCAGATTTTAAAAATTTGAACTATTAAAATGAGTTCAAAATTAAAAGACTAAGAGATTAATCAAGGTTCTGAAACTGACGGAAGGAATCTTACAACATATACTTGTCTCCTGGTATCCCCAGAAAATTTGTTCTGAAACCTCTATAGAAAACAAAATTCATGGATGCTCAAGTTCCTTATATAAAACAGCATGTTTTTTGCATATAACCTGCTCACATCCTCTTGTATAGTTTTTAAAAGATGTTTTTATTAGTTCATTATAGTTATACATAATAGTAGGGTTCATTTTGACATAATCTCACATGCATGGAATATAGTTTGTTCCATTTTGGTCCCCAGTACTTTCTCTTTTCCTCTCCTTCTTCTTCCCCCTGTTCTCCCTTTCTTTACTCCACTAGTCTTCCTTCTATTTATTTACAGTTTTTTTTAATTGGGCCTTTACATATGCACCTAAAGGTAAAGTTCTCTATGGTACGCTGTTATACACTTTAAATCATCTCTAGATTACTCATAGTATGTAGTATTGTATTGTTATTATTTAGGGAATAAGGACAAGAAAAATATCTGCACAAATCCAATATAGATGCAGTTATTTTTGAATAATTTTGATCTGCAGTTGGTTGAATCCATAGACACGTAGTCTGCAGATATGGAGAGATGACTTCGTGTGCTTTTAGGATTTATGCAATATTTCAAAATATAATACTACATTATTTCTGCTGTGGCTATTTCTAAAACTCATTATAATGTTTTGCAACTTGTAAGAAAATCTATTTATAGAACCTCTGAGCTCAAAAATTTATTCAAATAGAGTGAGTCTATTTTCCTTATGATAAAAATATATAGTTTTATAGTTTTGCTTGTTAGATTTTTTTTGTTTTGATTTTATATTAAAATGGATTGGCAACAGTACTGACTGTATTTTGTCAGCAGAGTTACACAAACCTAAAGCTCTTCAAGATACAGACCTGTCAGAAGGCAAAAAGTAAAGAGAAAAACAGAATGAATATAGAGATAAAGTAGAAGAAATGTGGGAAAATGACATACAAGAGAAAAAAAAACTATTTTGTATTGGTAGCAGAATAGAATAAATTCTGCATCAATTCTGTGAATTACTCATCCTGATTTAAAAGCTAAAAGGTCGTCAGGTAGATGAACACATACGGATAAGAGATTTTCTTAATAATCTTGTAAAACTAAATTTTAGATTAGAAAACTCAAAGCAGTTATTTTATACTACACTAAAGGTCCTCTAAGACATTTTTTGCCTAATGGAATGGCATAATTCTGCAAGTGAGGAAAACATGTAAGACAAGTCAAGTGATGAACTACATGCAGATCTGAAGAAGATTGCCACCATTTTATTATCTGCCCCAGGAAATCCTAACAGAAATGAGGATTTTCATCAATAAAGCAGAACTTAAGGAGAGCTAAGTCTGAGTATTTAGTCACCATACAGTATACTAATGTGCATGTTTATAAAAGATACATGCAAACAGCTCATTCATTAAAAGATTCTGCCAATTAGCTCATACCAGGAAATCTGGGTATCATCAAATACCAAACCTCACTCAAATTATAAGGGTGCCAACATCTCTGCCCATAACTGTGCAAACATCCTATACAGCTTCATTACCATCAACTATTAGTCAGGAAAAGGAAAAAGAGGGCAAATAAGGACATAGCTCCACACACAATCAGTCTCAAAGCTACAGATTTCTGTTTGTCGCACAGAACTTCACTGTCCTAGACATGTAAGGATGAAATGCAGCAAGAGATCCAAGCAGCTGCTCAGTGGTGAGCTGAAGTGAGATACTGGAAGCAGAGTGACACAGATGACAAGGGCATACAGGAGCCCAGCTTCAACAGGTGTTGCACAACTTGGGAATGCTGGGAAAGAGCAGCAGATGGATCAAATGGACGTGCACTCATCAGGAAGTGGTAGCTGACTCTGAGCAATGGTGCTGGACAGGTTATGAGGTGGAGAGGCATTGTGGCATACAGCGACAGGCCCTGCAAACAGTGGCTATAGCCACAAACCAAAGGACAGTCTTCAAATGTTTACAGTGTGGAAAGAACCATTGCTAAATATCATTGACTTTGGGTATACCCACACCCCTAAGGAGAAGCACTGTTAGAATTGCCATTCTCTAATGAAATATAAATGATGAAAGCCTTTCAGTGACATTGAAATTGATTCAAGGTAATGTTTTACTACAAGTGCATTCAAAATAGAAATGGCTGTTTCAACTGTTTTGACCTAGAAATGTATACTTTGAACTGGACACAGTGGTGCATGCCTGTAATATCAGCTACTCAGGAGCCTGATACAAAAGGATTGCAAGAGTTGAGGCTAGCCTGGGCAATTTATCAAGACCCTGTCTCAAAATTAAAAAAAAAAAAAGTTAATTCTAGCCAGAAAACTATTATTTTCTTTTTTGGGGGGGAGGGACATATAATGATCTGTTCTTACCATAGTGCTGCTGTGGCAGTAACTATGCTTTAAAAGTCACATTTGTTTTCAAACTGTCAGTATCTCTCCATGACACTGAGTTAGTGGCTGAGTTTACAGACAGCATCAGAAATAATATTTGGTTTTTGAATACAGGACAAAATTAGACAGTTGTATAAAAGGTCAACATTAGGAAGTCAACACATTCCCTTTGGAGAAAGAAAACAAGGAACTCTAGGAGCTTTTGAAAAATAGGAGTTGTAAAAAGAGGCAAATTTCTTACGATGGCTGTGAGCTTAGGAAGAAAAGTGTGATTATAACTCAATGTTGAAGTTTTTAAGAAAAATAACAGGATTTTTAGATTAAAAAAATACACTTATCTGGAATCTCACCTTCTATGTTTTTTGATACTTATTGAATTACATAAGAGAATGAGCCTACATTTTAGCAAAAAAGACTCAGGTAAAGCATATAGAAGTGTGGTTGGACTCTGCGTCTCTGGACTCGCTAGACAATGACTATTTGACAAGAAGAAACGTGGAGTTCAAGCAAACAGTAAGCATTCTATGAATACTTGCTGAATGAATGAGGAAAGTGAGCCTAGACACAGCCCAGAAGGAACACCTCATTTGGGCCTCAGAGAACCATAGTCATTCTGAATGGAAACTGGCAGAGTTAAAGGAAAGTGAGTCTCCTCTAAACCTTGGTTTACTAGGATGCTCCAGGTGCCCCTGTGAAGCACCATTAGTCTATCTACCATGTCTCCTTTCTTCCTTCTCTGAGAACAGCTGGCTTGTCTATGATGGTTTTACCCCAAAGAGTGAGGGAGAAGGGGACTGTGCTGTTGGTTTATCTCATTTCTCTTTGGCGAAATCACTGTACGAGTGAGTCCTCCCCACCCCTGCCCACATTATCTGCAGTGGAGAGAACATAAAAGCTTATTCTGCCAGGCAGTCCTTGGAGATGGGGCATCAGTGTGGGGAACATGTGATATGGTGTTCAAGGGATCACACCAGCATGAAACACTGCAAGACAAAGTACATGTTGGACATGCTACGTACGAGGTGGCTGGAGGGAATGGATAGAGCATGTGCCACCAGGCAGGAGTATGCTGAGGCAATATGCCTTACGGTTGTTGAAAAGTGTGGTGTTTTTCCCTGATCACAAGGTGCTACACAGAAAGGTCAGAGTATGTGCAGAAGAAAGAAATGCCATTTTATAGATGGGATATGGTCTTGTAAAGAGGACATAGTTCTGGTCAGGTTATATAACTGATGGTCTTTGTCAGTTCCTACGTGTTTAATATATAGGTAAATGTGGTTTCTAACAGAGATGGACAACAAATATTCTATTAAGCTACCCAGAGCTATAACAAATTTTGAGCTGAAGGAAAAAGTATCATCATTCAAATGCAGAACTATAATGGGTGTTTTTTGAGGACTGTGCACTGATAAATGCAGAGATTCCTACATAAACATATTGCTAGCATAATAAATACATCAAAACATTCATGACCACGTTATGTACCACCTGCTTTACAGTCAAAATGATGGGCTGGGTGATCTTGCAAAACATCTTCTAGTCTTAACATTTTCATTCAATATTAAAAAGCTACCCAAAGGCTGTATGGGTTTTATAGAGAACACAAATGAGGCCTAAAGTACTCTCTCTAGGATTCTGTGGCCAGATCCATGCTAGTAAAGTTAAACAGAAACTTAAATAATTTATTTATTAGGTCCAGGGAAATAAACCAAAGTACTTTGGGCTCAATTATCAATTGTACATTTCTTCTGAACTCATTATTAAGCTTCATTTCTCTAACATTTGGTGTTATATACTCAGCATAACTATATAGGCAAATATTGTTTTCATTTGTGAAATATCAGAGGACTCTTTGTATATACTGATATGTACATAAATTAATATCGATGATCCTGAGTTAGTATTTCTTAACTGAAGAGTTGAATTCAGGAACTCTGCTCATAATCACCAACGAATAATTACAAACTTCTTGGTAGATTAACTGCAAACAGTGAAGTGTTGGTATCCTCCTGATTTTACTTAGTTATTTTAAGATTCACAGTCTTTCCAGTGGATAATGCATAGGTTTTCTGAATCTTGATCAAGGGGAAAATGTGAAAAATCACACATAACATTTTGCTTAGCTGAAAGAGTTAATGAATCCAAACCCTTTAAGAACATGATGCTTCTAGAATCACTGAGAAAGCTAAGCAGCACATCTGTTTATTTGTTTTTTGTTTTTTTTTTTTAAAACTCTATATCTAATGTGACTAGCATCAATGATTCATAAAATTATTTCAGTTCAAATTTTAGCTCAGGGGCAAGAATGATATGAACAGACCTACTATATAAAATACCTGACATAGCTATTCACCTTTCAACTATAAAAAACAATGGCTGTCTTCCTCTAGCAGAGTTAAGTCAGTGCACTAGTAATATACATAGAAGTACACTTCAATAGTGCCAGCTGTTCTATTCAACCCCAAAGGGAAAAGTCAGCAGAGGTGACTGGCAACTTGTGGTCCACAGTCATCTTTATTTCCTAAAGTGCATATGTCTTCCCTTGACCTGAGAATTCCCTGGTTGTTTATTCAATAACATGAATACAACCTTTCAATCCTATATTTTACTAAAGCCACCTATGGAATTATAAGCTTTGATGATGCTATTGGGTAAATTGTCTTTCTACATGAGGTTTAATTAATTGATGTATCATATGTTTCAATTTTCTTTATATTTCCTTTCCTTTAGTAATCATATTTTAAATGTCTTTTTTAAACCATTCTTTTTCAGAATGTTTTTTTTAGCCTTCTAAACAAGTGGCTTGTAAAATTGTAGTTATATACACAAAAATAAGAACACAAAGTACATGAATGACTGAAGCAAAAGTAACCCAGAGATGTGGCCACAAGGAAGCAAGCAAATATGTGTTTAATACTGAGAAGATGTCAGTAGCTGAAAAAGTTTTGACAATGCAACTGAATATATTAGAAGTACATGAAAACCTAGAGTAAAAAAGCTGCCAAAACAAAATTCCATTGATAGCCACTTGAAACCATCTCAAGTTTAAACAAGTGTCGTTTTCATACTGTGTCCTTGAATATGAATTGTATTCTAGAGAGGATTCATGAATATATCCAATATGTGCATAAATTTAATATTACTTTCTAATCGACAAATGTACAATTTGTTATCATCTACCCATGCTAGTTGTCATGATAACAATGTATCTGAGTATATCAATATTTTAAAACACATAAAATAATGTAAAAAAATTGGAAAAGTCAATATGTATATATTGAAATAATAATGTATTTATAAAAAATTAACTTTGTGTTTCAGGATAAGACTACTTCCTAAATTCATTGTTTATTTGAAACAAATTATGTTCTTTTCTGATACATATGGAACTTTGGGTTAGGATTTTTCATTTCTGACTTGAGCATACCTTTCACATCTTCATCCTCAATTGTTGTATTTGAACTTTCAGTTGACTCCTGTTGAGAAGAAAACACATTTTTAAGTTGCATGTAATGAATGGCTTGATTTCATCTTATGAATTTGACTAGTGATATGCATATCATGCAAAATTCTTCAGCAGGCTGTGTGCATATGCTGACATGCAGATGGACAAATACATTTAAGTGGTTTTAACAGAAATAAAATGTCAAATGTTATAAACATTTCAAAAAGGGAGTACTCTGGTTGCCTAAATCTGTAGCAGTATAAGTTCTGGGTGATTTGTAGAAGCAGCAGAATATAATTTATTTTAAAAACTGGGTAAAGATGTGTTTGTGTCACAGTGTTGCATAAAGTATGTTTTTTTTGTATGTGTTTAAGAGAATAAAGAAAGTAAAGGTATTAAGCCAATAATAGGCTGAAAACAATTTGAAGAAGACTTTTCATGTTGGGCCAGCACAATGGAATTATACTTAATAATTTACTTTTAGATTTTTTTCCTATCTTGCCTAAATTAGAAACTGATTGTCATTGATAAGAAACCCACTTCCACAATGAAAAGACAAAGTTCTTTATTTGTGAAATTACAAATTAAGTTGAAGACAAGTTAGCACACTTAAAAGTACACTGTAATTGCCATATATTGAGGTATGTTTCTTAAAATGGTTTGATGAATATTTTCAGTGAAAGTGTACTAATAAAAATATTTTCTAGGAAAAAAATTTTGCAATATGCATCAGAAAGATACAATTTTCTATTTGGAATAAGTCAAGGCTACTGAAAAAAATTGTAAGCAAACTTTCAATCAACAGTTATATGCTCGGTGACATAAAACAGATTTTGAAAAGTGATGAAATACCAGTCAGTGTTTTTTTATAGATTCAATATTTTAAAAAGTGATCAATTTATATAAATATAATACACAATATTTGAATCAAAGGGATAAGTATGTAAAAATGTACCCAGAGTCTCCACACACACCAAACCAAAAAAAAAAAGTCTTCATGCGTTTCTTAAGGTGACATAGCGTTCAGATTTAAACATGGAAGATAAACCCATGCATCATAACAGTAGACTAATTTATGTAAGCAAGGAATACCATGCAACAACTCTTACAAATGATATAGCTAGAACTATGAAAGTGTCCACTCCAGCTGTTATGCTTGGTCTTTCATTTGCTAATGCTATTGAAAAAATCATTCTCATGTGTGATGGTCCTCACTACCTTAAGTCTTTAACTGTAAAATGCATCTCATATTTAAAAACATAACACTTAATGTTTTTTTACTTTAATGATTCAGTATTGACCAGTGGAATGTTAAACCAGAGAGGAAATATATTTTCTAAGCCCACCCATTGTTGATGAGGGTAAGGAGAAGTAAGACCCATGATTATATTATTATTTGATAAAAGTCTAATGATGGTATTTTTCTTCCCCTTAGAGATAAAATAATGTCTAAAAAGCAATAAACGGGAAACATAAAATACATTCAGAAAATGTCTCCCTTCACCCTTAGATATGTATGCAAGTGCTGTTATTTAATTAACATGCTGTACAAATAATTTACAATAGGTAGAGCATATTAGTCTTCATTCAGCATAAATAATTAACTATCTGTTATTGAAATGCATATAACTCAATGATAAACATATTTCACAAGAAACGAAACTCCCAATTCTCCTCAAATTCATGCCAAACAACAACAACATCGTCAACAACAGGGAATTGAAAACAAACAAAAACAAAAACAAAATACTATGACAACAGAAGAGAATAAAACTCAGAAACAACACTAAATTTAAACAAATACCTACAAACTCAAGTTGATATTTTTGAAGACAATGGAATGATAGCAAGAAATTCTAAAATTTCATGCAGTATACATCTACAGTACAATGCACAAACAGGCATGGAAAAACGAAAAAGACCACGTAGAATTGCTTAAGATACACAGTCATCATGACAGAATGACATCATAAATGTATAGCCTGACTTTATTTTCTTACAAAGATATCATTCATTTCTCTTTCAAGCTGTCATTCATTTTTATTTGAAAGAAGTCTGGTGTACAGTTTTAGAATCATTAGGCCAAAAACAAAGTGCAGTAAACAAAGAACAAAGATTTTCTTTTTCGTTTTTAGATCATAAATGAATTTTGTATTGAGAATTTGATGAGATGTGTAATCTTGTGAAAGCAAGATGTGGTTGATTCTTTCTGAATACCTTGTTTCCATCAGGGTTGTGGATTACAGTAGTTTGGGGCTCCTGAGTGAGAACAAAATAGAGAAAGAAACAGTTCGCATTGGTAAGTACATTCTTACTAGTCTGAGGGACAGAGCAGAAAGAGCCAACTGACAAAACTAAAGAGTGACAAGAGCTAAAGCAATGTTAACTGCTGTCAGATGTCGCAGCAGACAAGATCTCTGATGAAAGATCTCCCTGGTGAGCCATGAGATAAGACTCTGCCCTACCCAGAAGCAGCATGCAAAGACCTTATTCCTGATCAGTATACACACAGGGCTTTGAAATTTGGAGACCTGAAGAGGCACTCACTGTTTCACCAAGTCCTATGCCAGAGAGAACCTTCGTTTCTTTAATGCGCCCATTACTGTTGTCACATAGAAAATGGGCCAAAGTGACTGAAGGCAGATCTCTTTCGGAAGATTTCATATTCTTTGTGAAGTTATTTTTTCAGCTGTATTGCTTGGAGAATTAATTATGTTATCTTCATTATAATTAGCATATAGCTGAATACCCTTGGAAAAAAATCTAGAAACATCGGACCACATTTTAAAAAATAAAAAAAGACCATCTTAAAGCATACATTTCAAAAGTCCATGAGAGATTCTAACAATCATTTAAAAGGATCTTTTAATGGGTTCTAGAACTAATCATATAATAACTATAGTTGGAAACATGTCCTTGTTAAACCCTGTATGCATTCATATCTAAAAGAAAATTTCTGCTTTATGGACTTTTTACACAAAATAATTGGATGTAAAGTCATGTTTTTTCCATGAATAAAATACTGTTTTTTCCTATTACTATAAATATAAAAAACCTCAAGTGGAAATTAATATGCAAACAGTTGATGCAAGAAAAGATTCGGGGTTTGTGCACCAGTGGCCTGCTTGGCACTTTTATTATTTGATGCCTTGGCAAGTGGGACTTACCCCAACCCACTACAGGCACTTTCCCGTGATAGTTAATCCTGCACACTTAGAGAACATATCTACTGCTCCCTTCATGCTTTCCCTGGCTGCAGCTGTGATGGACAGTGTTTTTCACTAGTAGATAACCTGCTATCTTTGTTTGTGTGTGTGTGTGTGTGTGTGTGTGTGTGTGTGTGTGTGTGTTGGGGGACACCAAGGATCAAAACCAGGGCTTCTTGCATGCTAAGCACATGATCAGCCACTGAGCTACCTCTGGCCCTAATAATCTTCTACTTTGATGTTTTCTTTCTTTACATTTAAAATTGAGTTTACTGGTTGACCCAAGTGAATAACCTCCTATTTTTTAAAAATTATTATTCATTTACAATAACAGTATGGGGACAGTAAAAAAATAAATCAGAAACATTTCTCAAAATCATAAATCAAAATATGAGAACAGTTTGAGGTAAATATTATATAGCTTAGAACACAGAATGCCAGTATTCGAATTTTGAATTTTAATACAACATCATCTCAAAGTGTTCAACTGAGTTAGTTTAATTGATGATTTGGATGTTTTGGATTTCACCAAAACGGAAGAAACTTGTCTGCATTGATAATGCAAGGTTCTATGCTATGCAAACTCATTGTTTGGATAAAAGTGAAACAGTGAAAATTTAATTTAAAACACAACAAACAAAAAGCTTTAAATTATCCAGTGCCTCTTGATCTCATAAAATGAGGTCTTACAAAGCCATGTTGTCTTTGAATGAGAGGGAAATAAAACTCTGAATAAGGTCGGCTTTTATGTGGTCTAGCAATAATCCCGTTAGCTCTCCTGGATGCCGACATTTACACGTCATGAAACGAAGAGATGGTCATTTGCGTGATGTCAGAGCTGTTATCATCATCAGAAGAGCTAAGAGAAACCAAAGCGCATTCTACTGTATTTCTAAGGCAGCATGCAAAAATTTCAACCACAGAGACCAGCACAATGTTCAACAATGAAATGAGATAATTTCATGTTAGAAACATACTGCTTGACAACTCTCTTAACATGAAAAGAAAAGAAAAAGAGATGAACATTTTCCATATCTTAAAAAGCAAAAAAGAAAAAAACCCAACAAAATAAAATATTTATATATACATATGTATCTACATAGTGAAGCAAATGAGAGAAACAACAAAAAACAGTGACGAAGTTAAGAAGGGTTACAAAGAGTCCAGGTATACCAGCGCCGGGGTGGGAATATTTTCTTTGGGGCTGGTTACCACGTTGGCTTTGTTGTTTATCTGTGGGTATGCAGAAAATAGAAACAGAGACGCCTTAAACCCCTCGGTAGCCAAAGTCTCTCTCCGCGGCATGTCTACGTGGAGGTATAGACATGAAAATAAAGAGCCACTGAAGATGAACGTGAAAGACACTGTGACAACTGACAGGGATGATGATCACTCTAGTCTCCGAAGGTCATGCACAGGTGACGACCTTGTCTGTGATGGTGGGTGAGAAAACAGATGTGGCAGCTTTGGCTGTGCCCCCTTGGCAAACAGACAAGGAGCCGCTTCAGTGGAGCTCAGATCAAGTGGAGAGTATGAAATGAATATGACCGTTTTCATACTCTTCAGGTTGGATTCTGTTTCCAAGCTTCCAATTGTTCACTGTTACAGTCCTTTTTTCCCCCCCCCATTTTATTCTTGAGCCTGAAGTCATACATAAACCATCTTTCTCTGGGGAGCCTTCATTCACTACCATCCAACTAAAAACCTGGATTTTCTGACAAAGGCAGGTGTTAAAATGTTTTTTAAAAATGTTAAGTCTGGGTCTCCTTTAAAAATACATCTTCTGTTATTTAGAGGGGAAGTCAAAGTCTTTATACGGAAGATAAAAGGACCTTATTTTTCACAATTGCTTAAGAGGAAAACACCATATTTTCTTTCAAAGTGTTACTGCTATCCTAAAAGAACACATTTAGTAATACAGTTCGCTTGCATTAATAATTGGGTTTACCCTTAAAGAAGATATCTGTACCACTGTGGGCTCCATGTTGAGAAAGAAAATCGGAAGGTAAATAAATATTGTAATGGCCCACAGAGAAGACTCTTTGTGGACTAGAAGCAACTTGAAACTACAAAGTGATTTTGGGCACTAAAGAATCAGACTAAAAAAAAAAAACTAACATTGTTTTAAACTCATGCATGATATATTGCATTATGTTTATCAAGCAAATATAAACATTAATTATACTATGTAATCTAGGTATTTCAATATATTATTTTATTAAAAAAGAAAACCCATAATTTTAATACAAATGTAAATGTACTTAAGGACTCAAGAAGGAACACATGCTACATAAAATAAACAAATACCAGATGAGTATTTATAAGCGTTTACATGGGTAATTGCTCAGGATTTCTAGAATATCTAATAATTTATGCCCATACATCATATTGAAACTAGCACTGAGAGGAAGATAGAATATAAAAAAATAACTTATGTATGAGATGTTTTGCTTTTCTGTTTATTTGTATTTGTGTGGTTACTGGTATCAGTAGTATTATTTAGATAATTTGTAATACTGTGCTCTGTGACATGCAGAAAAACAGATAACTTTTAAACTTTACTGGAAAACTCATTAAATATTAAACTATATAAATCTATACTGTTCAGATAGTTTTAGAAAAATTTTTCTTTAAATCAAACTACACAAAATTTAATGCAAAAATTTGGATAAGAGCCAAAAAGAGATAAGAGGTAGTGGTATCTATTAAAGAGGGATCAAAATGTACTTCTGTTAGTAGAAAATACATGAGATAAGGGAGGGATGCACACACAAATACTTCTTATGAAGGAAGAGCACTTGGCAAAACAGCTGGATTCTTGTCAAATGATAAGGGATATGTATGATTAAAGCACTACATGTATTTAACATTCTGTATTTAGTTCATATCGGGGGATGCAAATAAAAGAGAAATATTCTGAGATATTTTTATTTCTGTTTTGAGATAAGATTGAGATTCTCTTCCCACCCCAGGATGTAATTGCTTGCTTTGAAATGCTTTATTTTAGTGAAAATGTCCCACATGCATACTTATGCACATGAGTTTATCTGTATAAGTGCAAACATGCCTACCATCCTCCCATACACATTCACCTATAGATACACAGCACACACACACCATCATCTCTCCCAAATGAGGGTTGTTCTGTGTGGATAAACCATCCTGTATCACCAGGCATGGCAAACATGAGGTACATAGATATAAGTCTCAACTACCACTTTCAATCATATTTAAATGTGCAGTTGGAAACATTTTGTTAATGAAAAGATTAGCTTAATGAATTTTTTATTGTAGGAATATGCTGAAGGTGTTAGTAAAATTAGTTAATTTGAAAATAGTAAATTTCTAAGTAAAACGATAGAAGAACCTCCTTTCAAAGAGTCAAATAGCAAGTACGGGTTCAAGCACAACTGTCTTTTAAACATACAAGAGAAATGTAGCTGTGTTAAGTTACTGTCTTTTAAAAGATACAAGTGTCTTTTGTTAACTGTCTTTTAAACATAAAAGTGAATGCATCTATGTTTAGGTATGGAAGCAGAATATTTTTCTTTAAAAAAAACCAAACTGAATCAAATATTTAAATGATGCACTGAATTACCCTTTTGAAGCATGGGTAATATATTCCTCTTTCTCAGACATTGAATTTATTAAATGTTGAGATTAATGCATATTTCTTTTAAAGGTGCTTAGTTATGATGGATACACTGTAAGATCACTTTCACATTATTTATAAACTGAACAGCGAATGTATTATAGAAAGAATAATTCTTATTTTAGCAACCATGATCTTTATTTGAAAGATAACTCCATAGCATTTCTTTACTTGTCGGTAAACATTCATTAATTATGTCATGGTCCTTTTATTTTCAAAGAGAAAATGACTTTGTCCTTGCATAAGGTCAAATTCATTAACAGCATATGGATGAGGATTTAACTTCTTACCTATTTAAAATATTAACTTCAGAGGAAAAACAATATAATGTGAAAGTGGGTACCATGTTTTGACAGTTGATTAACACTGACCCGTGATGATTCTATACTTCCTCCACTTACACTAACTTATATTAAATAAGACTGTTTTATTCCTAAGTGTGAATTTTCACAGGAGAAATCTGGCAGATAGAGATCCTCACCATCATCTGAACACTCGAACTCGACTTCCTTTTCTGAATTGACCAGTCAAAGAGAAAGGAAAAGAAAAAAGTATGACCCGTTGAATTTAAAGTGCCAAAGCAGGTAGTACAGAATAATTTAGTTTTCAAAGAGGAGCTATAAGTGGGCTAGAAGAAAAAAAAGTTCTGAAAATGTTTCTTTCTATAAAAGGATAATAGTGGAAATAAACATCTTAATAGGAACTGTGAATTCTCCATCACTGAGTGCTACAGAAAAATTCAAAAGAAGACATTTGATTATTTTAAAATACCATATTTCTAACAATGTAACATCAGGGAAAAAGCAGAAATCAACAGTCTTTGCCAAAATCTAGACTGAATAAAATAAGTAAAAAGAAGATACAATTATAAGTTGAGGGAAGCAACTGGTGATCGGAAATGCCATCCTAATGAGAATCACAAGTGCATGACTCAGGAAATTCTCAAAGTGCACACAGACAGGTGGTGAAGAAACGACTGGGTATGAACAGAAGAACTGACAAATGATTTCTACTTTCTATTTTCAATGTGAACTGACCACCTGACTTTGAGTCAAGTTCAAATATGAGAATATTAATTAATTCCCAACAATGTTGAAGCATTGATGAGGAATGTATGAATCTGCCATTGGAAGAGAGAGAGAAGGATTAAAAAAATGAAACATTTAGATCATACTATGGAAAGATAACAAACATTATTATGCAAATATAAAATTACATTCCATCAAAAGAAAACTCCCTAAAACAAAATACAATCAGTAGAAAATAAGTTGCATCATTTTGATTAGAAATCCGAGAAGTCAAAATATCCTGTTGTTATCTTCCTTGAAAGATTTTTCTAATATTTGTTCAGTATATGAATCTTGAATATGTCTCTAAACCTTATGATAAAAACACAGGAACAATTAAGACCTTAGAAAAACCACTCGAGTAGAGAAATGTGGTCATTTGACGTTGCATTTTCCAGACCTACTGTTTATTTTAGGTTATACACTTCAACAATCTTTAGCATACATCATAATTATTTGTAAAAGTATTTAATTTTCACGGATTTTCAGGTCACCATGGTATTTGGGACTGTAGTAAATCAGAGAGGATTTAGACATTCAGTTTCTATGGTAACTCTATAGATGAATACTACTTTTTGGTGATTATTTAATATATAAACAAATAAAAAATACACAACTTAGTATATGTATTAGTTGTCTTTGTTTATTAATTTTTTTAATATTTCATTTTGCATCTTATTATCAAGAACAATAAAAAACAAAAACTGCAATGACTTGGGGCTTATATTTAAAATTATCCAGCATCTGAAAGTCAAAAATGGTTGAAGATAACCCATTTAACTTACCTTTACTCCATCTGGTTTCTTCAACAAACTCTTGGCTGCTGCAAAGTGAGAGCAAAATCAGTTTAGTGAATTGTCCATCAAAACAAGACAGGCAGGTTATTGTTTCCTTCTACCACCTTTGCTGAGTTATGGCCAACATATGCCAAGTTATCAAGGTCACACTGATGAGCGCGAGCTTACAGGACATTGAAATACAGTATCACTTTTCTGGTTTTGCCACAACAAATTTAGAACTAAGTTCTTATGTAGTTCATTGAAAGAAATTGAAACTTTGCCAGTTGTGTTATTGGACTTTACTGTTGGTTGCGAAAAGGATACTGGAACTTTAACTGGACTATCCTTTTGTAATCCAGAAAGTTAGTTTCAATCTTGAGACATCAGCTGACAGATTGTATTACATGTTCATTCACACCACAAGTATGGTGGCCATGTCAGTTCTGCCATTGAAGCTCCTCTTTCTAGAGGTTGAAAACTCATTTGTAAAAATTTGCTCTGGCGAAATAACATCTTTATATTTTTTGAAATCAGAGAATTTTAGCTTTTGTAAAAAATATTAATGACTGCACTTATAACAAAATGGCATATTATTGACCTAGAGCAAATTTTTTAAAAGCTTAGCACATGATCTTTAAAAAATGGCATTATATATTCTTTTATACTTCAGAATTAGAATATAAAGACTTACTAAACAAAAGACTTTAGTAAAATTGAAAATTTAAAACCATACAATTTGAGATAAGGTATAAAAGAAAATAAAGTCTTTAACTAAATCAGAAAAATCCTAAAGCATAATGTCTTCTATAAAATTCATTTCTCATTTTTCCTGGGGGGAAGCCTTCATCATTCTTTTTGTTATAGGACTTCTTGAGTATATTAAAAGGTAGAAGAGTCATCCTTTCAAAAATATATTTATGAATGGGTACACACAGAGTGAACAGATAACATAACTGTCAATGACAATTAGTACATCATGTGTAGAACATTCATGAATATGTAGAACAAAGTGTGTACTTCCATTTTATGTTAATTGTATGTAATAAATATTTAAGTGCATCAAAATAGAATTTGGCAACTGAATTGAAAGTACTTAGCTAAATAAACTTCATTTCCTGATATTTCTTGTATTTGGGACGTTATATTGATGATGACTTTGTTATAATTTTAAATATATTTAAAAGATAGAAAAGTATTAATTTTATTTAGTCTTTAGCAACAAGGCTGTTAATTTATTATCACTTGAGGTTGTAAAGAAATTGTTGCCTTAGCAATAATACTGTTTGCTTGGAGCTAAAAAGCAATAATATTAAGTAAATCCTGTGGCAGTTAATAGGTTAGAAAGCAAACTCAGAATAACTGGAATTGCAATAGCAAGCAAAAAGAAGACAATGATCCAGGGTAAGCAGCGATTTGGCCTAGGAGATGCAGAGAAGTTCCTTTTGGTTACTAATCACCTTACCTCACAAGAAATACATTCCACATACAGGGAGAAAAGAAAAAATAAAAACAACTTTATAACCATATACTCATGGACAGATTATTTAAAGAGCATGTTTGGCAATGAAATAGAATGAATAACATACTCCAAACTAAAATGCAATATCAAGTATAAGATGTAACTGAGTCTAATGTTATTCTGTTGATTTTGAAGTGATGGATAAAAAAGATTTACTTTTCATGCTAAGACATTCAGAAATGATATAAAATCCATATATTAGTCATGAATTTTTAGCTTACAGGATGATGGAAAGGAAAATATGAGTTAAACAAAAAGTTTATATAAATGGGTACAAACATTCTTTAATAAAGGCCCAATTGATGACTGAGTGTGTTTAACATTTTCACGAAATACATAATTTAATTCTGGAGATATTTTTAAAGTTAGTTTGCTATTAACAATATATATATGATATAAGCCATCCTACCTTTCAATGATTCATGAATTATTGGGCCACAGTAAATATTAATTTATCTCAATATAGTGTCTATTACCTAATAATGAGATGGCATTGAACTCACTCATATAAATGTCAACCACATTATTCAATTGTTTACAAAACAAGTAACTTGACAACAAGCAAGATTTTATTACACCAAACAACATACATACAAATGACCAACAGAGTCCCTCAGTTCATAGCACTGCTGACTGTACTATTATTACTGCTGTTGGTTAACAGCCTATGTATTATATTACCTCTAACCAGATGGCAAACATGCAGAAGTCACCATTTAACTAATATAGCTGTGGAAATCATTGAAGAATAGTTGATAATAATACAATGGGTTCACCTGATGTCACTATTACATCCAGGCTCAGCAAAATAAAGAACTGAAATAGCTGGATAGATTGATGCTGTGTATCATTATTATGAAAACTAAGGTGGTAATATTTTGGCAGTAAGTTTTGATAATTATTCTAAGTCTAAATGTCAAAATTGTAAGCTTATCCATTGTAGCTTCATTGCTGCTTCTATATCTCCCCATATGTAAGACTGATTATTCAAAATATAAATTTTAGAAACCTGGAGCTTTTGGACAATCTATCCGAGAAGGAAACTCTGAAATTTCTGAAAATAATTTATCCTTTTCTCTCCCTTTTGGAGTCATTTAATAACAATTCATCTCTTTGGCTTCTTTTAGACTCTGCTCAACACACTTATTTTTACCATTCTGAGGAGAATTTGTTATCCTACGATATGTCGGTGTGGCTGGTTCTCTTTAAGTTCTGGAGTTAGATACCTTGGGCAGTTGTAATTAGTTTTATTGCATTCCAATATACTACTGTACTTTGGAAAGAACTTAGGCCTAAGAGAAATTAGTTCCAAAATAATGGTCTTCTTTTAGAAATATTGCTTAATGGAATTTCCTATAAGAATGAGACAAAAAACTTATTCAGTTATTATTTTATGAAATAACAATTAATACATTCTAGGGTTGATATGGAAAACTACAAAATGAGGAAGTACATATCTCCAATATTTGTGTGCACTCCACTATTTGAGAGAAGGGTGTCTAGTCCGTAGCAGCACTGACTATTGCCTAGAATTCTCTGGATTCTCTTGTGAGGGCTTGCAGTCCCAAGAGTTTCTGCAGCAGACAATACCTTGGAGGAGTACCAGTGGCAGTCACAGGTGTGGAAGGAATCTATGCCACACATTTGCCATACCCAAACAATAGAATTTTTCTAATAATTAGATTTTGAATTACAAAAAAATAAAAAGGACCACTACAGAGGACAGCAGACAATAGGGAGAACAGTTTTGAACGCATGTACCTGAAAAATTTCTCGTAGCCAACATAGTTGTCAAAATGGCACCCTGTCAGAGAAATAAGAAAAAAAAAATCAAGTTGTAAATCTTTTACCTAATAAATAGTCTAGGGCAACAAATCTTCTCCTGTTCTCATTTTCAGTTAGGAAATTTTTTTATTGTTTTTTTTTTGTTTGTTTGTTTCCAGAAGAGTCCTAGACCTGTGCCTTTTGTGATGCTGGGATCACCTCAATGTGTGGGCCAGATGGATTATGAATCACACTGCTGTTTTCCCCTGAAGGTAGAAACTACTATATGTGGCACCACACTGATCCTAGATTTTCTTTTTGCCTGATTATGGTGCATATTCCATTTTCCCACAACCAAGAAACATAACAATATGAGTATTGAGATCTACATGTAAAAGTTTTTGCTAAAAGTTATTTCCCCCCTACAATAGTTCATTTTCCACTCTCGCAAAAACATGAAATTTCATACCTTTAGTTTTCGTCTAGCATTGAATTTCTTCAAGCAGTCCACAGTCTCCTGTCTGTGCATCATGGAAGCCACAGTGGAACGTTGCTGAAAGAGGAGAAAAATAACTTCATTGAGGATATTTAAAACATACTAAGCATAATAGTATCTTCAACTTCATTAAATCTTTATTAATAGTGCTTGCACTCATGATTAATTTCAATTGCCAAAGTTAACTAAAAAAAAGAGAATAATTTTTTTCAAGACTATTAGCAACTAAGCTGAAACATTTATGTATAGAAAGTTTATATGTTTATAAATGAATATCACTGGTTTCCCACATTATCTTAAATTCAGTAAATCTTCAGTCACATTTCTATTGGACTGCTTTTCCTTTACTTGGTACCATATTTATTGCCCTAATGTTTGATACTCATTCTAGAAATTTACTTAAGCTTTTAGAGTACCCCAAGTTTTCCACTGTTTTTTCTTAGTACTTCTGTGTTATTTTTTTTCTTCGTATTTCTAAAGTACATTCGGACCATTATGGCCATGTTTTAATGTTACTAAAACCCACTCTTAGTTTTCAAATCTCAGATTTGTTTCTAAAGCTGCTAATGATAAATAATTGAACTCTATTTTCTTTTTCTGGGATGCATTAACTCTTGATTATCTTATCAACCTGTATTCATCAGTCTTGTTGATAACTATTATGGCAAATGGTCTGTTCCTTGTGTTACTATAGACAATATTTACTTAGAAATCTGTGCAAAGCAGATTTGTTACAATTATAAAATTTATTTTAAGTCCATTCATTCTGACTTTCATTTTTTTTCTGCAAAATTATTTTAAAATTCATGAAAAATATATTAATGGAGAGTTTCATTTTTTCATTCTCCTAAGGTTTTTGGAGAATTGTTACTTACACAGATCCATGGATGTTTCAGTGCTTCTGAGGCTGTGATGCGTTTGGCAGGGTTGATGGTAAGCATTTTATTGATGAGGTCTTTGGCTTCAGGAGTCACTGTGTCCCATTCTGGTGATGGAAACTTCAAAGACATAAATTTATCGAGAGTTTTTAAAAAACAGATGCATTCAGTCAAATGAGGAAGAGATAAATATATTAACAATTTCATAAGTAGTAAATTTCTTTATAAATTTACTTTTTTGTATAAGTTAAATTATATCCAAAATAGATGAACTGATCTAGATATACTCCATATATAAATCTATATATGCTAAATAGATAAGGGACATACACATATACTAAATTGCATATTACACATAGTGAATACATTGTAAAATTTAGTAAAACAACCTAAGAATTTTCTATTCCTCTCAAAATATCTTTGTTTTATCTGAAAATTAAATTGTATGCAATCTTTCTCATAATTATTTGCAAAAGTAAGTAAAAAATGTGAGGTTGTCACATGTGCTAATGTCATCATGCTATCCTACATTCCACAGCTCAATATGAGATATTATATACTTTCACATCTCACAAACAGTAAGAGCAAAGATAATAAAACAGCTTCAATTCCTGGGCCAACACTGACCTAAAAATCATGGCTGCTTGAAGTGCTATGGTGAAAAGAAATCTGAGACTACGAAAACATCATCAGGATTTCAGGTAAACATCTCAAGAAGTTTAATCTAACTATACATTTCACCCAAGTGCATGACAGTACCCAACTCTCAATAACTTCCATTAGTATTCCATCATTAAGTTAATAACTATATAATAAAGCTAAGGATCCAATTTTCTTTACACTAAATTTTTTTTGGCAATCATTTAATTTTATTTTCATATAATTAGCTTAATTAATAGATACAATATCCTTCATGGGTTAAGAGAAATTTTCAGCACATCTGTCGCTAAATTTTTATAGTTCATGAATTTTCTCTCTTTTTTTCTTTTTTTTTTTTTTTGGTACTGTGGATTGAATCCAGGGGCACTTTACCATGAGCTACATCCAAAGCCCTTTAATTTTTTATTTATTTTTAAATTTTATTTATTTTTTAAATTTTGAGACAAGTTCTTCCTAAGTTTCTGAGGATCTTGCTAAGTTGCTGAAACCAGCCTTGAACTTGTGATCCTTCTGCCTCAGCCTCCCACGTCATTGGTATTACAGGCCTGTTAGATTTTATAGATAATTTCTATTTATAGACATTTCGCTTTTATAGACAATTGTGAAAAAAACCATGATCACTGTGTCTTGGAATTTACACTTTCAGTAGTTACAGAATTAGCAGTTTGTGATCCAATAGCCAAATGAAAGATGAGAGAAATGTGATTGCTTTGTTATTACCTACAATTTTTGCCAGTTTAACAATGTAATTTTTAAATTCCATAAGCTTATCTTGAGCAGTTATATAAACTTGCTCTTAGGAACTGTTGGGAAAACACTCCTAGCTGTGTCTCAATGTTGGCAGGTTTCCTGACCGCAAATGAGGGGTCAGTTCTGCCTAAAGAAAGGTGGGTCCTTTCCTCATGTTTCTAGTTTCCACAAAGGCACTCCTCTGTGTTCACCAAGCAGTGCATCTGAGGGGCCTAGTTCTAGTCTGTAAAGATAGTGATTGTGCTAGCTGTAGCATGCAATGATGATTTGGTCCAATTATTAGTCTGTCTAGAAAGGAAGGCTTCAAAATAAAAAGAATAGACATTTTAAATTTTTGATAGCGGATACACTGATATCCATGTAAATAGAACATTTTCCCAGAAATACATTGAACAGGTTGAGACTGGACAAAATATAATAAAAATTTTCATATCACTTCCACACTGAACTTTTAACTTGTGCATATAACATGGACCCAATACTGCTTGGTATTGGGATGTGTTGGTTAATGATGGAACAAATATGTGACAGTGGTATCATAAGTTATAATGGAGCTAAAATTTTCCATTGTCTAACAATGTCATAGCTATCACAATGTCATGGCACAATGCTTTACTCATGGGTTTGTGGTGACACAAGTGTAATTATATCTACTGTGCTGCCAGTCACACAAGTATAATACATACAATTGTGTACAGTCCATAATACTTGATAATAAACAACTACATTACTCGATATGCTTATGTATTTACCTTACCATGTATTTATTGTTGTTTATAGAGTATAATTCTTTCGTTTCTGAAAAAACAATTGACTATAAAATAGCACACCATGTTACTCCAGCATCACATGTGTAATGACATCACAGATCACATGTTTACTCCATCTGTTGCATTAAGAGGCCACACCAAGTGACTGATCTACACTATCTAGGTTTGTGCAAATATACCCTGATGTTTGTACAATGATGAAATCATATAACAATGCATTTCTCAGACACTATCTCCATCATTAAGTAACACATGACTACATTTTTCAAGAGAGGAAATTACATCAGGGAATTCAAAGCTAAGTTATCAACAGAAAGTAGATAAACAAATCCTTCCTCTTTAGATACTAAACCTAATTCATGAATATGTGTGTATATACTTTCAACCATTTTAATTATAAATTAAATGTATTAGAATTATGATACTGTGATTATCCAGTATTTTTTTCAATTATGAAACCCATTGTTCAAATAAAAGCTTACATATAAACTCATTAAGGTAAACCAGACCAAAAAATGATATAGTAAAATGATATTCTATTTGGTACATGAATCATTGCAAAGTATTACTGATACACAATTTAAAACCATGTGATAGGCATTTGGGGTTAAAATTCAACTAAAAAGGTAGTAATCAGTTCTGAAACAGGCATTTTCTTTTTTAATTCTTATGCACTAAAATCTGAACATTTTGACAAGTCTTTCTTCAGAGACTTCAAACTTCTTTACATTTTAGGAGATAGTGAATTAAAAGGAAATACCAAATGTATACATTTGCTACAGTTCTTTCTCTTTATCTTCCCTTTCCTAAGGGAGAAGAAAATGAGGGAAACCGCTGAAAATTGTGGTTAAATGAACAATGAGAAAATATGACTCTGAGTCAATAAACCAAAACAAACACTCCTCGAAGGCGGCATGAATACTTATTACATACATCATAAGCTCCAGCCTTGATCTGTTGGTAGAGTCTGTGTTGGTCTTCATCCCAGAACGGTGGATACCCCACCAGTAGGATATAGAGAATGACACCTAGGGAAATGAACATATTGACATAATGTAAGTCATACAGACAACAATACATCAAATGTGGCTGATCCTCAATGATATTAAGCTGCACCCATCAGAACAGAGAGAACTGCACTGTTGGAAAACTTCTGAGACACATTCTGATCTATTCTGAAGCACCACATGGGGGCTAAGTGCACTACCCCCCTATACTGGAGAACTCTCACCTTGTCAGTCTACCTCACTAAAGTCTAAAGATTAAAAAAAAAATCTCTTGTCATTTTGGGTGACACATTCTTTGGCTTCCTCAAATTCTTATCTATGTAGATTCTGAGTAGGCTGAAGGTTAAAAACAATGTGTTTTTATTTTCTCATACTTATTTTGCTAGTATTTAGGACATTTGACTGATGGCATCCTGATAATAAACTCAGGCTCTAAATGCCAGTGTCCCTAGGAGTAAGGGTAACATAAAAAGATAAAGCCCTTTTCTCTTCAGTAATCTCTGTCTTCAAAAACAGTTTTCAATTAAACATCCAGATGAGCATTGCTGCAGAGGAATATATCTATCTATCTATCTATCTATCTATCTATCTATCTATATATGTAAAAGGGAAGAGATGGATGAAATTGCACATTAAATTTAAATAAACATATAATTGTAATATGATTTGATATATTTTCATAAATGTGTAATAAAGTCACTTCCTTTGGTTTCTTAATGGGATTTGTTCTAGAACCATACACAGGGATACCAAAATCTATGAATGCACAAGTCCCTTATACAAAATTGTGTAGTATTTGCATATTAACTAGACAGATCTTCCTATATACTTTAAGTCATCTCCATATTACTAATAATACCCAATATAATACAAAAGCTAGGTACATAAGTGTTATATTATGCTGTTTAGGAACTAAGGAAAAGAAAAAGAGTCTGCATGCTCAGTACAGATGCAATTTTTTTTTTCAAGTATTTTTGATCCATGGTTAGTTGAATGCACAGATGTGGAAACCTCATACAGTAGGCTAACTATATTTACAAAGTAATTTAATCAATATATGATTTAACTTTTTAACTTTTGAAGTTAAAATTATATATTCATAGCTTTTTGAAAAAAAAAAACCTATCTGTAGTCTAGATGTCTCCTGTTTTGACACTGTAGTCCTCTTGATCATCAAATGTTCCTCGTGCTACTTTTCAAATACTTTATTGACCTGCTTCATTCAGGTCTTTGGTTTCTTTTCTAGCTCATTATCCTGGAGGAAGTTCTGCCATTCCTCTGACCTCTCCTGTATGCTGTTTCCGTAAGCCTGGAAAACCTGAAAGAGGACAGTAGGACTGGCGACTCTCTACCTGGACACCCTGGAACTTTGTTGTTCCCTTAGGAGAGGTGGCTTATGGCTTCTATACCTTGTCTTTGCTAGGGAGACCTAGCATCATCTCCATTTATCAGTATGGATATCTTTATTAAACAAAGAATACTATTACAGCTAAAATGGCTTGAAGCTATAGTTGAATTGCCTTTGACTTTTACAGCCTATTTCAGGAAGGTGTAGTTCAAAGCAAAGTCACATGAATCATTAACAGAATGCTATAGTTTGGATTTTGAATGTCCCCCAAAGAATCATGTATTAAGAATTTGGTCCCTAGTGAGGCGCTATTAGGAAGTGGTAGAATATTTGAGAAGTAAGGATAATGGGGTGTCTTTAGGTAACTGGGGGCATGCCCTTAAAGGCTATTGTAGGACCTTGCCCCATCCTCTTCCTCTTTTGCTCCCTGTCCATGGGGTAAGTGGTTTTGCTCTGTCTTGTGTTCCCACCATAATGTACTGCCATGTCATCAGACCAAAAGCAACAGAGCCAATTGATCCTGGTCTGAAACCTCTGAAATCGGAGCAAAATAAAACTTCTCTCTATAACTTATCTCAGGCATTTTCTTATAGTGATGAAAAGTTGACTAACACAGAGTCAAACATTTTATACAATATTCTTAAATGTTTTTAAAAAAGTATTTAGGCTTTTAAATAGAGGAGTTGTTTTTTTAAAAAAGCACAGTGAAGAAAATCAAGATATATTGCTACCTCATCTTTATAACCTAAAACTAATTTTTCCATCTTTACTACATTATAGACTTAGTATGTATCCATTTATATTTATTTTCATATACTTTTTATTTTCAGATGTAATAGATATAATCAAATGACAATGACTACCATGATGATGATGATGACTGTCTGTGTTTATATTCCCAAAGGGTGAGTAGAAAAGAAGCTAAACCTGGGTAGTTTTAGTCTCACCTACAGTTCAGGGGTGAAGAAGAAAATTTGTTTTTCAATGACAATTGTTTGTGTTGAATCTGGACATTTTCCTAATAATCAGAAGAGTTAGGTTGTTATAAAATTATTAAACAGACTTCACAGCTGAGACATTTCTGCATTCTGAACTCAGGCAGCTCGTTCTTCTAAACTGACTGCAGTTGATAGTTGATGTAGATTTCCCTGGGAAGGGGAAGCTCACAGAGGGCCCATGCCCTGAGAAGAGCAGCCAATGCATACAAAGATATCCACAATTTAATTATTTGAATGATGAGTTTCTATGCAAAATGTACCATAAATAAAATAATAGTATAAGCATTAGAATTAAAAATCACTTTTTTTGGACAGAAGACTAAAACAGAAAAAAAAAAAAAAAAGCAAAGGCACTATTGAATAGGCTGAGGTGAAATTTTTAATGCCTCTTTCAAAAAAACTCTGTTCCCTAAGCTTCTATCTACTTGCTTATTAGACTAGAATCCTAGGCCAGAATTATGCTCTCTTGTAGTTCTGTTTTTTGAAGTTTCAGATTAACTATGAGAATTGTAGCATAATGATAATGCGTTATTAATATGTTTATTGCAGGTAACCTTTTCTGAGTAGATATGTTTTAATGCATTACCTCATTTAATCCTTGTACAGTGCCTTATAGTAGACATTGTTACTATATTCATTTCATACTATATTTATTTTCATACAATGTTCATTTTCATTTCATGAAAAAATGAGGCTGAGAGTTTCAGAAACTTTATTACTTAAGCCAGTTAATGGCCTAAAAATTCCCTGAGCCACTTTACATACATGAGTGGGGACTAAATTTGACATTTTGTGTCATCTGAGAAGCATCAAGTTACTAGTGAAGGGGTCCATTTGGTTCTGCCTTAAAAGTTTCCTGAAACCACATTTTCCTATTTGCTATGTATTTTAACAAGTGGTTATTTAAAAGTGTTTGTTGTTTTCGGGAGTCCTTGCCTTGACAGTAAAATTCCAATTTATCTTTTTCTATAACTTTTATATTTAACCTCTTTCTCCCTTGTTAGAATAAAAAAAAAAGATAAAAAACAAAACAAAACAAAAAAAAACAATATAGCTTTTTTTCCTCTTCCTATGTAACTAGGGCAGTACAATTTTTGTTTTTGTCTTACAAAAACATATCAGGGGGTGAAATGACCCCCTCAAATACTGGGTGTTTCTCATAATCTTAGCTGCTTCTGATAATCACTGCCTACATATTTCATTAGTGGTTGCAAAATTATGACATTTCTAATTCTGTCCTAGCTTCTTTAAAGTAAACAAAACAAGACCTGATCAACTGCTTGTTTAAGCTGAGGTGCAGTTCATGTAGGAAAGGATAGAGATTTATTTATTTTCCCATGTATTAACCAGTTTTCAAAATAATTCACTGACTCCCTAATATCCCCCACAGATCAGGACTCCTCTTGAATTGTGGTTATCATTATAAACTCATGGATCTAAACTTTTTGATGTGGTTCCATGAGTGACGCTTCGCTTCTTTTGCTTAGTCGTCTTCCTTGTCCTGTCTCTGATCAGTTGAAGCTTCCTCAGGTAACCTTCTGGGTTCTGTTAATACAAACCTAGTGGCTTTTAATGGTTTCCTTTGCTTCTGGTATAACAGGATACTCCTGTGCCATTCTATACTCTTTATGATCCACACTTGGAATCAGCCACTACTACAAGACGTTACAGTTCCTTTCAGTGGTAAATAGCATGTAGAGATCAAAGTTGGGAACTTCATGTGCTGTGGGGACTATAGGCTTCTTCAACAAATAATTGAGAAATGAGAAGAGTGGCAAGAGAGAGGAATGGAATCTGTAAGTTAAAAGAGATCTAGGAGACTGGAGACCACACCAGCAACAAAATTGTGGCACAAGAGGGCAAACAGAAAAAACTGTAAAATATCTGATGATGTTAAGCAGTTATTATTAATTTTTTTAAAAAAATTAGTGGAGCTGAGGATGCAGTTTGGTGATACAGTACTTGCCTAATATGCGTGAGGCCCTTGTTTCAATCCCCAGCACCATCAAAAATAGATAAATAAAATTTAATTTAATAATTAGTATTATTGTCATAATTTTAAAAGACTCATTTTAAAAATGTATGTATTGATATGACCTTTGGATTTCAATGAAGCCATCATGAGATGGATGAATAAGTGGGGGTTTAGATGAAACAAAATCAGGCATCAGTTCATTATACTTTTCTTTCCTTCTGTGTATTGCAAATTTTCCACAACAAATAGTTTAAAAACTACTTTTGACACAGCTGGTTCCACATAATATTTAAAAACTAGTTTTTATTACTTTCTGTATAAATTTGTGCTTGGGAGATATTAGAGGTGTTTGATTAATAAGAGTTTGGAGAAGTACTGATTACTGATTAGGCAGAAAGACTACAGTATCAAGGACATTCAAACCTGATTTTAATAAAAGCTAATGTTAGAAAAACAGTTAAACCTATGATCACACTAATCACTGAGCGTTTTAAAGGGTGTTCTTAAGAAAGAAGAGACAAAGAAGAAATGTTGAAAAACTCATCGTTAGTGGAAAGTTAATATAATAACCTAATCAAGATATCTACTTACCCTTGGGAGTCAACATGTAAAATGCATGTGGAGTTTGGAGATTCACAATTAACTATATAAGTGACAAGTGTGGCTGTTTCTTATCTTGCAATATGATAAGGAAAAAAATCACCATACAATCCAAATAAGGAAAGTGCTCAACCAGCATTCTATCACCTAAAGACCAATGACGGGTGGAGCAAGGGGCTAGAATACCATGGCCAGCAGCACAGGAAGCCATTTTTCAGATGCTGGAAGTACGTACATCATGGTGTAAGAGTGGCAAACTGCCAGGCCTTCTGGTATGAGGTTGAGTTAAACGCCTGACCTGTATTGTGCATGCGATGGGGAGGGAACCAGGGCAAGAGGTATGTCCATTTGTCTGACAGGTAAAGCTACTATATACTAATAAAAACATCATGTTATCTGTTCTTTTGCTTATTTTATAAAAGTCAGAAAGTGATTATTTTTAGAGAAATCTTCTGATAATATGAATGCCAAAATAACAGGTTCAAATATCTGGCCATGAAATCTGTGGATCACCTGCATCGGACTAAATGTTTGTGTACCCTCAAAATTCATACAGTTACGCCTAATTCCAACATGATGGTAATTGGCGGAATGGTGTTTGGAGGCAATTGGGCCATGAGGGTCATAATCCTCATGAATGGGGTTAGTGACCTTATAAGAAGTGGTCAGAGAGTCAGCTATCCCTCTTATTGCCACATGAGGACACAGTCAGATGGTGGCCATTTGTAACCTCATAAAAGGCCCTTACCAGAACCAGATCCCACCATTTGGGCACCCTTATCTTAGATTTCCAGCAACTGGAACTAGTTGTTGATAAGCCTCCCAGTCTATGCTACTTCATTAGAGCAGCCTAACCTGACTACGGTACCACCTGTTTGCAACTTCTGCCATATTGTGAGCCTCAAAATCTGCTTCCCTAAAGGAAGTTGCAACTAGCTGGGGTAGTGCTGTTCAATGTTGGTATACATCGCAAAACTTGTTAAAATGAAAATTTCTGAACCTCAATCCAGAGAATCATTTTTGGCTTTCTACTGTAAAAAAACAAAACACAACAAAACTGACATAACACTAAATTTAAACATAAAGCATTAAATTATATGTAAGATATATGTATACTTTTTAAGTGTATAGTTCAGGAGGGTTAAGAACATTCACAGTGTGTTGAAGCAGATCTCCAGAACTTACTTTTTTCTTGCAACACTGAAACCCTCTATCCACTAAATATGAATTCCCCTTCCCCACAGTCCTTTCTACTTCCTGTTTCTATGAACTTGACTATTTCAGATATGTTGTATAAATGGTATCATATAGTATTTGCTTTCTTACTATTGGCCTATTTTGTTTAGTATGATGTCCTGGGAATTCATCCTTGTTGTATATGTGATAAAATTTCCTTTATTTTTAAGACTGAAAATATTCTACTGTCTGTATATACCATATTTTCTTTATTCCATTCATCTATTGATGGACATTTGCTTGCTTCTACCCACTGGTTATTGTGAACAGTGCTATTAGGAACACAGGTGTGCAAATATTTCTTTAAAATTCTGCTTTAAATTATTTGAATATGTACCTAGCAGTGTACCGGCTGGATCATATGATCCAAGAGAAATTTATTCAATAGTTTTGGGGTAGATCCCAGTACTGGGAATTGAACTCAGGGGCTCTCAACCACTGAGCCACATCCCCAGCCCTATTTTATATTTGATTTAGAGACAGGGTTTTACTGAATTGCTTAGTGCCTCGCTTTTGCTGAGGCTGACTTTGAACCTATGATCCTCCTGCCTCAGTCTCCAGAGCCTCTGGGATTACACGTGTGCACCACCGCATCTGGAGAAGCTGAACTTTCAATAAGCGCTTCAGGTCACTTTGGAGAATGCGATCTGTGGTTCACAGTTTGAAAAAATACCAAGTTAGGGAGACTACACATTCTAGATCTAGAGAGATTTAAGACAATAATAAGTTCAGCAAAGGAGGATATTGGTAAAGATTATGTTTGGGAGTAAGGCCCCAGGAGTTGAAGACTG
Source organism: Urocitellus parryii (assembly GCF_045843805.1). Taxonomy (NCBI): domain Eukaryota; kingdom Metazoa; phylum Chordata; class Mammalia; order Rodentia; family Sciuridae; genus Urocitellus; species Urocitellus parryii. The sequence continues at coordinate 59,313,395 of NC_135540.1, forward strand.
TTGAAGATACAAGTGATGAAGAATGAAGGCAGAAAACCTTTCTAAAAATTTGAGGCAAACCTGTGATGACCCAGTGTAAGGAAATCACAGAACTCAAAGAGGCAACAAATTGCCCAGTGGGTTTGAGATTTCCAAATGATAAAAGTATACAATATTTTTTAAAATTAATTAATTAATGTTACAGTACAATGCCTTTTGACATATAGTACACAAACGGAGCACAACTTCTCCTTCCTCTGGCTGTACATGGTTCAGAGTCACTCCACTTGTGTAATCATACATGTTTTTACTGTACTAACATCTGTCTCTTTCTACTGTCCTTTCCATCCCCACAACCGTACCCCTCCCCTTTCCCCTTCTACACAAACCAAAATTCCTTCATTCCTCCCTATGGAGTACTCAATGTTGACTTATTCCAGTTGAAGTATGAAAAGGCTAGCCTCAGAAATCATGCAACTGCTGAACCTAAATTCATTATAACATAAAAGAAAAAACATTTTCCATAAAATTCCAAATTCACAGTTGCTAATTTATTATCACTCATAACTACTCAGAGTGATAGCTAAATAAGATAGAGAGGTGGTAAGGGAACATGTGTGGTGTGAGGGAGGGGCCTGTGTGTGGGCTGAACAGCCTTCCTGTCTTCCTTCCTTCTCACCTTCCTGCCTGCTCTCCTTCCCGCTTGCTTTCCTGCCTGCCTTCCATCTTTTCTCCCTTTTTAAGCTAGATTGTACAAGGAGCTCTATTAAAAACCAGTGACATCTATAAATATTTGTTCACCACACAATGGAATTGTGGAGGGCACTATATATACAAGAAAGCCATCAACATCAATTTACTATTGTTAATTGTGGAACAAGGTTCTTGCTACATTAATGCCTATTCTTTACTTTCCAGTAATGGACTAGCTGCTTTCAAAGACCAAGTATAGGTCAGATCATACTCTGTGTGAGATCACAAAAGCAAGGTAATGGTGGCATTTGAGATTTCCTGTGTGCAGGTAATTGCGTATTTCTAATAAAAATAATGTACAGACTTCTTTTAGTCCCTTTATTGATGCCGTGCTTCACTTTGCTCTGTGTCAACTGCCAGAATGACAAAGAACCTGCTATGATGAATGCTCACAGATTAATTCACATAGAAGACTGGCTGCCACTCTGGTAAGTGGATTGTTTTTGTTATCTGAATTGTGCCATTTCTTACTATACAACTCAAAGTCTACTCTTAAAAAGAAGGACTAATTGGCAACAGCAAGTACTGACTGATGGTTGAAAAAGAGTTTCCCTGAGGATAAGCCACAACCTAAAAACAATCAAATAATATACACATTACTTTGGTGGTGACTACAACAGTGATGAGCAAGGGTATCTCATAAATAAAATTAATGTAATATAATTTTTATGTCACCTGAGAAGGCATATAATAAAATGATAAAACAGTAATTCCAAACTGATAGCAGTGAACAAGAAAGTAGCCATTTTCCCCAAACATGTGATATTAGAAAATCTAATTAAAATACCATAATAAGTATATGTGATCCCCAGCACATTTTTAGGCACACAATTTAGAGAAGCACATAGTCCCTAAAGAAAATGGGAATTGGCTGCAAATATGTACTTTAACTAGAGCTTGTCACAAAGAGGCCCACTGATTGCAGAAAACTGTGAAGAAAAAGGTAAGAATAGAAAAGGGCAAAACAAAAGGTGTGGCCACAGCTAAACTGGGGTTGAAATCTTTGAGCTACCTATTTCCAGTCAAGATATTCCATCCCGTAAGTGATCACACATTTCACAGATATGAAATACTATTATGAAATGATACTTCACTGTTTAAAAAGATTAGATACAGAAGCTACATTATAGAAATGTATTTGAACAGAAAACCGAGAAATCAAGTGAATTCAAATTTGCCAAAGTAATATTAAAATTGAACATGGTGTGCTTACTAAGGTAAGACAGTCGGTCTAAGCACTGATGATATATCAAAGGTTATAAAAAATGCAGCATCTGTGCTCACCACAGATCTATTCAGGCTCAGGGCTCAGGTCACCTCACGGTAGCTCCATATGTACATGTGTCATGGATTCTGCTATGCACCCAGGGAACAATCCCTAGGGCAAAGATATCAAGGTTTTTTTAAAAAATATTTCTTTTAAAGGACCTAATATTCTTCAATATCAATAAAAGTCATACATTGTGAAAAAATGTTTTAAATAGAAGAATAAAATTATTTAGATTCTTTGAGTGAATGGAATTTTATTCAAAAGCTGTAAAATTTGTCCACAATAATATCTTTCACAGAATAAAAGAAATAAATAAATCATTTAAAAAAGTGTGTGTGTGTGTGTGTGTGTGTGTGAGAGAGAGAGAGAGAGAGAGAGAGAGAGAGAGAGAGAGAGAGAGAGGATAATGGGGAGGGAATGTGAATTTGGTTTTTAGTTAATCAGCTCAGCTAAGAGCATCATAATATTCAGCTGATTATCATACTGGCAATGTTAAGTCATCCAATAAAATTTGTTTTTCAAATCTATACTAAGGCGAAATGTCAGTTATCTAGAATCTTCATTTCTAAAGAAATACTTTGTAGTAATAATAGTAATGGTAACTAACACATGTCTTAAAATAAATCTTAGCAATCCTATGGGAAAATATTATTCCGTTCATCAGAGGAAGCTGCAATGCAGAGACTAAATAAGTTGAACTATGTCATACAGCAAGTGTGTTTTCTTCACCACTATCCCTACCTCTCCTACCCATGAGGCAGATAGGAGGAATGCAGGAAGAAAATAGGAAGGAAACTAGGAAAACAAGGAGATAAAGGAGGAGGTCAGGGGAGGCTGGAAATGACCTTCAGACAAGCAGGCAAAGAAAAACCATGAAATGCCCTGATGCCAGTCCTCCTTCTCCTAATTACTCATCAATCATACCATTCTCTCTCTTTAGTATTCAGAGTCCAAACACAACATTCTACCTACACCCCTCTATACCTCACAGTAATATGACTCTATCACATTTTAAAATATGTTTAAAAATATGAGTCTACCTTCCACAAAACCCATCACTGTCTGCCTGACTATAGGGCCATTCTGCTGCTTTTTAAGGTCGTCAGCAGAAACAGACCTGTGCGGGGAGCTAATTTATTGCAAGGGAAATATTCCAGCCATCTGCCATAAGCACTTAGATTTGGACAACAACATTTTGCAAAAGTGCTCTAACTCAAAGGCATTTGAGAGTTCATGCTGAGCAGCTACTCAGGTAGGCAGAAGAAAGACAGAACTTGGACCCACCTAAGACCTTATCCTTAAAGCACATGCCATTTCCAATCTTGTAGAACAATAATGGCTGTTTGCATTTTAAATTGCTTTACAGGCTACAACATGTTTTCCTTTAAAGTGTGCCTTATTTGACCCTCCCACTGGATAATATCATTTTACAGGTAAAGAAACCAGCACAGAGATATTAAAGAGACAGGAAGAATAGGTATAAAGACTTAAAACTCAGGTGTGGTGACTAATAATATAGTTCTTTGCTCATAACTGCCTTCATAGGCATAGAGCTAATTCTGAAAACTCAAGTTTAAGATTAAATACTAAGTTGTTGTTTCTAAGCATATAAAACTGATAAGAAATACAGGCTGGGATTATCTATCATTATGAAGTAGGCGTGATGAACTTCTTTTCTTTCTATTTAAAATTAAAAGCAAATCTAATAAGTTATTTTCAGAATCTAGAAATAACTTAAAAAAATCAACTCCTTCCATGCTGACAAACCAAAGGAAATGGAATCTGTCTACGGCACACTAGTGCCAAACTATGGTAGTTAAATACTTACTTATAGACCAGATGCAATGAAACTCAAGAACTTTAGAGGACTAATTTGTGTTGATAACCTTAGTAGAAAACTATTTCAGAGTGTCCTGTCATATCCCCTTTATTTCAGTCTTTCATATATTCTGAAATGAAGAAATTCCATTATATAACTTAAGTGGAAATACTGCCAGTAACATATTTTTTGAGTCTGTACAGGACACTTCTTGGATTAGATTTGGCTGATAAAGGCCTAAAACAGAGCTCAGTCCCCAGAGGATGGCCAATTTCATTATTTTCTGAGATTTATTTTATCCTTGCCAGGCTTCTTGGGAAAACATGACATTTGTTGGAAGAGCTGGTTGGATCTGTTGGGAGGATGGGAGCATGAACACATGACCCCAATGGCGGGTGTGCCCAGGACCTACGCATTTGTATCACCTGAGAACTTGTTCAAAATGTCAGTGTTCCCATCCCAAACATATTGGTTCAGAAAAACAGCAATCTGAAGTTTTAATCAGATCTCCAGATTTATTGTTGTAGGCAAAGGTTTGAGAATCTCTCCTAAGAAATTCTGAACTGATGATTGGAGAGTATCAACTTCAAGTAAAAGATAACGACTTTAAATTAAAACAAGAGAATGAATATTTAGGGACTCCCTAAATTCATATACTGTGATGGTATTAGGAGGTGGTACCTTTGGTAGGCTGAAGACCTCATTAATGGAATTAGTGCCTTGTGAACGAAACCCAGGAGAGCTCCGTTATCCCTTTCAACATATGAGATCTTCCCCCACAAAAGATTGCTGTTTACAAACTAAGAAGCAGGTCCTCCCAGACATTGAATCTGCAGCACCTCAATCTTGCCCTTCCCGGCCTCTAGAACTACAAGAAATATATATAGGCTGTTTAAGCTATCCAGTTTCACATAGTTTGTTATAATAGCCCCTAAACATTAATACATGAGGATAATGCAATATTTTTTTGAAAATATGATTCCTTACCACATGCCCACATATCCACTGGTTTTCCATAAGGATCTTTACGTAAAACTTCTGGAGAAAGATATCCAGGTGTGCCAGCAAAACCTAGGGAAAATAGATGTTTATTATTTGGTATTAACATGACAAAATCAATATGACATAGGAAACTAAGAAAACTTTTTAGTGGCTTTATCAGATGATATGTTTGTCATTTGAAGCAAAACTTCCAGAGTCCTGAAGTAATGTAGACTAGTTTAGTTTTCTTTTCTTTTTTTTGGTGGGGATGGGGGGATGGTGGTACCAGGGATTGAATCCAAAGGCAGTTAACCACTGAAGCACAACCCTGGCCCATTTTATACTTTATTTAGAGACAGAATTTTGCTAAGTTGCTGAGGCTGGCTTTGAATTCCTGTCTCAGCCTCCTGAGCTGTGGGATTACAGGTGAATGCCAGTGCACCAGGCTAGTTTTTCTTTATACTAAGTAATCAACACTAGTCTATCCTGCCCTGTAGTTTATTTGGAGGAAAAAATACACACACACACACACACACACACACACACATCTTTTATCCAGATGTGGAAATCTATCTATTGTGTTGCACAATCTTGTATACTAAAGGCCACTTTTTGGTTAGTAGTTCTTGTATCACTTATATGAGAGTTATAAATCTGTAAAGAAATAAGGAGAAAACTGGAGATAGGATAAGGACCCTGAAAATGATGATAGTTATCATAACATCTAACTAATGGTATTATGAGAAGAAGGCACCTATAAAATAGAAGGATATAAAACACAGAAACTAAGGATACAAAAGTCTATTGGGTGGGTGTAGGGCAATGAGGCTAGAGATGGGACTAAAAGTAACTAAAGAATATATCAGGAAAAGAAATAAATCTAAAATATAGCCAAGAGCTCAATATATACTAATAAAATATCAGGGTGTATTTGTAACTAGCAACTGAAGAGAAGACTCAGGAACATTCAAATGTATCACTATTGAATGTGTACCAAACTAGACTTTAAAGTTAAGAAGATCTGATAATAGAGATTAGATAGCAAATATGAATCAGTGTAGAATTCAATAATGTGCACTAACATAACAACAAATCTATAACTAATTTTAGAGTAAAATATTTCTTATTTCTGGAAATAATAGTTTTTCAAATAAAAGTTATCTTAAAATCATTAAATATAATTATTTTCATTTAAAAGTTTTCTCAAAAAACACTAATGAAAACTGAAAATATCTTTTTAAAAGGATATACAATCAGGAATTCCTTCAAATACAGATTACTGTTGAAGTACACTGTATATTTATTGGATTGCAAAGTACCCTTATTTATGTGACAAATTCAGAAAGCAAAGAGGTATAAAAAAAAGAACACATATAACACAATTATTTCTCTGAGAAAAATAAGATTAGGAAATGAGGAAAAGGATTTTTGGACTTCTCCTTTTCCCCATTTTAAAATTCCCATTACTTTTCTCTTCCTTTGTTTGGAGGAAGATGAGAAGATGTGGTGGATAATGAGAAGGGACTTCCAGACAAGAGCTTTGAATAAACCATTGCTAATCCACTGAGGGTTCTTCTACCTCAGAGAATTACCAAAGGTTCCACTGCTTTGAGAATTACCTGAAGGTGTCATGTGGAGTCACATGACAAGATAGGAATGGGCACAATTGTTGCAAAGGACTTCCTAACACTTGTGATATACCATACCTGCCCTCCCCATTCCTGTCCCACCTCCTTGAGACATGCATGCATGACTCAAAGAGAATCCAATGAGAAATTCATGCCAAAGTCCAGTGTGAATTCAATGTCCTGAGTGCACACTTTGAGATCCCTTTTCATCTGGCTCCCCTCACTCATCCAACATGATTTATACTTTTTCTGAGCACATGACTTGATTGATCCCTTTAAGGTCTCTTGAGAATGAGCTTCTTAATCTCATTCTTGATGATACTTCTATTTCTTGAATTCCAATTTTTTTTTCTCTAACATAGAGTGGATCTAAATTATTTCTATCTTAGAACTCTGTTTAGATGCCTACAGTTCTCAGTGATCCTTTCTCATTTTGAATTTCAGCTACACTTTAATCTATACTATCTAAAATTAGTAAACTTCAATGTATGTTTTACGTAATTTATATGGCCAAGAGCAGGAAACATTAATGATATTCTCCCTAGAGAAGATAAAGAAGTAACTACATGTGAGTATATTCCACTATCTTTCTTATTCCCATGTCCCCTTCCCTCCCTTCATTCCCCTTTGTCTAATCCAATGAACTTCTATTCCTCCTCCTTACATTGTGTGTTAGTATCCATATATCAAAGAGAACATTTGGCCTTTGGTTTTTTGGGATTGACTTATTTCACTTTGCATGATAGTCTCTAGTTCTATCCATTTACCAGTAAATGCCATAATTTCATTCTTCCATAAAGCTGTCTTTAATGAGAGATTAAACCCTTAAGAATCCAGGATTATTATGATATATGCTATTAATAGGGAAATTAATCAGATATTGTATTCTCTAGGGATAGCATTTTTTTATTCAGAAAAACCAAGAAGAATATCAAAACATATAAAGCAAAGAGAAAACAGAATTACTCACTGTTGAAAATGTATCCATTGTAACCTATTGCCATTTAAAAAAATAACCTTAATATTTAAAACAAGATATATAACAGCAAGAAGCAAGATGGAAGTAAAATATCCTGGTTTTTGCTTTTCATTTCTTTCTAGCAGCAACCAAATGTTAGAAATATATTGCAAATATTATTTCTAGTTCCATAGGAGAAACAGGCTGTATTAGCTAATTCTCTTTGATAAAACTTCTGCCATCTTATTAAAGGTAGTGACATAGGGTGTTCTAGCATTTTTGGCTAGTTAGAGTTTTTTCAGATAAACTTATATGAAAGCCTGAAGAACTGACCTAACACATAACAAAGAGACTTGCTATTTTTTTAAATAACAAGTTTTTTTTCCTCCTTTAAATATGAATATTACATTTTAAAAGATAAAATTAATCAAAATTGAGACCATGATGGCAGATAATGAATAGCTATGAAAACAAGTCATGCTTATTAAAACATCTCCATTCCCTATATATCTATCTATAGTATATTCAAAAGAACTTTACTATATACCATGTGCTTTTTTTTAGTTACTATGAGGATTTACTTGAACTTGGGAAGAGTGGGAGGGAAGGAGATAAAGAAAAGAAATGCATATTTTCTTAAACTTGGAAACAAAGTTTCTACACTTCTAAAATGTGAAATCTCCTTGAAAGTTAAGATGCATCTGTTTAAAAAGTCTTTACAGGTACATTAATAAGATCTTAACTATTGAAAGCACATCCTGATGAAAAAGTGGGAATTTTCCTGTTGATCCATTGCTGTTTCTCTGTGACCAGCTTGCTTTTAGAAATGAGCTGTCACAATTTGAAAATCCATGTACTTTTATTTGGATGCTATTGCATTTGCTTAACTGATACCCAGTTTTTTGTTCACTGTTTCACTAAACAACTGCCACTGAATAGGCAAAAGCACTATGACAATGTTCCATACCAAGATTATTTTGAAAACGTACTGAACATAATTTATTGCCTATCTGCATTCCCCTGGACTACTTTACTGGTTTCCTAACAGCACCATGAAGGAGTGTTCATGATAGCCGTTTAGAAACAGGATAGTGGCCCAAGATAATTAAGTGACTTAAACAATGTCATTCAGCTATCAAGAACCAGAGCTGGGATGTAAGTTCAGGTATTCTGATTCAAAAAGTAGATCCCCCACCTCCCCAAGTCCTCTTAAACTACATGTGATCTAGCAGAGGACACAAAACACAGAGATTTAGGGAACACAATTCCTACACTCTTGTCATCAAGCCAGCATTGCTGGGGTTCATGTTGTGCCTCAGCGCTGATGATAACAAATGCCTCTGTGTTATTCCTGGTATCCAATCATCATCACCCTGCACCCAGTCCCAGTGATTATATCCCTGGGCCTAAGTTCCTATTTTGGTATCCTGCCTCATACAAGTCTCTCATGAAGTGGGCTCCTCTTTTGCTCTAGACAGGATTAGAATCCTGTCTTTGAACCCAATATCTGGGACTTTCATTTCTTCTAAACAGATTCTCCTAAAGTTCAGAGTCCCTGTCTGTTCCAGGGAATTTGCCTGGTCCTATATCCACCCTAGTTCAAACTGCAGCATACATAATTTGAATGACTGCTTTAGTCTAATAAAGTCTTTGCTTTCAGATTAACTATCCTTAACCATCCTCCACACTGCTACCTAAATCACTATTATATAACTTAAATTCAATTACATTCTTCTTTATTAAAAATTTCTCACCAGATCCCTGAAGCCTCTAAGTTTTTTTTAAAAATCAAACCTTTGAAAGGGACCTCCCCCACAAAAAAAAAAAATCACTCACCTTATTATAAACTACCCCTCATCCTAGCTGAATCAAACTTCTTTTTATCAATGTAACAGAAAAATAGTTTCATGTCCTCCAAGCATTTGCATATGCTGGTCCCCCATCTGTAATGCCTTTATCTCCCATGCTCCAATGGACAAATTTCCCATTTATCTTGGACAGAATCATAGTTGTTAGCCCAATTATTAGTGCTTTCCCCAGAGGTGGAATTTCATACTTCCTCACCCGTGTTCCCAGGGCACCTCTTGGATGCTTGTGGTGAGTTACTTTCTCCCTGCGTGGTAAATTATTATTGGCACAAAAGCCTCATCTCCTTGAGAGTCAGGGCCTTTTATTTAAGTACCTCTAGTAATTTTGCCTTGCCCATCTCTGTGATAGCTCACTACTTCCTGTTGAACCCCTAACTCTTATTACTGTATATTCCTTATCTATGTCGACCATACTTTCCCCCAGAATATAGCTATATATCTGCATTTCCAATTTCCAGAATTAAATCTAGGTCTTGCCTTCTTTCAGTTTGCAGTTAACAAGGACAAGCTTATTCCAATGTCAAGACGTGACAGACCAAATGACAAGTCTGAAGGTTTTAAATCCACTGGGAGCGGAATTGTGGTATGGAGACACTTGTAAAAGGTGGCATTAAGCTTGGGAGAGATTGCCATCAGGATAACAGTCAGAACTCCTGACAAAGGACAAGCAGCAGAAAATAAGGTCTTGAATTAGGTTCCTGGAAAAGGAGATGTGGGAAGGCTGCCAGGTCACCTGCTTCCATCAACTAGCTGGGGCAGATTAGAAAGATCCAGGGGATCCTGGGAGCTATGTATACCTTAGGAGATGCTGCATGATAGGGATACAGAGAAGCATTTGCACATTAAAGAAGTAAGTATTTGGGGGGCCCTCTTTCTGTTTGTTGTTATTGTTATTCAGAGGAAAAAAAATCTGAAGTAAAGGCATTAAAAAATTGTCTAACTTCAACACATTAAAAATCAAAAAGAAATAAAACTGAGGCTTAGGGAAAGGTTATATTTTAAAATTCTACATGAACTATCAGGTAATACTGGGAAATGGTAGAGAGAGGCGTAAGAAAATCAATGGATAAAGAATTTATTCCAGCTGAATATTGGGATAATCCATAAGTTTGGCTAGAAATACTATAATGTAAATTTATTTAGAGTTGATTTCTTCCCTAATTGTAAATGCTGGAGCTTAGGATACAGTATCCCTGGCATGCTGAGCACTTTGAAATGAAGGAAAGGGGCTCAAAAGTAAGATCTTCCTGCCCTTTGTCCTTCTGTTTTCCTCCTCCAAGTTTAGCCATGGAAACTATACTTCTTCTTGCCAAAGGTAGGTTACAAATACGTGAACCCCCTTTCAGCCAGCCATAAAAACTAGAAATAATACTCCAAGCTTCCTCTAACCTTCGATGTGAGAGTTGGGCACAAGGAAATCCTCTGACCTATATTGTCTGGTAGCTGATCACAAGACCCTCATTCCAGCAGGTCCTGCCCTGCCCTGTACCCAGGAAGGCACAGAGAAGCCAAGAAGAATTCAGAAAGACAGGCCATGGTGGGCTCCCCTCTGAACATATTACCACCAGGTCATGTCTTCTTTGGATATGTCATTTCTACATATCTGTATTTTTTTAAAATCAAACCTAGCAAAAAAATAGAATGTTTTCTCCAAGTCTTTAGGTCTTTATTTCATATCATGTAAAACTTTGATTAAATAATCTGTTATGTTTTCTCTTAGAGGAGTGCTGGTTATGATTCCTAAGATGTCTGAGGAAAGGTTTCAGAGCTTTCTACCTCTACATAGAAACAGAATTTTCACCATTTAGAAATTTTTAAATTATCAGATTTATCATGAGAAAATTGGCATATTAACAAAATAGGAGACAACTGAGATGAAATACTTAGTAAATACACATATAATTATAGGATGTAATATTTTAAAGTTAATTCCCTAATAAAATACATGAGATAGTTTGTCTTTTCTGACTACCTACTATTTACATAGCAGTCTTTAGCATCATGTGAGGATGAATGTGAATGATGATCTTTCTTTCAGAAAAAGTATTCTTTTAAATTATAACACTCCTATTAATTCTTAGCACAGGATTGTATTTTCTCTCCGTCCTTTGAAGAAAAAGGTATATGTGTTACTGTTCTCCCTTCAGTATTTTTCCTTAACTATTTCTAGGTTACATACCTTTTAATGTTAGGTTTACTATCTTGGGGTCCAATATCTTAAGAGTAGTCAAGATGAACATTTCCACTTTATTTTGGCTAGGAAATGGGAGTAGGAGCCAGGAGTTCATATCCAAAAGATTGTAGGTAGCATGAAGGAGAGGGGCCCTACTTACCAAACCATGCCTGCTGGTCTCCTTGAACTTCAATGGCTAAGCCAAAGTCTGCCAGTTTCACAGCTGCTCCCTTGGATTTGCTAGCTAAAAGCAAATTCTCAGGCTTTATTTAGAAGGAAAGAGAGAGAGAGAGAGAGAGAGAGAGAGAGAGAGAGAGAGAGAGAGAGAGAAAGAGACTGAAGTGAGAACCTATTTTAAGTGACTATACAAAACTAACAACATTTTTACTAGATTAGGGGAGAAAAAAAAAAAGTCATGCATTGTCATCTCTCCTGGAGACTGTCATTCCTAAATCCCAGGGAAAACATGGTTAGAAAAATGATTAAAAATAATCATGTGTGCAGGCTTTAGACAGATGCATAAATGTTTTGTAGAGTACTGTACAGAGGGGAGAGATCAAATAAATGAGAACACCTGTCTTGACCTGCTCACATGTTTCCAAGGACCAGTTGCAGACTTGGCCACAGACATTGACTTAGAAGCCTAACAGAGCACAGACATTTTCAGCAGAAGGAAACTTGGCAAAATGATAACAAGAATTGGACCAATCTACAGACATTTGGCAAATGAAACTGTGCAAATTAAATCCTAGTTGACTTTAAGAGTTTGGACCCAAATGTAGTGATTTTGATTCCTCAATGTTTCCAAACAATTTCTGTACAAATTTTGGAGCTTAACTCTGAATTACGTATTAAAAAAAAATGCTGTCTTTAAGAATCTGTTTATTCTTAAAGGCAGAAAGAATATACTGCTATTTGCCAAATGTTATAGTCAGCTTTTTCTTCTTTATAAGCCAGTTTTTTAAAACAGAATTTACATTTCTTCAAAGTGTGACTCAAAACATTGCTTATATATGTATGCTCCCATCTCAAAATATGGTGGGAAAGATCCATTTTATTTTCTGGGTAATTTATCATTACTCCAGGACTAATAACTCAAGTCTTGGAAGGAGGCTGCGTCTACACCATTGTTTCCCAATCAGTGCATCCAGACACATTGGTACTTTCAAAATAAGCACCATGACATCTTCCATTTCCCTGGAACCCCTTTGTAAATTTTAAGAAATGAAGGGATTAGATGGCTAGGAAAAGGAGGCTGGTTAATATATATAGCAAAGTCTATGCAGTCCAGTTATCTGGGTGAACATATGGTACTGGTATACATATGGGAAAGTGAATCAAAGTCTTCCTACTTGGCAATAAGAACCAGCAAATTTGGAATCTGTGTCTCAGACTGAAAAATATTGGGAAACAATGGACACTACAAGTGCCAAAACTATTGTTTGAAAATCTAAAAATTTAGTCCATCAAGCTGATTTTGTTTATATGTTGACAAATAAGCAATTCCAGATTTTTTTTCCACCAAATTGGCTACTTTCTTCTTACTGAATTAGTCAGTTCTGTTAGTTGTTTTGACCTTGTGTAAACACAGCCCAAATAATTGTTTAATTTATTAATTAAGCCAGCCATGCAAAATAGCAAAAAAAAAAAAAAAACCCATAACCAGAACTTGGAAGAAATTAGGTTAAATCTATAAGAAATTGGAGTGTGGGAAAATAAGTTTTAATTGAGTTACCAGAATTAAGGCTATTGCTGCTCACTGCCATCAGATTCATCACTATCATGATAATTTGTAAATATGAGGAAACCTTTGTAACTTTTTAGGGCTGATAGGATTTTGAACTACCTTAACACTATGTAAATAATTTAGTTTAGATTTTAGGATAAGGATGTTTTCAACCTAACATTTGAAATGATTTGGAACTCTGGTTATTTATCAGTATACAGAAGTATGTATTCTTGTTAAAATAGTCACATCTGACATTTTGCTTTCACAACTAAAATTTCTGGTCCACTACATTCATACATTTTCTAATTTAATTAAGATACAATGTCCAACTTTTAATTTATGGAATAAGTAACCTAGACAAACCCCATCAATGGTAAGCAATGATTGAGTCTATCTCAGTTTTGACCTTCACATTCAAAAGCATTGAGCTGTCAGAGAGGGTTGCTAACACATATCTGACCCTAATTTGTCAAGCACAGACTCATTCAAGGGAAGAGTTCCAATCACTTAAGAAATTACAGCCATTGTAGAACATTTAAGTCAAATGGTTTTGAAGCTTGTTGAGCAAATGCCAATAACATTAGCAAATAAACTTTTTAAGAAATTTAATATGTTTTTACTCTTATCACTAAATCAGAAAGCTTCTGGACAGTGCTGTGTGCACTGTGCCTTCAAATACCAACTCTCTGCCAATTCAGAAGAAATGGAACTCCTTGAGTTTTATCATGAAGGACCACTGAATGACTGGGAAAAATATCCATAATTAGAGATACCTAGAATACTTGACTGTGGGGTCATCCAGGAAAATAATAAATCCATCTGGATCGGTATTTCACCCTATACCCATGGAGACTGTTCAGCTGCAGTTATGGATAGGAAAAGGCAGGGCTATTTCAAGGGGATTGTATATGTATTTAAAAATCAGTAGCATTGACTAGCTTCACATTTATGTATATCTTCTAGGCAAACCTAAAATACAGAATTGTGGATTGTAAGCTGAAAAAATTACAAGGATTATTGAATTAATTAAAGGATTATTTGCTTTTGAATATTTTAATCAGAAGACTGCTTTAAATAGCCAGTTTCAGTGAAATGCTGAAAATATCACACAACTTCAGGCCTGACTCAGCAACTTAGAGAGACCCCCCCCATCTCAAAATTAAAAATAAAATGAAAAAGGGGTAGGTAGTTCAGTGGTAAAGCACTACTAGGTTCAATCCCCAGTACCACCAAAAAAGCAAAAGAATAAAAGGAAATTATACAAATTTGGTTTCTAAATAACTCTTTGTATATAATGTGTTTGAATAATCCTGTTATTGTGTTCTGTGAGGGTGTGGAATTTCTAAAGAACATTTGAAGTAGGACAGGTACATTTACTCTGACTTTTTTGAATCACTACCACTTATGTACCCTCCTTGAAAATATACTGTATGACAAAAAGTTCATTGCCAAGTAGGTTAGTTCAAATTCTGAATGCCTACAAAAAGGAAAATAATTGATGGTTATATTTCACCAAGTAGGTAAGAGTAGACTCTCTCAGCTAATAAGTGGCTGCCTCCTTAGAAAGGATGTTTATTTGCTACTATGCCACTATGTTTATCTTCTATAATGAATGAGACAGGTGAGATTAGAAAGCAAGTTCTTTCAGTGAATGACAGTTTTCCATGGGGCACAGTAAGATGACAGAAATGGGGAGCATGGTAACTAAAAAGAAATGTGAAAAGTCTGGGCTCATGTGCTGGTCCTAATTGACAGACTCTTGGAGCTAGCTAACTAGCTACTTTATATCTTAAATAAATATTATAAAGCTACTAAATTATGCCTCATAAGTGTCTATGGAATGATGGAATCTGTGGTTTCATATCACAGGACCTTTGTCCTCTGTAGGGATACCATACACATTAGTGATGAGCTATGATGGTCCAGGGCAGCTGGCCATTTCAATTGTAGGACATTTAATATTTAATGAATCTATTATATTAGTCTTTATTTATTGAGATTAGCTCTAAATTCTTACAATGCGATTGCTTTTGGGTTTTTTTTTTTTTTTTAAATAGACTCTACTGACATTCTCACACATAGGTTCCTTCCCCACCCCATTGCTTCCTAATGATGCAGGATTTTCCATGACATCTGGTCTCAATGTCAACAACCATTTATAGCATATCAGCTGTAATGAGCAGCAACTGTTGGTAAGTTTTGTTCTGTATTTCCATATGAATACAATGACAACTTTTCTTCAATATGATCCAAGATTTTCTTGAATATTTTCAAATATATCAATGTACCCAGGCAAGTTGTGAAATCACTGTTAGAACTGGAAGAGACTTGTTAGAACTGGAAGCAACTCAGAGAGACCCCCATCTCAAAGTTAAAAATAAAATCAAATAACTCAATCTACTGAGGTTCTAAAGAGATAAAGCCAGGACTGACAGCCATAGTACTAATTTCTTTCCATCTGAAGATGAGATAGAAAACCTTTCTGATGTTTTAAAAATGTTTCGTTCTCAAGAGGTGGTTCACTTGATATATATATTTAGAAGAGTTTGAAGTATTAAAAAACATGTACACTGATCATCAAATAAAATTAGTGGAAAACTTATGAAAACCACATAGTTTTACTCTTGCTTCTCCCATAGTTTGTTAAGGAAATTATTTGGCGAGGTAATGGTCATCTTCAGTACTAGTAGGATCAAAGATTTATCTGGGCACATATATGATAACCATCCTCAATAAGACTTAACCATTGGGAATCTATGTGCGGAATCACATGTATTTTACTTCTTTCTTTTTTTAGTGTTATGAATATAATAAACAATTACTTTTATTATACATATTATTTCATTCTTATGTTCCCTTGGGTATTATTCTTAAGGAGTAAAGACTGTCTTTTAGAGTTTCTTTCCTCTATTGGAAAAATCTAAATATTTCAACAAGAAGTTCACCATTTTCTTCTTTGGTATGTTTTCAGTCACTTTTTTCTGTGCTAGAGAAGGTGTGAACAATGCTCCAAGAAATAAACAAAATGAAAATCTGTATGAATTGAAAAGCTAGAGTGTCAAGCTTGCTTATTTCATCTTGCACATAGTACAAGTGATTTGAGCTTTTATCTTTATATGTAATGAATGCTTGAGTTCTTGTCCTTAGCATAGGGAGTTTCTAGCTGAGTTTTTGATCAGGAAGCATTTTATTGTCATGAGATATGAGCAGGTTCACAAGAATCACTTGATGTTTCACTCTTGTTTCTTTCTTTCTTTATTTATTTATTTTTGGTACCAGAAATTGAACCCAGGGATACTCAAACACTAAGCTACATCCCCAGCCATTTTATTTTATTTGAGATAGATTCTCGATAAATTACCTAGGGTCTTGCTAAGTTGCTGAGGCTGGCTTTGAACTTGCAGTCCTCCTGCCTTAGCCTCCTGAGTCCCTGGGATTACAGGTGTGCATCCCTGCACTCCTTAGCTTCTTAATTGACTTTTAAACAATGGGCATGCATTGTTCTTGCAGCTGAGTAGACTTAAACAACCAGAGTGTAACTTCAGTGTGACTGTGCCAACTGTCCAGTTTCTTCACTGCCTCACACACACTAGGCACCCAATAAACTCTAGTATGCCTCAATGAATTATTGAATTTTTCAAATGTATAATTTGTTTCTAAAATATTTATAAACATGCATTATACACACATAATGTGTTCTTCAAACTTCCAAGCTTTTATCTAAAGATGTTTCTGAAAAAAGTAGAATACTTGTGGTGTTATAATTATTCAAAACAAAGTTAGAATTTGATATATATAGTTAACAAAGATTGACTGAATGCTTTTCATCCTTCTCCTACCACTGAAAACTGATTTCTTTTTTTACTATGATCATAGTTTATTTCTCTGAAGTAGTTTTAGAAATTCCACCTCCCAAAATCTCCAGAATTATTCTCTTCATTAAAATATATATCAATATATCCTCATATTCATTTATCCATCCAATGATTTCTCCATTCAGTAATGTTGTTATTCAGAAGGGAAGCTAATAGGAAAGAAAGGAATTTCTGCTGAGGGAATTTGCAGTGTTTTGATTTGTTATTAGAAGATTCAATTGTGTATATAAAGCCTTATATCCACATTATTATTCATGAAATAGTTTAATAATCCTTTCAAATATATTGGAACTGAAGAAACGTTACAACTTTGTATGAAATATAGTTGAAAAAGCATAGCTATAGTAACTCTTTTTACTTTTGTCAACTAATTCACAGAAGTTATATTCTGTAGGTTATTTTATTTTATTTTCTTTCCTGGTATTGAGGAGTGCTCTACTTTTGAATTATATCCCTGCCCCTTTTAAAAGAGATAGGATCTTGCTAAGTTGTCCAGGCTTGACTCAACTTCTGATTCTCTTGCTTCAGCTTCCCAAGAAGCTGGGATTATAGATGTGTGCAACCAGGCCAAGCTTGATAGGTTTTTAAATAAGAGTTTATGCCATCTGACCTGATATTTCCATATTTCTTGTGACATCAAGAATTGTTGTCATTTGTTACTGCAAACTCTCTTTGACCTAATATTCTTTGGGAGGAAGAACGTGTCTGATATACTTACTCCCCCCAAACTGATTGTCTTCATATGGTCTAGATCAAATGTGGCAAATGCATATTTTTTCTTTTCTATGTCTCCAGCTAGGGATGTGGCCCAGTGGCAGAGGGCTGGCCTAGCATGCATGATGCCCTGAATTCCATCCCAGCACTACAAACAAACAAACAAACAAACAAAACATTTTAACTACATCTCATTTTACAAAGTCTGTTGGCTATGTCAACTTATTAATTTTCTAAGTAGGAAACCTTTACTTTATACACTAGTCTATTGTCAAATTATGTTGCCTCTATTCCACATTATAAGTTAAATATGCCTTATTTTCTTTGTTCTTAATGATAAAAATTTTGTTATTTCTGGAAGATTAATAGGCATGACTATTAAAGCCTTTTGATTTATTAACCATTTCCCAAATAGTTCATAAAGCTAGTAATAAAATTATTTGCCCAGTATTATTTTGATCTACTCTTTGATCTCTGTAAAAGTTTTAATTAATTTAACTGAATTGAGAGGTGGTAGTAATTAACTATGTAGACTTGGAACAAAATTGCTAGGGCATAATCACATCTTACTAACTGAGTGAATTTGAATAAGTTATTTCACTTATGGTTACCAGATTTTCCCGAAGTAAACATGGAGATAATCACCGTACCTTTCGTGTAAAGCTGTTGTGAAGATTCACATTATACAGCATAGGGTTGCTAAGGTCCTGCCTTGATCCAGACCTTCCCAAAGAGTCCAGTCCTATTCTTCAGCTATAATAGTATAATTTTTCATCAGTGCTAGATGTCTCCAATACAACCTGGGTCCACATCAACTGGCCGCCACTGGCTGCATCTCAGATGATAGACTGCAATCCATGTATCCACAGGGTACTGCTTGGTGCTGTCTGGTGTACTTCTTTATGCTAATATTCTATCATTCTGGAACTTTTCCTATTACTTGTTTCTGGGACATCCTCCAGTTGCTTCAATCTTGTGGTTCTATGCTTCCGAACTGGTGGATTCCACAGGGTGGCAGTTAACTAAATGTTCTACTGGGATTCTTCAGTCTGAAGATATTCTCATCCTTATGTTATCCAAATATTAACACGCTCAATAATCTGTTAAGATTGCCTTTTATATTATAAATATTTATATCATGAATATATAATTCACATACATTTGTATTTTTGGTTGAATTTCATTCATTCCAAAATTAAAAGAATATGTTGCAAGTATTTGCTAGGTTAAGGTCTTATGATGGGTATGGTGGAACAGCTATATTTCCAATGAGAGGCATAAAGACAAATGCCATAGATGCATTTGATAATGATAAAAAACACAAGATTTCCTATGTCTTTCTCTCTCTCTGATATGAACCAATGTGCATTAAACATTTTAACTGAGTACAAACTAGCATATGAGTTGGGATAAAGAAACGAAAAAAAATATGGCAGAGGAATACTGCAGGCCTCTTTTTATTTAAAGCCTGGTAATAAACTTCAGCAGTTCATCTCTTTTCTCTATTTTACTGTATTGGTAAATATACAATTACAAGCAGAATATTCATCACACAGAATATCTATCTTGGTAAAAGGCATAAAACCAAGCCGGGATTCAGAACACTCAAGGTGGACATATGCTGCTTCTAATGGGAGGACCTTATCACAGGACCTTAACCATATTGTGACTCCCACAAAATATAACTTAAAAGTTATAAAAGAGAATTCACACTTTTCACAGTTGCCTTTTTTTTTTTTTTTTCATTCTTGGCATTACTGGGCCTAGCACAAGCTAAGCATGTGTTCTACCACTGAGCTACACCTCCAGCCCTTTTTAAAATTTTATTTTGAGGCAGGGTCTCACAAAATTATGTAGAATAGCCTCAAACTTTCTGTCTCCCTGCCTCCGCCTCCTGAGTAACTGGGATTATGGGTGTGTGTGCCCACTGTGCCCTGCTTATGCTTAACTTTTACAGTATATTTCAGTTTATATAACATGGAATAAAATGTTTCAAGTAATAGATTTATGAAATAGAGTATTTGATAAAATAGCACAAATATTGTGCATGCCCATATGTAAAAAGGTAAAAAGGAAAGTTCTGAGATGTAACAAAAATGAGTTATGTCTGCTGTACATAGCTAGTGAGAAATTTTGGGGTGACTGCCGAAGATATGAATTTTCAAAGGAACACACTGTTTTTCCTTGATCATAATGGGTACATTTAGTATAAAGTCCTATCTTGACTCAAAGAAAATACCTTTAGACTTGCCTTGCCTTTGGTAGTTAAAACTCTCAGAATCAACTGAAATCAAATGATTCCAAGAAACTTAAGTCAGTGTTTTGCATACAAATCACATCTTCATGTAACCAACTGTTGATATTTAGAAGTATATTCTCCTAGATCATTAAATGAATGGAAACTACATATTTACAATTGATTATAGCTAGGGAAGTCTACACAAAGAAAACAGTGTAAGTCCTTCCACTGAACACCTACAGTGTTAGACATTCTAAATTTGCCACTTTTGTACTAAAGCCTAGAAAACACTGAGGTTGTAGACAATGAATTGAAAATATGTGGTGCGATATAGTACATTAGCTATTTCCCCTAGCCTGTAGTTTTCTTTCATTTAAATTTCTGGGCTTTCACTATTTTTCTGAAATACCACAAGTAAAGCTAAAATGTTGAGAGAACAGAACAGAAAATTAATGAAAGAGGAGTATCTTTTTGAACTACTTTATTTCTAAATGATCTAAAACTATCTTGTCCTCAATGGTAGAAGACACTGAGTGAGGTCAGTGATATAAGAATATAACTTATATATTATATGCGCATTACCTGATATTCTATGTATTTTCCCATCTGTATTTTTAGAAGACAAGAATATCTTGGTCCCCAGGAATACAAATACATTTAGAACCAAGAAGCTCTCAAATGTCCTCAGAATTCCCAGAACTAATGGTAGGGGAAAGAGAATATCAGAGTTCATAATGGTATCCAAACATTTGGGCCAAAAGTCTATGCAATAACACTTATAATTTTGATAATTCTTTTAAAAAATATTTTTAGTTGTAGACAAACATAATACCTTTATTTTGTTTTAGTTTTTTTTATGTGGTGTTGGGGATAGAACCCAGGGCCTCATGCATGCTAGGCAAGTGCTCTACCACTGAGCCACAAACCCAGCCCTAATTTTGAGAATTCTTTACAAAATGTTAGTCATATAATGTAAATATTAAATAACACGTTCGATCAATGTCCACAGAACAATTTTAAAATGAAGAAGAGATCATCAGCCCTACTGACAGTCACATTAAATGCTATATCTATTCCTAGGAGTAAGGGAATATAGAAATCTATTTATTGTTAATGTTAGGAAATTATTTCTCTCTGAATAAATAAGAATTTATATGCCTCAAGTGTGTATTAGAGATAAGAGGTTGTGGTGAGAGAAAGTGCCTGGTGAGGGAAAGTTTTGGATGGATTCCATACATTAAGCAACAACTTTATTGCTTATATTTTTGCCTTTACAAGCATAACTGCAGCTGAACAGTCATTAGGAACTATGTGGTGGTTTAATCTTCTCCAAAGGCATTACTCACCTTCAGGTCCCGATGGACTACGCCCATCTGATGGCAGTGTAGCACAGCCTCCAGGATCTGCTGAATGCAATGACTGCATGCAAACACCAGGGGGCGTGTGTTAGTTCCAAGCTTACACTCACTGTCTGTATACCCTCAGAGAGACTGGGTTAAAGTGCAGAGCTAGCAGACAACTGGAGTTGTATTTTACCTCCTTCAGTCATGTAAACATATTGCTCAAGTAGAGTGACTACTACCTCAGAACAATCGGAATCTTGCCAGATATAAGCCCAAGTGTGGATCAACCTGTTCTAGAAAAATCCATTTTGACAATATTTCATTTGGTTCAAGAGCTCATTTCCTGGCTATAAATTCTTCCAGGAAATGAACTGGAACACAAATATAATCTCTGTAGTTATTGTCCTCAGTCTTCACCCCATGCACAAAAACTGTTACCCTTATTCTCTCCCATTTTTTCTGGTATCATTTTAAAAGCTGTTACATTAGCAGGCAAGACACCATTAAGGTTAAATTAGGATACGTAATGAATTTTTGATAAATCATTAACTTTTTGTGCTTTAATTTAGCTGGCAATTATTATCTCTTGCCTAAGGGTTCGTCAGACTCAAATGGAGCAATGTGTAACCAGTTGTTCTGCTACAGCAACCCATGGTCTCAGAACAGAAGTGGTGTTTAAATCTACAGGCGGACATACATCACAGGCCGAGTTTATCTCCAGGTTAATGCGGGACAATTGAGGAAAGCCTGCCCCCAAACTGCCTCTGGTGGTTTATTGCTTGGAAACATAACAGGTGGTATTCTTCATAGTGTCCTTCCCTTTTTGCTATGATGTATATTTAGCCTGTAGATGAGCAAACTGAAAGAGCCATCATGCATTATCATTTCATCATTTACTCATTTCAGGAGAAAGTGGGAAAGGCAAAGGAACCATATTAAATAACCACCCACCCTGCCCTTTCCCAAGAAAACAACAACAACAACAACAACGAATCTCCTTTGATTCAGATTTATGGACTCCATATACTGACCTTCAGGTCCCTGTGAACTATGCCATTTAGGTGACAATGATTTACACTTTCTAGAATCTGCTGTATACAATGACTGCAAAGATACAAGGGCAGAATGGAAGGGAGAACATTTTAAAGGCACATAATCACATTGAATACAAAATAAAATGAAAATTCAAACGAAACAAACAAACAAACAAAAATTGTAGTTCTTCACTTTGTTTTTAGCTTTACATCAGAATTAAATAATGTTGAATAAAGCTAATTTTGGTTCTAACAAAAATGACATCCAACATAGAATTTGTGACAGGTTCAGACAAAACAATTTGAGCTGTGTTTTTTTTTTCATTATTAAGTCTACAAATTAAATCATCCAATGCAAAACTTGAAATTTCCATATTTAGGAAGAAAAATTTATAAATAATTACCAAAAATGTTCTGGGAAAATTCTCCAGAGAGATAAAATTTCTAGGTTTTTCTCAGACACATCTAAACTGTTTAAAATCTGAGGTCACAATTAAACATAGGTGTTGAAACAAGAGGGTAAACACAGATGAAGTGGCAGGTGAAACGAGGATTAAAAAAAAAAAAAAGGGACACATTTACCATTTTGACTCAGAAGTGGTGTTTCCTGTATAATATGTCAATAGGAAAACTAATGCAAGTCTCCAATAACAGAGGGAGAATTTAAAGTAGACTCATGACATAAAATAAACCCTCTTCAGTATAAGAATACCCCGGGGAAGGACTGGGGAGCTTGCACAAATAAATAAATAACACATATATACATCAATAAAAAATTTAAATCCCCTAGAGTACTGGTAATTGTTAAACCCACTTCTATACACTTTAGTGAAGGGAAGCTTTTGCTTATTACTATTCAAAATGCAACTTTTATGCTATTCTCAATAAAAGCTCACTAATGACAAATAGACTGCTAATTAAAATAGGAGAAATCATTTGACTGCCACCCATAAGGTCCCATGAGCTGTTATCTGACATGCAATAATGCAGAACATATCACACAGATGAATTTTGTAAAAGTTCACTGTGCAATTCAAGTGCAAGTATGAACAGAACTACATTCTTTTAAGGGTGGAGTGAACGATTTGATAAGGACATTTTCAATCATTTAATGTACAAAATAATGCTACTCTAAAAGAAATTGATGAATTTAAAAAGTAATCAGATTTATTATAGTATAGACATAACAAAATTGATGATTGTGATTTTGTAGCTCAAGTTCTATCAACAGTAATAGTAAAAGAATCTCACACTGGTGGTCATTGACTATGAAGCTTATTTGAGTATTATTCATTATTTTTAAATCAAGTGAGTCTTTTTTCTTCTATCATGATATTCACTTCATATCCCCCCTTTTTTCCTTTCCTTTTTTCTTTTTTTCTTTCTTTTCTCAAAACACAAGTATAAATTATTGGGCCTAGGGAATAATAGAAAATAAAAAAGTAAACATTATTCACCTTTACAATTTTTGACTAGTGAGGATAGAGTCAACTCTTAATTTTTTTTTCATTTTAATTTTTGTTTTTTTGTGGTGTTCAAAACCAGGGCTTTGTACATCCTAGACCAGTGTTCCACCATGGAGCCACATTCCTTGTTTCTCAGTTCTTAAATTCTTTAGAGCTACTAAGAAAACAGACTTTTACAAATGTTTTAAGGAATATACCCCTTTGTGCTTGTAACTGGAAGAGAATGCTTCTCCTTCATTTTTTTTTTGTAGGACCTATCCTAAAAATATCCTATTCTTAATTTTCAAACTTAATGTAAGCATGCATATTAAATAATACAACTCACAGCTTCTGACCTATTGTCTATATAGGACTCTTCAACAGTCACTATAATCTCTATCTTTATTTGAGTCAATATTGTTCAAATAAATCAGCACATTTAACATAACTTTGAGAGACAAATTATATTCCCTAACTTGTTTACTACCTTGATTAAAATTATTACTCTCTCTTGGAAAATGGGCAAATGGTTACCATAGACTTGCTCTGAGACCCCTTTTCTGGGTTTAATGAAGATTTGAGGTACACTAAATAACTAATGATTCACTCTTCATGACACAGGTGACACAGAACTTTCTATTTGACATTGGCAGTAAAAATTCCATTAAAAAATTGGAATGTTATGTACAGATAGAATCACAGAATGCCATAAACAGTAGCTTTAAACCAAGTAAAATCTGAAATTTGGAAATGAGCTCATGTGTGCATGTGCTACTCGGGAGGGATGGGGAACCTCCACTGTCAGCAGAATATCTGCAGAAGGTCCTGCTACAGATGTGTGGCAATGGGAAGTTCTGAGAGCAATAAAGAATGGGGGCAGAAAGGCCACAACTGAATTTTCATAACATCTCATTTACATTGCTAATGAGCTAATTGCTCTTCATCAGTTTTTCAAAATAAGCAATCGACTACTCCAGAATATATAAGGAACACTGAGGAAATTGACACCATGCCATCTAAGTAATAGGCAAGCAAGTGCATTTCTGCTATGTCACTCCAAAAAAAAGTTGCTTTGGGAAACCTAGGAAGTTCCAAAGTAGACAAAATGTTAGCCCTTTAAAAAAGGTCTATAAAGAGATCACCAATTAACAAGATTGGGAAATTACTCTTGAATCCTCTGAAATACCCAAATAAATATTTTTCATGTCAGAGTTCCAAGGGTTTTAATGAAACTTCCAAAGAGTTAAGGAGCCAATAAAAAACCTTTAATGAGGCCACTGGGGCAAATGGGTCTGTTACTGCTTTCTAATTTGATGTGCTCTGCTAAGCAGAACTTTCTGTGATGATGCAAATGCTCTGGACCTCTCTGTCCACTTGGTAGCCACTAGCCATTTGTGGCTATTAAGCCCTTGGAATATGGCAAGCCCAGCTGAGAAATGATCAAAATAAAATTCAGACCAGATCCATAGATTTGTTTTCTAAGAATCATTCTAGAGATCCTTAGAAGAGATAAACTTCTATTAAGAAGGACTTATCAGGAAAAGAAGCCTGAGATGCTATTATGAAATTCTCATAAACGTGAAGTGTCATGGTGCATTTAAATATATACATATAAATATATATCAAACAAGAGTCATTTGAATGATGATTCTTATATCTTGCCCAGGGCAAGTCACTTACCTGGCATCAGCTTCACTGTAATATTCTCTTGCCACTATGTCTTCAAATAGTTCACCTCCAGTAACTCTGTGGAGACAAACAAGATAATCACAGTTTTTTAAAGAAAGGAAAAAAAAAAAAAAAACTAGGCATCAGTAGATTTGCAACTAATGTGCATACAGAACTTTTTTCCTGGATTATTTTTTTAAAATTATCGAAGCAAGATATTTTAAAACATTATGATATTTACTTTCCTTAACAGTCAAATCTCTTTAACTTAAAAATTTCATCTTTTCTATTTGTTTGTGTTTCCTTAGATTCTGAGATCATGGTTTTTCTGTATGCCATAAATACATTCAGCAAATATCTTTTACAGAAAATGGTTTCCCTTGAAGTCTTCATTTTGGTTCTCTATTATTAATTGAGGTCTAACAAATGCATGGCATAGATTAGGAACATTTTCTGAATAAATAGAGATGCTGCACATCACAGCTAGATATGAGTTTGCAGGCCACATTTCTTTGCACATCTTTTCAACTTGTGTGTGTGTGTGTATGTGTTTAAACATATACACTTTTCCCTTTGCAAACACATATAGAAATACGTTTTTCTCACAAAAGTGAAATCATGTAATATTTATAAATAAACTAATTTGTTTTCACATTATATTAAATCAAGAACACCTTCAGATCAGAAGCATTTTTTCCTGTTTAAAATAACAGCAGCAAAATGAGTTATTTATAAAAATATTTACATATTTTAGGGTATTTCTAGAAAAAAAAATCTTACAAGTAAAATTTCAGGGTCAAAAAATGTCAACATTTAAAATTTTATTAGGATGACATGACAAATTGTCGTCCCAAATGGTTGTGTACCTAAGGCTATGAAAGTACCCACAAGCCTAAATCATTTAATATTTTTATTAATAAATAAATTATCTAATTTTTTAAAAATGTTAGGTCATATTAACATGAATGCCTTTACTATTAGTTAGGTGGACCATTTTAACATGTATTTATGAGCTATTTTTTTTCTTCTGCTATAATCTGGCTTGATTTTAAAAGGAAATTTCCACTTTGGAGTTTAACCTTATAATACTTTATAATATCTAATCCTTGTTGAGCACTTACAATGTGTCACGCAGTGTACAAAGCATTATGTTAACTCATGAATTCTTACAATTGCCCTCTTAGGTAACTTTTTTATTCATTCTCTTTTGATAAACATGACAGTAGAGCCTCTTAGGTAATTTTAACATCAGTTTATTGCTGAGAAAATGAAGGCCCAAAGAAGTTTTGTATCTTGCCAGGATTACGCAACTTTAAGTGGCACAGACAAGCCGTCTACTGCACAGTGCAGCCTCTCCAGTAATGACATTGTCAGACTTTCTAGGTGTTCAGAAGGCATAAGTCATTTGACAGAGCACCAAGTGAGGGTTTAGAGCTTTGGGTATAATCTACAGAGTGACTCTAAGATGTTTTTTTCTCTTCGTTCTCATTTGCCTTTCTGCTTTATGCTAAGAAATCATCAAATAATAGCATGTTTCAGAGATTGCTGGCTATTTTTTTCTTCTCTATTCTTATTTTTGCCCTACAGGAAAAAGATTGGATGGTAAAAATCATAAATCTGTCTGAACATTTATGCAACTTTCCCCCTCTCCATTGCATTCTGTAATCTTCATGTGGGTGACAGTGTTTTCAATTCTATTATTTTATATTTAAAATGTATAACGTAAAATGATCATCCAAAATTTCGCAAGGCTTCTTCTGAAAGTCCTGATACATGTAATTTGATTTGTAATATAGCACAGCTATATTTCTCAGCTAAAATATATAATAATAATCATTCACAAATGTATCTTAGATAAATGATAAAACAAAATACTTAAATAACCAGAAAGCATTTCCAAGAAATCCATGTTGTCCCTAAAATGATGATAAAAGTTTTGTGGGATTTCTTCCTTTGACTATGACTAACATTAATGATATGTATATAACATATATATAGATATATATGTCATATATATATATCATATATCACATATGTGATATATTATCATATGTATCATATATCTTTGTTTCTGACCATACATACCTATTAAACCTGTATACATTACAATTTTAAATGGTTAAATTGTTCAGTCATACTGAGTAAGAAGCCTAGGGACCAGAGGCATAGGTCAGTGGGAAAATGCATGCTTACCAGCCATGAAGCCCTGGCTTAAGTCCACAGCAACAATACCCCCCCCCACCAAAAGTTTATTGTTATTAATATAATTATTGTTGCCTATAGTAGCTTTTTAGCTATACTGTTTCTACCATGAGAGCTGTCAGATGCTGAATACTGGAATCTTGACTGATTTGTTATGTTAGTTCTTAATCTAGCATTAATACATATCGGCTCAATTTGCTGGAGTAACAATCAAATGGATTAAGTGAGTTTGAAAATCATGCTACCCACTTCATTTACTATAAGTCAGGACTTCACATGAGCTTAAAAGGGAGAAAAATCACATACACACTAAAGTTTTACCATCTATGGCAATAGGCTTTATTTCTTAAGAGGTTTGTATTTAAAAAAAATACAAAAGTCAGGAGAGAGAACTAACAGTCTGATAACTTTCAATGAACAGCTTTGAACATAGTATAAGAGCGTTTTGTTTGTTTTGTTTGTTTGGTGCTGGGGATTGAACCCAGGGCCACCTGCACAAGAAGCATGTGCTCTAGCAATGAACAACATCCTACCTGCAGGAAGAGTCTTTTTTTAATGTTGAGTTTTAGATTATATAGTTAACTATCTCTGACAGTGTTTTCTTCTTCATCTTCTAGCAATCATTCTTTTAAAATATCCTTATGTAAGTGAAACCATGTTATCACTTCTATGACATGTATGATAAATGTCTAAGAAGGAAAAAGTGGTAGAACTCATTGCTTTAAAGAGAAATTATTGAATTTCCTATATTTAATGTAACATTTCTACACTCACAGTATTGTTTAATGGAGCACAAAATTAAGCAGTAGTTATTACAGAGTTTGGAAAAATTTTAGTGAGCTATGTGAAATATCAGATAATGCCACAAGTTAAATCAGTCCCATGAATAAACTGTTAGATTAATTAACTAATTAGAGATTTGTAAATAAATTGTTGGAGTTCTGCTATGATATGAAGCACATCAATTATATATTTGAAACTTTAATTACCATTTATGAATCTCTAGAACATTAGGGCTGATGGGGAAAAAAAGAGGATAATCTAGTACACTGAAAATATGAGACTTATCTATCAAAAAGATAAATATTTTGTTGTTATTTTTGTTATATATTAGGATTTTGATTCACTTTATATTACCCTACAGAATGATTTGTCCTTTTGTGTTTGTAATTTTCTACATGTTTGTGATTTATATCAGAAAAGGTCAGAAGTAGCTTCATCTTGAATGAAACATTTGTAAAATATCACAAATAATTCAGATAAGCCTATGAGGCTGAGCAGCTGGTGGAGTCCAAGATGGGGCTCCGGAAGGTAAGATGGTACCATGTCAATCAAATAAGGAGCACTGACTGGAGGTCAGAACTGGTGCCTGAGGTGGCTGAAGGGAAGCCAGGGGCTTCAGGCTAGAGCTGAGTAGGAAAAGAGGAACCAAACCAGGGCCCCCCTAGAGCATGGAGAAGAGGCACTCTTGCCAGACAAAGGACTGGGAATCCCATCTGGAAAAAAATGGGGATTCCTCTCGGAAAATTTATGTAAAGGTGCAGGATAAACCTCATGAGCTAAAAGCAAATATTTGAACAAAGGCAGAAAGGGTCACTGTACATCAAGTTTTAAATGTACATCAAGTTTTGCCATATGTCAGCATGAAGGTCCTCCATAGCTGTCCATTGATTTTCTAGGCAAATCCTCATAGGACCTTCACTTAGCTGCCTAATTTATATTTTGCCTATCTTTACCCCCATTGATGCCCTGCTCCGTTGTACTTTAGCCATAATGGTCTTCTTTCAATCCTTCAAGTGATCTGAGCTCCTTTCTGCCCCAAGGACTTTTCACATGCTCAACTCTCTCCCAAGACATTTCCAACTTGTCTACCTTTACTATTTGTTGAGTAAAATCATCAAAACTTATCTTAAATTTTATATTCTCAAACTTCCACCCATCTAAATTATCCCTCCCCCACCTTGAATACTGAGTTGTTCTTCACAATACCACCATCACTGTTATGTGTTGGTATGTAGGTGTTTAACATTTGTCTTTCCACCAATACGGCTCTGCAAAGATAGAATCAGTTCCTACTCTTTCACTGTCAAATAACTAGTGCTGAGTTCAGTGGCTGTGACATAGCAGGCGCTTATTAAATGCTTATTGAGTAAGAAGATCAATAAGGAAATGTGTTGGATGATGAGATGTGAATGCTATTACTGACATTGGACACTTTCCATTACATTAAATTTTTTTTAAGTTTGTTCCTTTTAGATATACATGACAGTAAAGTACATTATGACATACATACATGGAGTATAACTTATTCTAATTAGAATCCCATTTTTATGGTTGTACATGATTTTGAGATTCACTGTGATGTACTCATATATGAACATAGGAAAGTCATGTCCAATTCATTCTACTGTCTTTCCTATTCCTTTTCCCTCTCCCTTCCTTTCATTCCCCTTTGTCTAATCCAATGATTCCTCTCCCCACTTATTGTGAGTCAGCATCCACATATTAGAAAGAACATTTGGTCTTTGGTTTGGGGGGACTGGCTTATTTCATTTAGCAGAGATTCCAGTCCCGTCCATTTACTGGCAAATTTCATAATTTTATTATTCTTTTCCATTACATTTTTGATAAGAAAGCAAGGATCTTCAAGCATTTTTTTCCTCTAGAAGTCATTTATTTCAGTGTCAGTTCTTATGGCATTTTTCTCATAAGACAGAATTTGTCTATGAATGAATCCTGTTCACCAGTGCATAAGGTATTGGTTAAATGTATTACAAGGCACACATTTGGATTTAGAGATTGAGAGAGGAAAATTATAAAACATAATACTGGGAAGACAAAAATGTATTTCAGTTTTTGAAGAACTGAACCCATATCCTTTTTAGTGTAATTGAATGCACAGAGCAAGAATATCATACATCCAACTTCCCTATGAAGTTATGCCTATTTCACATGTTTATAGGTTTTTGAGTTTGCAGTGAATAATTAGAGTTTCAAGATGAGTCAAGCAGTGTCACCCTTCCGGGGGCAGAATCAGGTGTGCCATCCTGTGCAGTTAAGGATGCGACAGAAGGTGTGGGGGCCCTGACACCAACCGGGTATGAAGAGATTTAAAAAACAACTCTAGCTACATTTCTCATGTCTTCTTCAGCTAAGATAAATTCCCTTTTTCAGATATTTTCTATCTGAATACCTAGGCTTTGATGATCCCTCTGAAGTAGTCCATTATCTGAGGGAGTCCAGAAATGATTTTTGTAATAATTTCCAAATTAGATAATAGAAATCATAAGGGCCAGAGAGCTGGTTAAATACAAGTTCAAGGAATTTCTTATTGATTTGGAGACAGAGAGATTCTCTCAGTCCTACTAACAATTACAATGGAGATGATAAAACTAAGAGAATTGGAATTGTTCCATTCAAAACTTGATTTAGGCCAGAAGAGATAACATGCTTGGGGTTTTTAGAAGCAGGAAGGTGTATTCATGGGTACTGTCCCACCTACGGGGTTACTGAGTGGAATGGGGAAGTGAGGTGGGCTGATAAGGCCCTAAATGCTTTCAAAGAGCACTAATCTCTGACTCTTGCATCTATTCCTTTAATATCTTTTCACCTTCTCTTATCTTACTCTATTCCTGATCACTTCTGTATCCTCTTTCAGCTCTACAACTCAATTTTACAATTACCTTCTCATTTCATTTATCTTTTGCAAACACATAGTATGTGTATCATATGTGTATCATAAGGGAAGGCTCTACTCCATCTTTATTGTGCTCTCTAAGCAAAGGTCATGCCAGGAACCATTTCTCATAACCCAGAAACACTGAACATGCTAACAGCAGTTCTATCCACATTCGACAATGTCCTATGGCTAACTCATTCTCATTATCCCCTATTCACCAAAATATAAGTAGCATGGCGCTAGAATCCTTTCAGAGATCTGAGGATACTCACTGAATCAGCTGAAATGCTCTCATCCTGGGAATACCAAATTTGAAAGTAAATTGTGAGGTGTGAGCTATTTATAGGATCCTTCATACATCTTTAAGTAAATCTTAATATTGAACTTAGGGCTGTATAAAATGCTTTGGACATCAGCTCTCACTTATCGTAGTAGAGTACTTTCTTTTTGAGTTTGGGTTGTCTATTACAGGTGATCAGATTACCTCTTCAGGAACCTATGACTTGTCATAATGTAGCTTTGCAGTGGTTCTACTCTCAGCTCATCAAAATCCTGCTTGGCATATACACATATATTATAAGAATGGATCAACTGATACAATAAAGCACTCAATTCTTTGAAGAAGACACAAGTTAGTATCAGAATACTGGTGCATATATTAAACAAATTTTTAAAAATTGAAAACAACTGGTAATCCTTCCAGATAAATTGTTGTGAGTATCCTACTGAGACATTGGGCTTTCCTGCCAGGCATGGGCACTGATCTCTCACATGTTCAGTCCCTAGAGTTGAAGCTGGGCCCAGTCCCAAATGGGCAAAGCACTCTTTCAGAGGTGAGAAATCTGGCTAAAGAGGCTGGCTGCAGTCTAGACTCAAAGTTAGACAACAATGCTTTTTCAGGAAGAAATGAGACCAAAGGAGAAATAGCATACTAGGTAATTCACAATGAAGATGAGCCATACAGATAAATCCAATCTTTATATTCATTTGACTTTATGCTTCATCTATCTAAACTAACCAGTTGCAGTTTTAAATGTTAATTTTTATATATTTATGGGACTATTTTAAAGTTTGGAATAACTGCCAGGCATATATTTGTAATTTGTAAGTGACTCCAGAGGCAGGAGGATTGTGAGGTCAAAGCCAGGCTCAGCAACTTAGTGAGGCACTTCCTCAAAATAAAATATAAAAAGGGCTGGAGATTTGGCTCAGTGATTAAGTGCCCCTGGGCTCCATTCCTAGCAAAAGAAAATTAACTAATTAATTACTTTTGGGATAACTGATCTTTACTATTGGTCACAATATTTCTAATAATTTGTTATCAAACACAAACATACAAATGTGTGTATACATAGATTTTTGTGGATAGATATTTAGATAAATCTTATAAGATAATAAATTTTTTTTTCAGTACTGAAGATTGAATCCAGAGGCACTTTACCATTGAGCTACATCCTCAGCGGTTTTAAATTTTTATTGTGAGACATGGTCTCACTAAGTTGGGGTTTTCTAAGATGTCAGGAAGTTTGCATTTATCAAACTTTATTCTTTAGACCAATCTACCCTCTGTGGAAGAGGACATACCATAATCACTATTCATATGGTTATGTGGAAGTTTACAAAGAAAGGGCCTATATGTACCTGCAGGCTATTTAAACAAGGCTAGTTAGTTGAACAGATATCCCTAACTAAATCATTAAGTTCTCCTGTTGGACACTCATTCAGTCACAGCTTGTTTGTTTGTTTTTAATAATAAAATAACTATGTGGAGAATTAAGCTTACCACCTATGGGTCAGTGTCATCTATATACTAATTCTACAAATGTTATTAAACTGTATCTATAATACGCATGAGGTTTGCATATCCTAACAGATATGGATAAAAAGAATTGAGCTCAGTTCAATTTTCAA
Source organism: Urocitellus parryii (assembly GCF_045843805.1). Classification (NCBI taxonomy): domain Eukaryota; kingdom Metazoa; phylum Chordata; class Mammalia; order Rodentia; family Sciuridae; genus Urocitellus; species Urocitellus parryii. The sequence goes on from NC_135540.1 coordinate 59,346,663, forward strand.
GCATGTGGTCTGGTAGAGAAAATAGACACATAAATCAAAGATTATGTTTCTACGAAACATGCTTTAAAGCGTAGTTTTACATATAAAGGCAGAATCCTTAAGGCCTGGCAAATCCAAGATAAGGGACTCATCCCATTTACAGAGGAAGTATGTACAACTGTAAGTCTCACCCAATACTCTTCTTTTTGGCATGATGAAAGGGATAAATTTGCACAAATGGAACATACATGGAATGACTATGTGTGAACTCACTGATGGAAGAGCAGTGGCATCCATACTGGACTAATGCACAAACTGATGCCCAGATGCCAGCCAGCAAGCTGGGAGTCCTGTCACATTCTGTCAGTTTATGAAGAATCCTTGCTACTGCCTCCATTTTCTATGCCTCACAAAATGCTCCAGAACACTGTGGTTTAGATTCAGGAAGTCAAAATGTATAAAGCAAGAATAAGCAAAAGCCCAGGAGGAAATAATGAATTTACAAAGGTTTGAGATGACAAGGAAAATAATGAATTATTTCTGGGGGCGGTGAGAGCCACTTTCACAGAGAAAGTGCTGTTTCAAAAGGACTCATGTACATGAGGGAGAAATGTGGAATGGGAACACTTAGGAGTTCAGCTGAAGAGAGAAGGGAGAAATGAAATAAAAGGACCAATCTCTCTTCTTGGGTCCCAAGCTTTTCTTCCATTCTTTGCAATAAATTCCTCAGGATATGCCTTAATACTAAAGGGGACTTCCAGATACCACTTTCTCTCCAATGCATTCAATATTCTACCTTCTACCAACATTTTTATAGTATGCTCTAACTGTTGTACTTTCACACCAGAAATGCATTTCTAGCATCACAACATTTTCCCATGTATCTGAATAGACAGAGGCTTACTTCAATCATTTCTTTTTTTTTTTTTAAATGAAGGGTTAATTTTCACACAGTGTAACAAATACAGTACTTCCTGAAGGGAATGTAGGGTAGTAATCTCATTTTCTTTAAATATCAAGAATTATTATTAGTTTTATTTCCAAATTTTTGATCTAGTCAATAGCAAATAGTGACTTAGTAATGGTATCTAGGTTTAGCACGCCTTTTCAGAAATTCCCACACTTCAGCTTACGTATTCTGTTGTCACCATACTATATACATCATCCGACAACAGATTTCTTATCTTTTACTGGCAATTTAGTTGTGTTTACTAAATATTACTGAATGTCTTATTTCATGTGTTTGCATATATGCATATATATGTGTGTATACATAAGCATACATACCTACTTAATTAGGAAAAAATAGCCCCATTTGCTAAGGTAATTTTATGACTGTTACTGGATACAAAATGTTCAATCAATTTGAAAATAAGCCTCACAGTAAAGCTGCACCAATTCATGTTAATTGGAAAAGAGAAGGCTATCCTGCATAGCCATATTTCTGAATTAGGAAATATTTTTCTAAGGAAATGAAGCCAATATTTCTTTTAAATAAAAGGTAATAAAACCTTCTTTGCCTCTTTTACAAAATTAGAAATTCTACCAGAGCTCCATTAAGAAACAACTAAATATCCACATGCTACATGCAGATTATTGTTCAGGATGTATTTGGAATCTTATTTATACTATTTTTAGCCTTTTTCTATCTAGAAAGATTTACCAAAGCTTAGATCATTCAAATTGGTGCCTTTTAAAAAAATTATTTATGTTAAGTTTTGTATGCTAGTTATACTATATATTACCTTCTAATCGAGATCTGAGACCATTTATTTGACAAATAATTTAAATGATCAAATTTCCTCACCTTAACTTCAAATTCATGTTTTTATTCAGGCTATATATAATAGGAGCAACAGATTTATCTTAGTTGCTATGTACAAACATCTATACAAGTTTGCATTGCTTCAGATTGCTTCTATCTTTTATAATTATAATAGCCTGGTAAGAAAAAAAATGTGTCTAAATTTAATAATTAATTTGTTCATGGAATCAAAAATATTTGCACTTACCTATTATGCACTTACCAGACTGTGAAGGCATTAAAGCCACATGGTGTTTGGCAACTAACTTACTGAACAGTGGTTCAGGCATTTAGTCCAATAATTTTCTTTAAAATAGACTATTAGATTCTCAAAAAATAAGATAATTTAATTTAATTGTGCGTGATGCCAATGGAAAATAAGAACAGTTACTCTGGATCTAGTTGTTTAAGGTCTACTGTGTGGCGTTTTTCTTTCACTGAGAGCTTTAGGAAGGGGGTTGCTGCAGAGATATGACCCTTGTGCAGGACCCTAAAAGGGAAAGCCTAGGCTGTATCAGATGTGCTTGTCACATCTCCAATTCTAAGTGGTGGGTTGACAGATGAATACATCGATAGAGGTGCTATCTTATAGATCCTTCACATGTAAAAGGAAAGGAGATTCTCTTAGAGGCACTTGTTGGGATCAAAAGGGAGATGAGGTGACAGCAAATTCCACTTCACTTGATCGTCTGGAAGTCATCTGTTTAAGTACGTGATTCAAATTAGGAGTATATCTGTACTTAACGCTTTACAAAAATGAACAATGAAAATAAGCAACTTCAAGATATATTGACTTAAGCAAATTTTAAGCTCAGTATTCCTTGGGAAGAAAAGGGTAGTGAATTTTCGTGAAAATATTACAGATTGTGAAGGCATCAAAGGAAGCCAACCTAGAACTGAAAAATTCCATAAGTGAATCTGTGAAATAGATACTCCTCATGCTTTTTTTTCTTTTAAATTCCCATTTATATCTACTTTGTCACTTCTAAAATGTTTCCTATATTAAGAATTCTTTAAACTGAAACTAGTTTACTGTCTTGAGCCCAAATTGAATTGATGGGCATCAAATGGTGCGACTTTAACACACATGTGAATTGTCATCCTCTTTTTAAGAAAAATGCCTGTTTTCCTCTGATGCTTTAAATGTTTAAATACTCCAATTCCTTTCTTAGAATATGATTCTTTCCCTATGTCTTTTACTCATGACATCACCCTTAACTCTTTGGCCTGAAGTATATTACAATTAGATTATCATTTGTTGGATGGAAGTGAGACTATTAGATTTATAAGTGGAATTTTAGGTGATTTTTAAATATCATCATTAGGAATTTATATCTTATGTCGCCTGAGAGCTGCAAAATTCCTAAGATTAGGAGTATTTGAATTAAATTAAGATATTAAAAGCTATATAATAGGAATTTCACCCCTACTGGCAAAAGTATAGAAACAATCTAAATGACCATCTTTATGAAAATGATTTAATAATTATGATACAACAACATGATGAGATACTGTACTAACCCATTGTAATTTTGAGAATGATATAAGAACAAGAAAGATGTGTTTAGAGTATAAATGGAAATATTAGAATACAAAATAGTTTCCTACATACATATCATTGCAAAAATGTAAATACACATGAATTTTCTCTCATTTGTTGGTAAAACAGCCTCCTCCGAGGTTGATTCTATTTGCCCTGTTACCATTCAGTTTTATCTTAAAGAGGTGAATTGAAACATCAGTTTTGTTACCTCTTACCATATATGCAAGTAACCTTCAGCCCTCTCCCCCTCATGTCCTGTTACTGTTTTTACTGCCATTGTTGTACATTTGGAAAATGTATTTTTTTCTTTCATCACTTTAGTTTCCTGAAGCATTTCTGAGTCAAAAGTTGTGGTGAGTTTAAAGTATATATAATATAATGAAACTGCAGGTAACTCACTGGAACCTGGGATTTTTCTTCAAAAAAAAAAAAAAAATCCCAGCCCCTTGACTCTTCCATTTTCTCCCTATCTTCCAGCCCCTTTCTGAACTCATTGATCTCATCCAGACAACACAAAGGTTGGACACCAGAACTTTTCTCCTTGACATTCTCAAATCCCTTTTATGCCACTACTCATCTCATACTGCACCTCTCCAAGGCTTCTGACAGTGCTGATGGTGCCATGTTTCAATTCACCTCTTTTAAGATAAAACTAAAGTGTTCTCCTTCTCCACTCCCTTACCCTTGCTCAATGGCTCTCATGTTCTCCCTCTGACTCCTGCAATATCCATTTTCTCCCTTCCATTCTGGGCTCCTATAATCCCTTCACCACACTGCAGGAAGAGAGAGCTTTGTAAATAAAATCAGATTATTTCATTTTATGTTTTAAATCCTCCCAAAGCTTCCTATTGCACATAGTATAAATTCCTTTTCTTGGCTTTCGGAACTGTGGCACACACCTATCTTATGTGTTAGTTTCTGTCCCAGATCCCTAGTCCCTGCAAGAAAGCCGCCCTCGCCTTGGTTCTTTCTACTCCTCACTGAGGCCACTCTTTCTTGGGCTGCACCCATGGTTCCCTCTGATGGACTCTGCACGCCCAGATATTCTCAACTTTTAAGTTTTGCCTCCTGACAACTCGTGGTAGCCATCCTCCAATCACCTTCTAAATCAGCCATCAGCCCCTAGTGACTCTCCCAAATAATATTATTGTTTTACAATCAGGAACTAAAATTATTTTGCTAGGTTTACTTGTTTATTTACTTATTATTTTATCTCTTCCTTCCCTGACTTCTACAACATAAGGTCTGTCTTGTCCATTAATATATTCTCAGGGCTTGGCAGAGTATATATATTACAGAAAATTTAAAATAAAAATCTGTTGATTGGATTAATGAATGAATAATCCAACGCACTGGCATTAAGCTCCAACAAATCAGATCAGAGTCCAAATCCACCGAATGAACATTATACACGCTTAGACTCTGAAAATGTTAGCCAGATTTCTAGATGTCACATCTATTATCCTGCAGTACAGAGAAAAGTGTCAGATCCTCAAGTAAAATTCTACATTTCTAATCTTTAGAATTTTAATAAAACTTTCAAAATAGGCAATGCTTTTTGGTACATCTCAAAGTAAAATTTGAAACTTATTAAAATGACAAGCTTAGAAACTAGCCAATGTGTTAGAATTGTGGTGTGCTACTTAGTTACTTAGGTATCTGGCTATGTGATTTAGAATAATTTAACCTCTCTGAGCTTCAGTGTACTCATCTATAAAATGACAAAATGTAATAGTACTGATGTAAGATTAAAGGAATTTAAAAAGTTGAAGAACATAAATGGTGTAAGGTACACAGTATATGTTCAATGAACATCTATTATAATTATTACTGCTTCAATACTATGAATCTACTTTGATTACTATTTTGCAATTTTATAATTAGATATCATTATTTGGCTATCAGGTTTATGTATTTAGGAGAAGTAGAAATGATTAGTAACAAGTTGACACTTAAACCATAAGTTCACAAATTCAGATCTCTCCCTCTTTCCTGCTTCTCTTTAGAATGGACAAATGATTCTTTAAAAATTGTAGTAAAATACTTATAATATGAAATGAAACACTTTTAGTCATGTAAAATATATAATTCATCAGCATTAAGTACATTTACAGTGTTACATGACTATTTACAAACTTTTGATCATCCCAAATGCAACCCTGTAGCCATTAAATGAAAATTTAATTGTACTTTCCCTTCAGCCTTTGGTAACCTCTACCACAATTTGTGTTTCTCTGAATTTGTCTGTTGTAGGGACTTTATTTAAACAGAAACACAAAATATTATGCTATTGTGTCTGGTTTTGTTTGCAAAGTTTATTCTGTTGTAGCATGTATCAGAATTCTATTCCTTTTAGAAGCTGGAAAAAATTCCACTGGATTTTATGCCACACTTTATTTATAAATTTATTAGTTGGGTTGTTTCTGTCTTTTTGCTAGTGTGAATGCTGCCATTATACATATTGGTGTATACGCATCTGCTTGAGCCCTGGCTTTTAATTCCTTTTGGTATACATTAAGGAGTTATATAGCTGGATCACGTGGTAATTCTATGTTTAACCTTGTGAGGAATCACCAAACTGTTTTCCACAGTGGCCGTGCTTTTGCCTACTAGGAAAGTATGAGGGTTCCAATTTCTCTTCAACTCTTGTTATTACTTCAATATAATGTTAATCGAGTGTTCCAATCCTCTCTGATGCTTGTTATTTTCTAGGTTTTGTTTGTTTTTGTCTTTACAATGGTCATCCCAATGGACGTGAAATTCAAGATGGTTTTAACTTATATTTCTCTACTGATTAGTAGTGCTGAATGTCTTTTCACCTACTTATTAGCCCTTTGGATATCTTCTCTGAAGAATGTCCATTCAAGCCTTTTGCCCATGTTTGAATTTGTTGATGTTGTTGTTGAATTGAAGTTCTTTATATATTTTAGATATTACTGTCTTGTCAAACATGTTATGTTACTCTGTCAGCTGCCTTTTTACTTTCTTGATAGTGTCCTTTTGTTTCTTTTGCTTTATTTAGGTGTCATCTGAGAAATCACTGCCAATTATAATTCATGAAGATTTTCTCCTATATTGTAAGACATTTAGCTCTTGTTTCCATTTTGAATTTTTTTTTAAATAGATGTAAGGATTGAATGTGGATTATCAGTTTTGTTCTAATGATTTTAATACAAGATAGAAAAATGACTAAAAAAGACATGAATAACATGTGTTTATAGTGATCAATTTTAAATATATTCAATGTTTTCTTTAGGTACAGATGATAAAACGATATAATTGTTACCAGAAGTTTAAGCAATTCACTTCTAAATATTTGAAACAATAATTTGAGGAAATTTTCCCATTACAACACAAGACCCTTTCTAAAGGTTAGAATCCAGGTAATTCTCTCCTCTCTGGGATACTATTTAATGCTAAATTATCTTTTCATTGTGGTAGTTTAGAAAAATTCACTTGTAGCAATAATAAAATATAAACATATAAAGATATTCCCCTAAATATTTTTAAAAGTTTTTTATGGTAAGTATAATCTAGTTAGTTATTTAAAAAACCGTTCTACCAGTAAACAAATTCTGTAAAGCTGCAGGATACAAACAAAAATTAACACACAAAAATCAGTAGTGTTTCTGTGAACCAGTGACAAACAATCTGAAAAAAGAAATCAAGAAAATAATCTCATTCTCAATAGTTAACAAAAAAAAAAAACAACAAGGAAATGAAGGAACTATACACTAAAATCTACAAAACACTACTGAGAGAAATGGAAGATATAAATAAATGGAAATCTATTCCATGTTCATGGATTAGAAAAATTACGTTGTTAAAATGTCCACATCCAAAGCAATCTATCAAATGTGATCTCTAGAAAAATCCCAATTTTTTTTTTTTCAGGAACAGAAAAAAACAACAATCCTAAAATTAACATGGAATCACCAAAGACCCTAAGTAGCTAAAGCAATCCTTGGCAAAAAAAGAACAAAGTTAGAAGCATCAAATTACCTTATTTAAAATGAACTACAGAGTTATAGTAATAATAAAAAAAAAAAGTGGGATAAACCGGCATAAAACCAACACAGAAATCAGTGAAACAGAAGAGACAGTCAAAAAATAAATCCACACATTTATACTCAACTGAGTGTCAACAAAGACACCAAAAACACAGAATAGGGAAAAGAATAGTTTCTTCAACAAATGGTGCTGGGGAAACTGGATATATATATGAAATTAAAACCTTATCTTTCATATAAAAAACTCAACTCAAAATGAAACTAGGAAAAGAAAACACAAGGGGAAACCTCAATGACAATAAACTTAGCAATGTTTTTTTTTTGTTTATGACACCAGAAGCATAGGAAATAATAAAAAGACAAATAGGATTGTATCAAATGAAAAATCCTCTGCAAAGAGAAAAAATCATGGAGTGAAGAAATAACTTATATAATGGGAGAACATGTTTGCAAATCATATAACTGATAAGCAGTTAATATCGGAAGTATATAAGGAATTCAAACTCCTTAATAGTTAAGCACACAAATATCCTGATTAAAAAATAGGCAAAGAACCTCAAAACAATATTTCTCAAAACATACAACTTGTCAACAGGTATATGAAAAATCAACACCAAAAATCAGAGGAATGCAAATTAAAACCACAAGGAAATATCTCACCTCACACCTATTATAATGGCTGCTATAAAAACCCATGGAATTTAAGTGCTGAAGAGGATACAGAAAAATGAGAACCCTTGCACATTTCTTGGTGGACATTTAAATTGTACAGCCATTATGGAAAATAGAATGGAGGTGTCATAAAAAATTTAAAATAGAACTATGAAATGATTCAGCATTCATACTACTCGGGATATATCCAAAGGTTATAAGATCAGTATGTTGGAGGGTTGTCTGTACTTTCATGTTCACCGAGGTATTATTCACAATAGCCAATATATGAAATCAAGCTAAGTGTTCACAAATCGTGACTAGATAATGTGGCATATAAACACAATGAAAATACTACTCTGGACTAGGAAGGAAACCCTATCATTTGCAACAAGATGGATGAACATAGAGAATGGTATGAGAAATCAGCCAGCCACAGAACAACAAATACTACAACAGCCTCATTTATATCCAGAGTGTAAACTAGTTGAATTTGGAGAAGCAGAGAGGAGAACGGGGGTTATCAAAGGTTGGGGAGTGGGGCATTGGGAAGATATTGGTCAAAAGACATAAAATTTCAATTACATGGGAGGCATAAGTTCCATAGAACAGTAGATTTTAAGTGTTCTCACCACACACAAAAAAGATATGTAAGGTAATACATATGATAGTTTGATTAGCCATTCTACAATGTATACATATATCAAAATACCATATTGTACATCACAAATATATGTATAATTTTTACAATTTAAATAAAAACATATAAATAAATTAAAAATAATATGGTTTTAAATAGGCCAAAATATTCCTTACTCATGCAAATATATATATATATATATATATATATATATATATATATATATATATATATTCTTATTTCTTTTCTATGACTAAATATTTGAATATAATATTTATTACATAATATTTGAAGCCTAGCTCACAATTCCCCACACCAGCTGACATAACTTGCTGATATCACCCTTATCATGAACTTAAAAGTGAACTATGAAGGGATTCACGTTTCCATCTGTTTATCTTTACATGGGGGAAATGAAAAGGTTATGTATTACAATAAATAAGGCTATGATATTTCATTTTCTATAATCAAATTAATTTTAAGATAATGTTATTACTCTATGTAAATAATTTGAGTGATTATTTTAAGATAAAGAAAAAATACTCAATCTGCTTTAGATGTTTCAGGAGAAGGAATGCTGTCTGTCAATAATGAAAAGAACGTTCAAATTTAGAGTGGCATAAATAAGTATAAGGAAGAAATAAGTAGAGAACATAAAGATAAATATAATCTAGAAATAATGCAGCAATAAGCCTTAGATATTGCCATGGCTTGGATACGGATTGTCCCCCAAGTGCTCTTGTGTTGGAGTCTTGGTCCATAGGGTTCATGTGTTGGAATGTGGTGGAACCTTTAAAAGATGAGCTCAGTGCAGGGTTGCTATGGGCACTGACTTGGAAAGGGATTAAGAAAATTCTTGTAGGATCCCAGTTCCCTTGAGAGAGGATCATTATAAAAGATCAAAACTGGTATCTGCTCTCTGGCATCCTGTCTTGCCACCTGATTTCCCCCTGTCACACATGCTCTCATCATGATGCTCTCTGCCATGATGTGATGCAGGCAGGGGGCCCTCACCAGAGCTTGAGACATGCTATTTGAACTTTCAGCCTCCAAAACCACAAGCTGAAAAATCTCTTTGATTTAGAAATTATCCAGATTAAGTATTTTTTTTTTGGTATCAATGGAAAGCAGATTAATAGAGATAACCTGAATAGTTAATAAGAAAAAAAAAAAGTTTGACCTTCACAGGGCCTTCATCAGACTTTGCTTAAATTCTTGTTCTACCATTTGTTGTTCTTAGGGATGCTATTTAGCCTCCTTAGTCATCATTTACATTGTGGTGAGACCAATAGTTATAGTCTATTTAAATTTAATAAAGTTTATAACACTCTCAGCAAAATACTTAGCACATATTAAGAACTCAATATTTTTTCTATTTTTGTTATTGGTAAATGGATAGAAAAGTATAGGTTTTTTTTTTTTTCTGTGTCAGCCATTATGTCTTTCCTGCCTTTTGTTCTTGAAGGCAATGCAGTGTGAATGAGATTTTCAACAAAAAGTCTATATATAAAATGAAGAGAGTGCATTTGTATGAAGGATTTTAACAGAATACTGTACCTTGTTCTAAATAAAAATACAGAGAACTTTTTAGAGCTTTTCCCTGAGATAAAATTTATTTCAACTGCTTTATTTATCCATAGACACTACAACACAGAGAAGATGGTGACACAAGGTCACATACGTAACAAATACATTTATAAACAGCAAATTTGTTAAACTTCAATGTTCTAAACTTTCACAAACTTTTTAGAGAGGTGCCAGATTACTACAAGAAAAAGGATAAAATGTAAATGCTTATACCCGCTGTGTGTTAGCCAGCTTTCTATGCCATTACTATAACAAAATACCTGAGATGATCACTTTTAAAAAGAGGAAAAGTCTATATTTTCCTCTTTATGGTTTTAGTCCTTGGTTATTGTGCCTATTGCTTTGGGCCTGTGAAAGCACAGTAACTCATGGGGGGGGGGGTGTACATGGCAAAGGAATCTTCTCACTTCATTGCAGCCAGGAGGCAAAAAGAGAGCCAGGATCCCAATAACCTCCTTCAAGGGCATACCCCCAATGACCTCTAAAAAAGTTCCACCACCTCCCAACAGCACCAAGCTGAGGACCATACCTTTAGCAGATGGACCTTTGTGCACCATTCCAAATCCAAACTATAGTACCCTGACATCCAAGCGGAAAGCTATAAATAGATATTCGAACTTAGCCACTATAAGCACATATTTCATAGCATGAGATTTTTAATTTTCTAGGTTCTATCATCACTATTCTTTTTATTCTATATCTTTGTGTTCAGGCACCTGTTTCTCATTATGTTTGTTCTTTTCTTTGTAAAATGATCAGCTTCTGGGAGACAAGGTGTCTTGAATGGTTCAAAAGAACCAATATGCTTGATACTTGATCATCGGAAAAACTGGCCTAGCCCTGCTAGGCTATTGCTGGCCTACCCTTGGTGCCCTTAACAGTAGGGACACTGCCATAGCTAAAGAAATGAGCTGGAAAAGACAAGGTGGTCCTCGTCCAACTGTGACTTTCTACCCTGAGGATATTTGCAAAACAACGGACATTTAAATTAATAGGTAAGATTTATTAAACATTAGCCTTGCTGGGCATTTTATGAACATGGTCTTATTTAATCCTTTCAAATAAAATAAAAGACAATAATGTTATCTTCATTTAAGAAATGTAAAGGATGAGGCTTGGTGCAAGTTAAGCCACAAAAATCACAAAGTTAGAAAGTGGCTGATCTGGGACACATACATGGATCCATGCCCTTAACCATAATAAGTACACAGAGCATACTTAGCTTTTTACCAGATTTTTAAGCCTAGATTTTTTTATGTAAAAATTTTTATTTATATACACACACACATATATTTTTACATGACAGTATAATATATTTTGAAATATTATTCATAGAATAAGTATAACATATACAATATAAGCACAACTTGTTCCAATTGGAACTCCACATGACGTGGCATCATATTGGTCATCTATTCATCTATGTGGATAGGAAAGATATGTCTAATTCATGGGAGATATTTTCTCCTGTTCTGTAGTAAGCCTGGATTTTTGTCATGGGGTATAATCCTACTAACATTTATGTCAACTATATGGAATTACCTTTGATACTATAAAATATAGAAAATTCAAAAAAAATGAAATAAATGCAAGCTCTAAAGTGGGCACCCAGGCATAGACAGGGATGGACAGTGATGGACATTAATGTTGAAAGTTAGGCAATGTCAAAAATTACATTTCAATATCTGAAAGGAAAAAAAGATAGTATCAAGTAAGGTTCCACTATAAACAAGGTCCCTTTGTACTTTTGCTCCTGTCTGGGGAGAGGAATTTGATTTTGGAAATGAGAACACGTGAAAGAAGAGTCCTCAGAGTTAGTTATGACTGACACGCCTTCAAGGGTGAGGCTGACTTTGACAATAACCTCTTGTGTCCCTTCTTCTCACTGTGGAAGAGTCTAGGATCCAAAGAGGCCAAATGCCCAGGGATATCGCACAGACATTGGCTCCTTATTTCCTGTCACATGTCTTGAACCCCTCATACTTTCTGACAAAAGCATAGTTATAGAAACTTTGAGATCAGCTTGCTTCAAAGCTGCCTTGCAGAAAATGTCAAACAGCTGAAAAGACTTCAGATAAAATTCACAGAAATGAAAAAGAAAAACATATTTTTGCACTTTAATATAAATGAACAAAGACAACTAATTGCTCATGAGATTTAGTCCCTGAATATAAAGAATATAACTTTTAAATTAAAGGTTTACAATAAAAGGAAAAGGGAGTTAATTAGAAAAGAGCAGTTTTCATTAAAATGCTTTATTTTATGAAAGTTATTCTTTTAAATAGGGAGTTCAAAATGTCTATGAGTTCATCATATAAGCTGACAGAAAATTAGACAACTTAATTTGCAAACTTTCATGTTAGTTTTAAAAAATCCTGGCCACTATATAAAATTAGACCAATGAAGTATCATTAATTTTTTTCATAATAATATTCACATAGTAAAAATGAAAAGTAAATTTTGTGACTTTAATATTGTAATTATTGTTTGTGATCTCTTTGTATAAAATCTATCTATAGCTATTTGTTGGTCTAGCTATTAATAGTATACTCTTTCTGCATGAGATACTAGTTTCATAAATATCATTAACAAAATACAGACTGTACCGGAGATGTGTGAAAACCAATTTGAAGACAATAAATCCAATTAAATAAAAATCATTTGCTTATAAAACATCCAGAGTCAACCCTAATCTTGTTTGCATAGAAAAACATATTGACCCTGAGTCCTAAAATATTATTTTACTTCAAGATGGATAAAATACCAGATCATGACAACAGACCTCAAGATGAAAATAAATGGAACAGCTATAATATTTTTACTTAAAAAGAATTTATGGCTACAGGAAGCTCTGAGAAATGAAGCATTCTTCCTCCCCACAGAATAGCTTACAAAACCAGAGATTGAACTATTCAAATAGAGCACATTTACATAAGAACTCTTTTAATACATGTGTTGTAGATAAAGGGAAAAGTGGCTGAAAATATATCATTATCTGACAGGGACTGGTTGATTTCAACTATTGTTTTTATATTGAAAGTCCTCTGAGACTATTTAGAAGGCTCAAAAAACAGGATAAAAGGGGCCTGTTTCTTATACAAGGGAAAAGATACTTAAAATATTTACTAAGGTGGCAATTTCAATCTAGTAAACTGGAATAAAATTTCATTAAAAACAAACAACACACACACACACACACAAAACATCTAAGCAAATAGATTATTTAAAGAATTGAGTCTTGGAGATAATCATTTAAATGCTAATTAATTTATTCTGAAACTATAATTATGTTGCTGTTTCTCCTAAGCTTTGTGGTACTGATTCTGATTCTGTCCTTTCAAAAAAAAAAAGATTTGAAAAAAATCACCTATCATTTTCTGAATTAAACTCAACCGACTTGGCCTACTCAGGATATCCCAATAAAGCACAGTACGTCTATTATAAAATTATAGATAAAGAGGCAAAGAAATACTGAGCATCAAGGGTGTGAATTCCAAATCTCACCTTCAGACATGGTGCAGAGGTGACCCAGTCTCCTGATAACAAGAAAGGAGGCTTTATGGAACTCTGTGCATGGCCTCCACTTTCTAATCCCCACTTTCAAACTGATACGAATCCAGACTTACTACCCCTCGTTCTGTCCTGCTCTTGAGAAAAAAGACTTATTTTGAAGATCAAAGGCTTCATTACTTTTCTCTCTTTCCACATTTTTTATTGGTGCCTTATACTTATACATCATGAAGGGATTTGTTTTAATATATTCATATGTGCACAAAATATAACAATGTAGCTTGGCCAATATCATTTCCCAGCACTTTCCCCCTTCCTAGCTTCTTCCCACCCCCTGGTTCCTTTCCTATACTGGTTTCCCTTTGATTTTCATGAGACCCCCACCCTACCTTTCCTTTCCCATTTATCTCCCTAGCTTCCGCATATAGGAGAAAACATATGACCCTTGACCTTTGGAGTTTGGCTTATTTAGCTTAACATAATAGTCTCTAATTCCATCCATTTTCTGGCAAATGGCATAATTTCTTTTTTCTTTATGGCTAAACAAAACTCCACTGAGTATATATACCACATTTTCTTTATCCATTCATCCACTGATGGATACCTAGGCTGGTTCCATAGTTTGGCTATTGTGAACTGTGCAGCTATAAATGTGGGTATGCACATGTCACTATACAATGAAGACTTTAATTCTTTAGGATAAATACCAAGAAGTGGTATAGCTGGGTCATATGGTGGTTCCATGCAGAGGTGTCATCCCTGATCTAATTTGTTCTCTTTCCTTCTGAGCCTTCCTTTTCAGTTCCCTCTGACTTCTCTCTCGTTTTCCTGGGACTTGAATGTCGTCTTCTTCACTGGCTTCTTCTAATCAGCCTATAAATGCATTTCCCATGCATATCTTTGTCTACCTTCATTCTCTCTCCATCTATTATTCTTTTACTTTTTAACTAGCTGTAGTAATTGTTTTATGGACATTCCAAAGAATTTCAAGTTGTGCAAAAATTTGTTAATTTTAGTGCACATCCTGTTGCAATAAAATTAGAATTTACAGAGCTGCTATTCCTACTGCAATCAAGCTAAATTCTTGACTCCATTTCTTCCTCACCACTGCGTCCAGTTGTTTGCCACTATCTCCCACATTCTATCTCTAAAGCACCTCTGGACTTGATGCCCTCCATTCTATGCACTCCATTCACAGTTCAGTGTTTTACCCCATTGCCATATGCTACTGGAAAGCTTCCTGATCAATCTCCCAATTCATTTTTCCCTCCTACAAATGTATTCTCTGCATTGCTGCCACAGTTACAGGTTTACAATGTGATATGACCAAACTATTCCTTCAATTAAAAAGATATTCGATTCTATGAATTGCATCTGAATAAATTACAAGGTTTCACAGCCCAGAAAGGACTGTTACAATAAGCTATTCTAGTATAGAATAGTGGGATAATCTTTCCATGGTCATCAGCCATATAATAAGAGAGTCAGTTAGAAACCAAAGGCCCTAATTTCTCATTGTATATATGTCAAAGCTTATTTCCAATTTTGAGTCTTGGTTTATAAATTGAAACACTTTTTTTCACATTCAGTAACACACCATCATTAAATGTTCCTTTCAATCAAATGTCTACATTATAAGGAATTTATGAAGAAAAATATGCCCTAGATCTTACAAAGATTTTGACAAAAGTGCCTCATTGGACAGATCTCATTGAGAACAATATTTTTCTCTGTCAACATCAATGGAAAAATGCTAGAACTATTTGTCACCTCTCAAACTGTGTTAAATTTACATTGAAAATGGAAATATTAATCCACGGTTTTGTGTGAGAACTTCTTATAGGCCCTATTTCACCAGGGTGTCTTTCTTTGTCCACAGAGTACAGTATGATACACAGGGAGGACAAGTTAGAGAAAAAATAAGCAGAGCATCTGTGCTCTCACTTCTTCAAGTTTTAACATCCAATTAGACTTTCTACAGTAATATTTATAGCTCCACAAAACTCAGGTAATGAGTATAACCATCATGCCTCTCTGAAGAGTGTAGGTTGTTACACTTACTTTCTGTTTTAAAGAACTTTTAGAAAAATTGCTTATTTGAAGATTACCTTTCCCTCTTTAGATAGAAAGGGAACACACAGACTCATGCTATATGCCTTCATGCTAAATTGCAGTGTGTTCATGCAACAAAATGTAAAACAATTAGAAAATACCTCATTTGCCTGATATCATTAAAAATGAATTATTTTCTTAAATTATTTTTTCCCAAATAGTCAAAGATTACTCCGTTAAGTTTCCAAAACTTTACTTATTATGCTATGTCAATATGTACTTTAAATTCCTCTGAACTTTTAATTTAAGAATATAAAATATAATTTTCTTAAAGGCTTAAGATCATAACTATGATTATAGAAATCTGTGTTCTGTACACTTTAGGGTTCTTAATGACAATAAAGGTGAGAAAAAGTATTTGCTGCCACACTGAGTCCTTTCAGGTCACAGTGCTTTTTGGGTTCTTAATTCTTTTTTTCCCTATCATTAAAATTTGCTGATTTCTTCCCTCTGTCAGGCAATCAGCTATTTCTTCTTGTTCCTGCAATCAGTGTCTGCTTTCCAATAGTCTTTGGTGTATCTTTCTCCCTTCAAATTTCCAGCCTCTAATTGCCTGAGAACTTGGATAGGAGACCCCAAAACCTGTTAAAACACACGAAAGTCAATATGTTCTGACAAAGGGTCGACAATCTTTAAAGAATTAAGTGCATGAACTTCTGTAAATGTTTTTTTTTTGGCAAATATTTTGGATCACTAAAGATCTTTCTTGCCTATTGACTTCCTATTAAGCGCAGATGTAAACTATGTGACTTTTTTTAAAGCAAAACATTGTGAGCCTCTAGTAAGTATCTTCTGGCTAGGGTAGGAAGATATCTAGATATCAACCTTGAAGCCCTTTCAACAATTAATTAACTAATGGCACTGGGGATTGAATCCAGGATAGCTTAACCACTAAGCCACAACCCCAGTCCTTTTTATTTTTTATTTTGAGACAGGGTCTTGCTAAGTTGTTTGGGGCCTTGCTAAATTGTCCAGGCTGGTCTTGGACTTGCAATCCTCCTGCCTCAGGCTCTCCAGTTGCTGGAATCACAGGGGTGTGCCACCATGCCCACTCTTATCTTCTTATTTTTTTTCCTCATATTGTAATTTTTAAATTGCCTAGATTTTTCTGTTGGTGTCATAATCCCCTCTTCATTTAGAATCCTTTTCATCCTGAAGAGGATAACATATTCACTGAGTCTTTGTTACCACAGTTTTTCATTCATTAATTCTTCTGTTTTACTGATCTGGGTTTTTGTGGATTTAATTTTTCTTTTTTTGCTAATACTCCCTCTTCTCCCCCTGTGAGGTCCTAGTGAACTTTGTGTTTTTGGAGTTTTTCTGTTGTATATTTGAGCATGTTTACTGCTGTGTTTTTTCTTAGATGGGAACTTGCTACAGATGCCTAAAGAATTCTTTCTGAATCTTAAAAGTTTACCAGCTTAACTAGGTCACTTCTCAGAATCATATTTTGAATCAAAATTTCCTAGAATATATTGTGATTTTTTTAATTAAAGATTCAATTTTGTCTTCATTTCATAGAAGTTTTCTTTTTTTGGTGGTGGTGGGGTGAAGTATCAGATTGAACCCAGGGGCACTGGATCACTGAGCAACATCCTCAGCCCCCTCTCCTCTTTTGTATTTTATTTAGAGACAGGGTCTTACTGCATTGCTTGAGGCCTCCTTAAGATGCTGAGACTGGCTTTAAAGTCATGATTGTCCAGCTTCAGTCTCCGGAACCTCTGGGATTACAGGATTCCAGGCATGCGCCAACTTGCCCGAGTCACAGAATTTCTCTTGAGTCTCATATCCTGTGGAGTTTTTATTCAGGGACTCCAACTGGCCTTGTGTTGCCAGTTGGAACAGACTCTCCTTACTGGGGAAAGAGAGTCTGTTCCTAAAGGAAGTCTCACAGTTTAGGTCATTCCCAACAATGAAAGGCCCACTCAATTGTCACAGCCTGTTTATCCACATTTCTCCTTTCGATCATTTGTCCTAGGACTGAGTTTCTAATATTTCACAATTACAGGAACAAAAGAATAAGGTCTCATTAAGTTTGATTCTGTCTCTATAGATTTGGGTATTTTTGAAAATTGTCTAGATCGGACCAAATCAGTGGTATAGCTCTAGATTTATACAACCCAAGTAAACAAGTCACATGAAGCTTCTCTGTTCCACTTCAGAATCATTTGCTTTTTATATTGGAGACAAATTTTTCAAATGGATTACTTTAAGCTGTGCCTGTTCCTTATGTGGATCACGTGAGTTTAAAAAGAAAGTGTCTAAGCTAGTTTTGTTCCTTTGGTAGGTACTCGGGGAAATCAATAGCTGGGTTTTATGTTGCAGTTTCAACAGGACACATGAGAAACTTCATTGAAGAGTTTTTAAAGAGAGATTTTTTCCATAGAGTTAAAGAATTTAAAAACACATCGGCGTATCCAAAGTTCTTCTTCATGCTCTACCATGTACTCTCTTATGAGGTGCTGCCTCATCATAGGACAAAACCACCTGGGCCAACGTTGAATAGAAACCTCAGCAACTATGAGCCAGAATCAACCTTTCCTACTAGAAGATGATTCATCTCAGAATGTGTCACAATGACAGAAAATGAACAAAGCTACTCCTCTTCTAAATGAAAACTGAATGACTTCCAAAACCCAATTCTTCAATAAAATCGAATTTATCTAAAGAATGGAAAACATTTTTTTTTTTAAAGAGTATTTTGGAGAATATAAACTCTCAGCCAGTAAGCTGGGGATGGCATTAATGTCCACTACTGAAGAAATTGAAAAAAAAAAAAAAAACAGTAAAGTTCCCCGAGGGAGCAGGTGTGAGTTGTGTGTACCAACCTGGAACAGACTCTTCTCTCCACAAACTGATGTAACAAAGGGCCAGTTTAAAAGAGATTCCACTGACTGTTTGTGGAGATAAGAGCTCTGAAGAGCAATTGTTCCAGGCCAGGAATGGCAGCACAGGTGGCTTACCATGGGTGGCTCCTTCCTGGAACTGCTGCTTCTCCTCCAGATTCCCTGCTGGTTTTCTCTGGAACTGCCACACCCATTCTCAGACCAAGGTCATCTCTTATTTTGTGTTCTCCTTAAGCAACTTTTCCTTTAATTTGAAAGAGGTTGGTATTTTTCAAGGGGGAACTGTATTCGATACTGGGAAAAAATTAATTCAAACTTTATAGAAAATACAACCACTATTTAAAAAAGTCAATTCCCCCCAACTATAGGTTTCTCATCCCCAAACTTGTCGTTGACAGCATGGAACAAAAGCTTTTCTTCACCCTATAGTTTCTTATGCTACACAGATTTAAGGCCACATTGGACTAGCAGAGTGCTTTAATACCTACTTGGTTCCTTTCCTTCCCAGGCTCCAGGATCCACAAGGGAAAATGCCATTTTATTTTCTAAAACAAGGGAGCCATCACCTAACTCATTTTGTTCTACTTCAGTTTCATGACGTTAGTTGTTGAGATCAAAATATCATGACGTAAGCAATTAAGATCTTGCATTCAAAAAAAAATTGTTTTTTGACACAGACAGCCAACTCAAAACCCAATAGAGAATGACAAGTCTGTTTCTCATGAATAATATAATGCTCCTTGGTTTGGTTCTTCAACTTTGGGATATTCAATCATGCCACGGTTGGTTGGTGAGTATTCCCTAGAACAACTGTTCATACTCACACATGAACATAAAGAGAAATGGTTTTTCATGTTGTGTTCACTGAAATGCTACAGCACATAACACCTAAAGCACACATAAAGATAACATGATAAATTTAGTTCTGGTTCTGTAAGATGTACTACATTTTCTTAAACTCTCTAGTTACATAAAAGATACAAAACAATAATTAAAAGAAAAACTATCTGATGATCTCTTACATTTTTTTGCTCTGAAACATCAATCCACTCTGTTGTGGTTAGGTTAGAAGTGGCCTGTTTAGGTTCAAATTCAGGTATTCAAACTTGTGAGCTCTAGGAAATGTACTTAATGTCACCAAGGTCTATTATCTATAACATGATGGTAATAACAGCAATCACTGTATATGATTGCTGATTGGTATCAGGTTAGAATAGAATAATGTTTTGAAGGATTAATATGCACATATATAGCACATATTAAGTACTAAAATCAAGTTGGCTATAATGATTTTTAAGCTATCTTCCAATCTCTAGAAAGGAGAGTTTTCTTTGTTTTGCTTTTAAAAATGGATCAGTCATCAATAACCCTGTGTGAAGGTAGAGGTAAAACCAACTCCTATAAAGGGAATAATTTTATAAATATAAAGTGATAGAATCAGTGACTTTGATTCTGTTTTACCTTTTATGAGCCCAAAAAACTGTCTAGGAAGGAAAAAAAAAAAAAGAACAAGTGTCAAATTCTTACTTAGACTATATTTTTTTAAAAGGTCTGAAATTTCTAGGTGAAAACAGAGCTGACAAAAATAGCCCAGACTTCTGAAAAATTCTGTCCTTTCCCACTGCTGCAGCCTGTATTTTAGGAGAAAAAGAAATGATGCTAGCAAAAAAAAAAAAAAATGATATTGCTCTATAATTTTGGATTAAAAATATCAAATGTCATTGGGTAATTTTCTTATTCTTTTTATGAAAACCAGAACTCACACCAGTTCTATTATGCAGTAAAAGTAGATTTACAAAGGAAAGTCAAAATTTAATTATAAGTTCAACTCAGCCTCTAGAAACTCATTAGGGGACTTTCATCTCTATTTATTTTTGTTCATTTATTTTTACATGAAAATACAAGTAGGTTTGCTCACAGCAGCTCCACACACCTGCTCAATTCTTACTGTTGGTTTCTTTTGCATAACATTTCTGCGACTCTATTTGACCAAAGGCTATCAGAGAGAATATTCTCAGTCTGACCCCACGTCTGCAAGACCTTACAACTTTAGCCCGAGTCTTGGTTCCAAATCCAGGTTGGTCAGGTGGGTGTCTACACTTGATCCAATAAGCCTTGTCTAGACAGTCAGAATCAGGTAATGTTTGAGTGGCCCATTGTGGGGTGTGGATGGGATTCATTTTCCATTAATAGAGTGGGGGTACGAAGGAAATTAGTATATAAATTCTTTTTCTTTTCTTTTTAATTAGCTACACATGACATTACAATGATATCTTGGCAATTCATACATTTGAGTCAATTGGGGTATAATTTCTCGTTTTTCTGATTGTACAGATTGCAGAATCACATTGGTCATACAGTCACCTATATACATACAACAATCATAATTTCTGTTCTATTCTGCTGCCCTTCCTATCCCCCAAAATTTGTATATAAATTCTAAAACAAATAAAAACATCTAAGCCTAGGATATAATGTAAAGCACAGCTCTCTCTTTTAACTGCCTTTATTGAGATACAATTTACTTATAGCAAAATTGACCCTTTTTAGTGTATAGTTTAAATTTTAAGACAAAAAAGTTTCCCCTTTTACATTTCAAATTTTCAAAATTATAAGTATTCCTCGTTTCACTTTTTTAGAAGCAAGTTGGTACTATTACTGAGCAGGTCTCATCTTTTGAAGAGGAAGCAGACCAGAGAGAGGAAGGAGAAGAGTGAAAGGAGAGGTATTAGGGACCAAAACAGACCAAATTATATTATTATATTGTATGCATGTACAAATATGTAACACCAAATTCCACTATTATATATAATTATAATGCACTACTTAAAATAATTAAAAAGACATTTTGATGAAAAAAAAATTTTAAAAAGTTCGAGAGAGAGAGAGAGAGAGAGAGAGAGAGAGACTTCAGTGATTGTAACAGAAAATAGAGACTATTTCTACTCATACCCTACTTCAGGCTGTTATTTAAATTAGTATGAAAGGGAATACTTTAAGCTAGAACTTCATGAAACACAATAAATAAGAGGTCCCTCATTTCTGGGGATTGACAGAGAACTGGTCAAGTAAAGAGTCTCTGTACAGTATATACAGTAGACACTGATCGCCATAAGCTTTAGACAATGTCTGAATTTAGACCACAGGCTTGCTGATAAATATACACTATCCCT